>NW_004955435.1:3185797-3211558 GCF_000276665.1 Chinchilla lanigera
CTTGTGCTTGCCAGGCAGGCACTTTGCCGCTGAGCTAAATCCCCAGCCCCTCCCTTGACGTTTTACTCCTTATGTCGGAGCCCTGCCTTCACCACCCACCCACGGTAACCACCTCTCCCTTGTTTGTCCTCTGAGCCCCAGGCAGCAGCTCGCGACAGGTCAGCACTAATCTCCTCGGCTGCATCTTGCTACTCCTGGAGGTCCTCAGGACAGGCTCCTCGCCTTCTCTCCATGTCTGTTTACCCCAGAGCTGAGCAGAAACCCTGTTCTGATTGGAGAAATTAAGGGAGAAATGCGTAGTCCGAGCAGAAGGACAGCAAAGAGGATAAAACATGTGAAAGGAGGTAAATTCCAGAAAGACAGGCCTCTCATAAAGGGCTATTTTAACTCCTGGAATATGAACTTCCCATAATCAGTAAGGAGACTCATAAGAGTGTCTGATAGATACATGTGAAATGACAGAACAAATGGAAACACACAGGTGGCTCATGATATGCCAGACCTTATGCTAAGCATTTGACCTGTGTCTCATTTAATCTACACAATACCCTATAAACAAATGAGTTTCTCTTTTATTAATGAAGTAAATGGAGCTCTGAGACACTAAGTAACTTGTCTGAGGTCACATACTTAGTGGTAGAGATGAGATTCGAACCCAGGTGTATCTGATTCTGATCATGACATTAACAGCTAAGACTTGGTCCGGATGTTGCACAGGTTCTGATCGTTATGAGCATTCTCCCGCAGCTAAGATAGTGCAGCTGCTGAATGCAGTTTGTCTTTATTGGCACAACCTCCCTCTAAAGTCAGGAAGATCTTCATCAAGGAATATTTTACTCATGTTTCATACTTCAGCAATGTGTTTAATCGTTGTGCCATGGAGGAATTTGGTAAATAGCTTTAGGACATTAGAGAGAAACTTTCGCTTAAACCCTTATGATGTATATTTCCTTAGGTGTAAAACAGTTATTTTTTTATGGTTACTACGTGGATTACATGAATAACAGAACATGTTAATTCTTTGTCTTCTCTATATCTTTCTCCTGAACTATAGCTTTTGTATTCTGCCTTATACTTCGTAAAAATGTAATAGACACTTCATCTCATGGGAATAAAAGACTCAGCATAAGATGTGTATGTACGATGTGTTGTTAGTGGTAATGCATCTGACCATCATAGATGGAGTATAGAGAAGATATGGCTTCTAGGTGGCCACCGTCAGCCTGGGCCCGTACTCCCAGGCTGTCAGTGCCCTTGGATTTACCGCTTCTGAGCACGGTGATCACTCAGCAACTAGTTGTAGCCCACTGAGAACATCAGAGCCAACCATGACTCTTGGGAAAGTCTCAGGGACGGAAGGTGGTACAAATAAACTTGCTCCGGGTTGTAGCTGTCTCGGACTTAGGTTTCAAATCACTTAGTTTAAATTGGTTGGTTGGTGGATGGTTTGATTGACTCTGGAGACTGAGCACGTGGCCTTCGCGCTGAGTTACATTTCTGTCCTTTTTTATTATTTATTTTGAGGCAGGGTCTGGCTAAGTCACTCAGTTGTCCAAGGTGGGCTCAAACTTGCAGTCCTTATGCTTGCACCTCTGAGCATGCTGAATTTCAAGCATGCACGAACACACCTGGTTAGGTTATATTCTAAACTCTTAAAAATCACTAGGTCAAAAGGAGAACATATATGTTATTTTTAACCTAAGTACAAATATGTGGGGTTTTTTTGGTTTTTCAACAGTAGAATTGTAATGATTTTTTTTTAAAAGATTGGACAGCAAGATTGGACAGATTTTTTAAAAAAATTACGCTAGGGACTGAACCCATGCCCTTAAGCCTGCAAGACAAGTGTTCTACCACTGAGTTACACTCCCATACCCTTTTAAAAATTTCATTTTGAGGCAGTGTCTCATTAAATTCCACAGGCTGGCCTTGAACTTGTGATTCTCTTGCCTTAATCTCCAAGTAGCTGGAATCATAGGCCTGTACCACCGCACCTGGCAGCTCAGCACACTTTCAGGGTGGTTTATTAACCAGGGATGGTCCGGATTTTCTTTCCTCTTTTCTTGGCCTTAGGATTACCCTGTGTTTGTGCAGCAAGTCCAGTATCCCCAAGAGTCTGACCATACTATAGCTGCCCCCCTGCAGAAACCACATGAAGCTCGGTTAATTTTGAAAGCACTGTTAGGCATTGCGCAATTGTCTGTCGTCTGTTTTACTGCTCTAGACTCATTTTGGGGGTGGTACTTGTGATGTCTGACTGCTGATAACACTGCATGCTTCTAATGACCCAACAGGACATGTGCGCATGTAGAAATACAGGCTTTTTAAAGTGGCTGTTCATGGGGGCTCTCCATTCTTGAAATTGCCTTCCAGGCATCTTTCTCACCTGGATTTCCAAGATCGCTACTTAGAAATCAAATTTACCTTTTGAGGAAAGGGGGTTAAATCGTATTCACTTATTACTTGTGTTGATGGGGGAACCAGTTTTACACATCTAACACAGTCTCAGAACGGTTCCGGTGACCGTAGAGCGCCAGGCTCCCATCTCTGCCTCCCGCACACTAGCTGTTTGAACAGGGACACCATGCCGGTGAACACAGCATCTAATTCAGGGTAGTGGTGGCAATGAATGGCCACGGTTGCTCTCGGGTGTCTCTAGAAATTGGTTGCAGGACCTCACCTGTTTTCAAAGTCTACAGACGCAAACCAGGAGCGAGACTCGGTGGTTGAGCTCTTGCCTGGCATGCCAGAGACTCCGTGTTTGATCCCAGCACCAAAATAAACACATAATATCTGCAGATGCTCAAGTCCCTTGTACAAAACAGTGCGATATTTCCACATAACTTACGTTCTCTTGTACACTTTACGTCATCTCTAAATTACTTATAATTCCTAACACAATGTATGTCCCATGTAAATAATCATTATTCTGTATAGTTTAGAGATTCACCACAAGAAAAAAATGACTGTATGTGTTCAGTACAGGAACAAAGTTTTGGAATATTTTCCATCCCTGACTGGTTGAATCCATGATATACGATGTATATTTGGCAATATTTAATAAATTCTTTTTATTTCAAGCAGTGTACTTAAGTAAAGCACTAAAGTTAATCTTAAGTAGCTAGTGTTTAAGATGAGGATATTAAAGCTCAATATAGAGCAAGTAACAGCTCAAGGCTCTAGCCAGTGACCTGCAAGCAACCCTTCATACTGTAACGTCAGCCTTGTAGCATTCCAGGAGAAGCAGAATCCCACTGGAATACGAGACTTTCTCCTTGCTCCACCCAACTCTCAGCAAGGCTGCTTTTTGGGGCCCCACCCCACCTCCTCTCCTCTGCCCCACGCTCTATCAGAAAAGTGGGCAACTTACTGAAAGGCAAATGCAGACAATATCTGGTCATTAGGCTCATTAATTTTATAGGAAATTCTTTCATTTTCTATGGGGCCATGTTCTTGAAATGCATTATCTCCCTTTTATGACTTCACTTGCCTCAGTGTCAGTAGAGATTAAAGGTAACATGCCCTGCTGGGAACAAATACAATTTTCCAGCAGCTGCATTTTGTTTTCCTTAATAATTAACAATTGCTGCTGACTAACCCTTGCAGCATGAAATGCCCACCTTATCACAAAGGAGCGGGCACTGGTTGGAGAAAGCCACAAGGGATATCAGAAAAAGAAGTGTGATTAAAGCATTAAAGATTTAAAGGTTGACATTAGGATGAAAGGTGGAATTACAGTAAATATAACACTGTTTAACATTAAATGGAATGTGTTGTACTTGAAACAGTTGTTCATTTCAACATTAATTATTAAGGGAACCTGACAACTCATTTTTAATTCGCATCTAAAGCCACATTTCTTAAGATATAAATACAACAAAGAGCTCAGAGGGTTGGTGATTCTTTATCTTCTATGATTTCATTTTCTTCCTTAATATGGACAATGTATAAACAGATTAAAATAAAAGATGCCTAAATTATACAAACCAGGCATAGTTTATGGTGAGCTGATATTTTGTTATTGGGCAGAGGGATTAAGTTAGGTTGCATTGGAAATGTTTTATATATTATTTATTGTTTTGAAGGGTTTTCTTTTCAAGTACACAATTTAAAAAGAATTTGCCTTGGACAAACGTCTTGTATCTAGAACATATAAAGAATTAAAAAACATCAGCATCCCAAATTCAAAGACCCAATCCAAAAATGTGTATCTGAGATGAATACACACTTTTCAGATAAAGAAATACAAATGCCAAATAAATACATGAGAAATGTATTTATACATTTACATGAATGTTGTATTTATACAAATACAACATCATTAGTCATTCGAGAAATGCAAATTAAAACAACATTGAGATTCCACCTTACTCCAGTAAGAATGGCTATCATTAAGAAATCAAGCAATAACAAATGCTGGCAAGGCTGTGGAGAAATAGGAACACTTCTCCACTGCTGGTGGGTATGCAGACTGGTGAAACCACTGTGGAAATCAGTTTGGAGATTCCTCAGCAAACTAGGTCTAGAGGTCCCATTCAACCCAGCTATTCCCCTGCTGGGTATTTTCCCAGAAGAACTAAAAACATCATATCACAGCAATATATGTGCACCCATGTTTATTGTAGCAGAATTCATCATAGCTGAATTGTGGAAGCAACCCAAATGTCCATCCACTGAGGAATGGATTAAAAAATTGTGACATTTTTATATAATGGAAAATTATTCATCTCTAAAGAAAGATAAACTCCAGGCTTTTACAGGTAAGTGGTCACAACTAGAGACCATACTTGTAAGTGAAATAAATCAGACCTCCATGTGTAAACAATGTATTGTCTCACTAGTATAAGACCTGAAAGAGTGAATAAAAATTAAGAGGTATGATAGACATTGTGAAAAGGATGTAAACTGCTCAAAAGGAAAGAACAATTGGGGTGAGGGAAAAGAGAAAATAAAGAACGGGAAATTTTGTATATATGTATATACAGGATAGCTAACATAGTTGTACTACTGTCTTCTATTGCTTTACTGAAAGAAACAGTTAATGATTAATTATTTTATCCATCTTGCAAGTCTCTATTTGTTTTCCTGAGAAACCACTTTGAAGGTATCAATCTGTAATACAACAACCATGGTTAACTTCCTACCACTTTGTCTGTAATTCAGTATTGCTTGTATTATTCTTATGCTATTTTGTAAATGGATGTCTATTTGTTATTATGTTTTCCTTCTTTTATTTTTAAAATAAATTTTAAAAAAGAATTTGAAGCACGTTCTGTAGGTGTATCAACAGAATTCGAAGCACGTTCCGTAGGTGGATCAATAGAATTTGAAGCAAGTTCTGTAGGTGTATCAATTTTCTTCTTGGGAGAGGGCGAGGATGCCCCTCCTTGGTCTCTCAATAAAAGCCAAAATAAAAGCCAAGCAACAGATGAAAGTGTGATCAAATATGCACTGCCTGGCTTCGATGTGAAACTGATTAATACTCAAATTGGACTTTAAATCTACTGCCCACTAGAATCTGAATGCTGCTTGAGGAGCAAGACATGGCAGAAAATTTGTGACGGCCAAGGGCACCGTAAAAGGTACTTACAAAGAGGGAGCAATGATGACGAAGGAATTTATGGTGGGTGCTCAAAGGGCAACCTCGGTTATTCTGTCAGGTAAGTACAATAGAAGTCCGCAGTGCCACTGCGTGATTAGGAGTTATTTTTACTTTAAAGATTGTCAATATACTGATGTTAGGGTTCCCAATTTATCCAGACTTGGATACTTTTACTCCAAGTTGTAAAATATTTGAAAGCATTAGTAAAAATCTTTGAATTTTATTTCTTTAAACAATGAACTGTAGAATACAATGATCAATAGGAAATTGCTAACAAAATTTTAATTTTTAAATTAATGCATGTTCATTTACTTTGCAATGTTTCTTTTGCATATCTGTTTCTTCACCTATATTAGAAGAAACTACTATTAATGTATGGTAGATCACTGTGTTTAACATATCACTACAGACTGAAGGAGTACCATCAAGCTAGGACACTGCAAGTGTCACCACAAAGAAAAATAAGGTAAGGGTAGGATCACTAATGTTGCTTAAAGTTTCTGCTAAACAGGAACATGTGTCAAGTCCACTTCAATTTCACTGGTCAGAGCAAATCACAAGGTCAAATCTGATGTTTGTGGGGTGTGAAAAAACAACGTTGGGGAAGGTAGCTTCTTTTGGAGGCAAAAAAATATGCTTCATAAGCACACTCTGAAAGTTTTCTGCAGTTATGTGAGATATGTAAACATAAGCTTTTTTTTTTTTTTTTTTTTGTACCAGGAATCAAATCAAGACCTTGTGCTTGCCAGGCAGGTGCTGTGCCACTGAGCTACCTCCCCAGCACCAGCGTAAGCTTTTTGAGAGAATTTAAATTCACAGCTTCCATCCATTCTCTCTCTTTTAATATCAGAAGAGTTATCATGTTGATTTCATAGTAGAAAATACTCAACCAAAATGATTTTATGTAAAAAAAAAACCAAGCCTTAATCAGTATGCTGTGGTTGCTGAGAATACAAATTTCAGTCAATTGACTCTGCCCTTAAGAATATGGATCAGAAAAATTGGATGGTCCTATTAGTGGTAGTCCATGTGCATCTAGAGCTAAACATGCCCTATGGATATAGGGCAGCTAGTTAGTATTTCCCACTTTGAGAATAAGATGAAACAGTTATCGCAAAATACAAGATCATTATCATATATAGATAAAGAGGTAACTGCTCCTGAAATGAGTTATAAAACTTTCATTTTACAAAATAGGAAAATAAAGCATATTTATGATGACAGAAAATAATTTGTTAGAATATCTCTTGAATAGTGTTGAGGAATTTTTGTAAAGTGTTTTTGTGGAAATATCATTTGAAATGTGCAGCATATTTACTATTAACCTCATTTTCCTTGTAAAGAAACTCCGATCTGGTGAGGTGGGGTATACTGCCTAATGAAAGCGCAGAACTGGGGCTCAATTCAGACTCCTGCTCGTCCAAAATCCTCTTCACTGACATAACCTGCCTCACAGCACACAGGGCTATATCCTACCACTGTCTTTCTTATGGATAAAAATGAGGGCAGCATTGATAAATATTATAGTGGAAAATAATAGAGACTTGGGTTTACTCTTAGTTGTGGTACACTGCTAGACAAGTTGCCTCGATTTCTGCTGCCTCAATTTCTGTGCCTCAGTTTCCTCACTGGTAGGATCAGGCATCTGGATACCATCCTTTCTCAAAGTCTTGTCTTGACAATGACACTGTACAACTTTAAACACTCACACTGCACCTCAGCATCCACAGACCTATCAAACCAAAAGAAGAATGTATTTTCCCCTGGCGTAGCACCTAAAACAACCCTGACATTGTAGTGTCACTAGCAGACTAGTTTTGTTTTTGTTGTTAGCTCTAGGAATTCAAAGTAAGTACAGAGAGAGAGAAAGCGAGAGGGAGAGAGAGGAAAAAATAAGAAGAGGGGGGCACTGGCACACGTAATCAGGAAATTCAAAGAGAAAAGCAAAGACTCAGAAAATGTTACCTCATTCCTACTCCTCTTGGTTCCAACTGGATCCTGAATAGCTCTAGTCTCTCCCAGGGTTAGGGTTACAGTTAGGGTTAGACTTAGCTGTGACCACTGGTAACTCCAGAGATGAGTTCTTCCTGCATCTATGATATAACGTGGAAAACCTCTTCTGTTGCAGGTCCAAACTGAGGAGCTTTAGAGAGGACTTTGATCGACATGGCTTGGACTGCGTGCCTCCCCTAGACTATTAGCTGGCAAAGGGGATGTGCACTATGATTTGCTAAGCCGGTGACACTTGCCCAGCACTTGGCCACGTATTTATCAGACCGGCTATGACCACACGAGGATGAGGGAAGGTCACTCCCCAAGGAAAGTGAGTTTGTTTTCAGGGGAGTGAGAACGGGCCGTGGTCGGAGAAGCACAGGAAGCCTTCCCTCCGCAGAGTGAGCGCACATCTCCGCTGTCTCACAGCTGAGCTCGCAGATCCTCGGAAGAGAACTGGGTGATGAAGCACAAAGTTTCCAACTCTAGAGCAGACACCTCGTACGTAATATCTGCAATCATATTGCCCAACCCTTCCAATTTTAAAACAACTGATAGAGAAGGTCCGTTCTTGACCACATCATTAGTTTTAGAAATTACCCCACACATTCATACCTTATTTAAGAACCCAGAAAAATCACCTCACACTTGAGTGTGATTTTATTTTCATTTTATTATGAACATATATGCACTGTAAAATCAATTGCTTACTGTGCTATTTCATACATGCCTATACTGTATATTGATCATGCCCACTGTCCCTCCAAGGCCCTTTGACCCCCCCTTCTGAGCCCCCTTCTCACTCACTAAGGGTCGATGCTCTACTTGTAGGTCATTTTTGAAAAAATTTACACATAGGAGGGACAGCAATTTCACCTAACATGACGTCCTCCCCCTCCGTCCACTTCCTGGGAAGGACATAATTTCATTCTCTTCTATGGATAAATAATATTACTGTAAGTGTGTATACTATGTTCTCTTCATCTGTTGAAAGATACCAAGGCTGATGCAATATTTTAATGATTGTGAATAGTGTCACAATAAACATAGGTATGCAGGTATTTCTAGTGTATACTACTTCATTTCCATGAGCACATACTTTCATAGTGCACATTCATTATACAGAATACCATGATTCATTGTGTCATTTTTATACATGAATATAAAATATGTTGTATCCATCCCTACTACTCTCTCTTACTCTCTCTCCCTTCCCTTCCCCATGACCCCATTTCTGTAAAATAGTTCCATAAGTCTACTCTGAAGAGTTTTTCCCGAAGATTGTTCTGTGCATGTTTATTTTAGGAAGTGTTGTGAGAAAGTTCTAAAGCTAAATTTTGGTGGGAAATGTTCCATATTATATCCATTCCCATTCTATATTAGCATACTTAAAGTCACAGTAGACCATTTAAACCATTAAACCACATTTAATCACAGAACACCTCACCACACACACATAGCAAAGAAAGAAAGGAAGAAAACAGTATATCTAACAATATCCTGTGGAAATTCTTTGGAATAGATTTTGAAAAAAAAAAAGTGACCTAAGTAACTATTGAAGCTACATATAATTGTCTTATATCCCCAGTGGGGACAAGAAATGCTTCTAGTACTTACCTGCTATGTACAGTTTATATTTCTTTCAAATTTCTTGGGGAGAAAGCTAGCTGTAAGCTACTTGCATATCATAAATATGTCAAAATTTACCAAATCCATGAAGTCATTCACGTAATGCAAAACTTAGGATTTGGAGAGAAGCATCACGCCAGCATAAATTTGAAAAATTGCATTTGTATTAAAACTTGATTATTGCCTACTGATTGTAAAGAAATTCTGAGCAAGGAAATGTGCTATATTTGGAGTCACTCAGTGGGTGAGATGAAGGCTTTCTCTTGGAAAGTCCGGTGGGTTGTGCGGCCGTGAGCTTGTCTTTGATTCACTCTGAGCCTTTTTTCGCCTATAAAATTGAGATATCACACAGTTCTCAGAGCTCTTCGTAAAGATCACAGAACACAACACTTATGAAAATCAAGTTTAATAATTAACATTTAAATTAACTTCGTTTTCTAACAACTATTTTACTTTCAGCCTTCTTAGTCAAACCATGCAGATCTGTCGAGCACCTCCTGAACACAGTACCATTCCAGGCTTTGTGGGAAGAGGCTGGAATTTACAAAAGACAGAGAAAGAGAATCGTCATGGTTGTGAGCGAAAAAAGATCTCACAGAAGCCTGAGAAAATCAAGTAACCGTTTCATAAAGGGAAACACGAACAGCAAATGACAAGGCTGAGTGAGGTTCGTGGTAGTAATGCGGCTTCAGAAGCGAATGAAGCCACTGCGGGGCGAATAAGTTTAAACGAAGCGTCTTAAAATGTCTGCAACTTTGCATGAGGCAGAGGAGGAGAAAAAACGAGTAAGAAGAGGAAAGTGGCAAAAGCAGACACACAGAGATCAGAAAAGCAGAGCACTTTTAAGCGACAGTAAGCAGGTTAAAATGATGGCAGCGGATGAACCTGAGCAACACCAATTAGGGTACAAGGGCGCCTAGGCTGACACCAGCGTGCGGTGCTTTGAACGCGCACCGAAGCATGGACACTTTCTCTCATTAAGTAAACAGAATGAATACGTTAGAGATTTCACACAGGAATGTAACATAAAATAATTACTATTTCTGATCAAATACTATGTCAATTTGAAGGGAAATTCCGTCGCTTTAAAGTGTTCTAGCTGATACACTTCTGCCAGCGTTCGGGGATGGCTATTTAGTGGAATACCGGTTAACCCTAGATTTGCACCGGCCTTGTCTGTTAGCACCACGGCCCCCCTCACCTGGCAGGATACCCAGTGTTTCCGAAGCCCCAGCTCAGTACCTCTGCCTCTCCCTCCGGCAGTGCCCTTCCTGCTGACAGCATCGAGACCACATTTCCTCGAGAAAAGGAAAAAATCTATTTGCTGCTGTCAGAGAAAATTCTCCAATCTACTTAATGAAAGTGTTCACCCTTAGAGACACTGCCCATTCTGAAGCACAAACCACCACGCACTACTCCTAGGAGCTGTGTCCCAAAGTTGGGTAAGACTAGAATCACGGCCCTGCCTTTACCTGATTGTCACCTTCCCTCGAAAGGGACGCTCACGGCATCGCCAACACTTGCCTGGTGTGCAAGGAGCCACCCCCGGTAGCCAGACATCATCAGAGTCTGTTAGACCTTCATGAAGCTTGTGAGGTTTCAATGAGGAAAATAATTAGGTTTAAATTAAAGAGACCTCTCGTAGCCTCCTTGTCTAAGATCCAGAGGTGGCTAAGCGCTTTGCAAAGGTCCCCGTTGTGTTCCAGGCAATCTCAGAGGTGCCCTGATGCTGGTTATTTTTGAGCTAATGGTGGACGCAAGGAAGTATCTGTTTTGAACACAGACGAGAAGACAACTCAACCCAGCAGAATATAAATTTCTAAAACAAAACCTTTTTCTCCTTTTTTACGTATCTCTCCTTCCCTATTCTGATTGTGTTCTCAGGGTTGAGAAAACAACCCGAGTCTGAATACAGATAAGCTAAAGACACTAAACACCTGTTTCCCCAAAGACTTTTTTAATTAGGAAGTATTTTTCCGAATTAGAGCATTTCACAAGACTCGTTGCTTCTCTGTTTGCTACGTGCGTTGCTTGTTTTTCTTACCTACTGCAAGTTCCCTACTTGGAGCACAGCTGTTAAGCGGTACCACCAAGGAACCCCTCAACTTCATTTTCACCATAATTTGAAGGACGAGGCCACCAGGTAAATAAAAGCGAGTAAACAGGTCTTCCTCCATGTCTCCGTCACCAGACAGGCAGGGCACCCACTGGATAATCTCTTGCGGTCTGTTTAGATAGAGACCTTGGGACCCTTTTCTCATGACGTAGTGTAGCACAGAGGAAAGTCACAGGCTTGGTAACTAAGCGTATCCAAGTTTAAATCCTGGTTCTGATTCTCACTGGATTGGTGAGCTTAGGAAAATTAATTTCTCTTATTCCATTTTTCTGTTGCTGTAACAGAATATCTGAGACTGGGTAAGTTTTAAAGAAAAGATAATTATTTCTTTTTGTTTTGGAATCCGGGAAGTCCAAAGTTGAGGGGCTGAATCTGACGTGGGTCTTCAGCTGGTGGGATTCTACACAGCTCCCAAAGGACATAGGTCATCACACAGAGAGAGGGGGATGAGAGGCAGCCAGGCAGGCTTTACAGGAGACCCCTCTGAGGGACAATTCAGAAACTCCACCCCCAGTACCCATTAATTCATGGTTTATTCATTCATGAAGGCAGAGCCTTCACAGCACATCAACTCACAAAGTTCTCACCTCCAAAAGCTATGAACATACAATTTTGGGGATTAGGCTTCCAGCACTTAAATTCTGGGGGTAAACATTTTAGTCATCAGGCCCTTACACTGCAGTTTCATCATGTGCAAAAAGTGTGGCCCAAAGTGTAGTTATGAGAATTAATTATTGTGTATATTAAACACACACAGCTCAGATCTTTCCCTATTAAACACCCAACAAATGAAATGTGTTTCTTTTTGTATTATTTTGGTTTTTTTTTTTTTCTGTTATGAGCATCCATCCACCCATCCATTCATTTTTCCAGCCATCTTGTAAACAGAGGGACATGTAATTTTAATCCTAAATCTTCATGGTGATATATGTAATCACAATGTCTTCTCTATATGGAACATGGGAATTCAAAAAAATTTTTACAAAAAACAGTGTAAAACATTTTTGAAGCTTAGAAATTTTTGAAGCTAGGAATTTCACTGAAATTGACTAAATTTTGAGGCATGTTACTAAATAATAGGGAAAATACATACACTTACACAGGCAAAATGTGCTTAAAATTGAATTTGTCAAACTTCTAATTTCTATGACCTTTTTTTATAGTGCTGCACCAACTGTATTTTCCATAACATCATTTGCCCACACAATATGTCCTTATTAAATTTAATTGACAAGTGAGAGAAAAAATGTGAGTTGCCAATTTGAGGGAATTAGTACTTCAATAAATAAGAGTCAAACCAACCTAACCTGCCCTCTCCCCTCAAAAACGATCCCAGAACAACTTCCATCCAAACAAGGTCATTAAGGCACAAAATGTACTCTTGGTTATTTATTTTGACCAGTGTTATTTCAGTTTAATTATTTCTGATAATATCCTTATGAATGTACAGTAGTCTATTTTATACAGTAATAAACTTTTAGTCATATGAGCAGCCAGTGTATTACTTGGTTTGGATATCATCTAGAAAGCTAGGTGTCATATAATTTTTAACTTGATAATTGCATTTGAGACACAGTATGATTCAGTACATGCTGGAGCGTCATTTTCATATCTCTGTATGTTATATTTGTCTTATGTTTCCATATGTGTACATGTGGGTTATGTGTAACTAAACTTGCATGGAATGAAATCTATGTGAATATGTGCACAGATTCTTGTGATAGAAGGCCTCATTAGTTCATAGCTTATGATGAGGTGAGTGTGTCCTGATTCTAAGCACTTTAGTTTATTATTTCTATGTATCACTTTGTATCCTGACAGGGTGTGGGAGAAAAGGATAGGCTGGTCCCTTTTTACTATTTCCAAGTTCAATTAGCATTGTGCTTTTATTGGATAGCGTTGAGTATTTAAAGATATTCATTAACTGATATTCACAATGCTTTGAGGCAAACACAACTTCATCTTGGCCATGTATAGTTTACAGTTATTGAAATCTCATTAGATAAATGTTACTGATGTTTCTTCTACCTCTGTTCTATTGATTTCTCGTGAACGTATGGTACGATAAGGCTTCATAGGTTTTGTTCTTGCTTCTCCGGTGGAGTTGTCACCGCACATACTCTTCCACACCTCTCATTTCCTTCCTCATCTGCCCATCTATACAAATTCCAGCGCTGAGGTCTCGTGGGTTTCTGTAAAGTTTAATATTCCCCGTTCTCTAGCTGTGACAGCAGAGACTTGATGCGTTCTCTGGAAAGGGTATGCAGAAGGGATAGAGTGAAGCAGCTCAGCAGAAGCCATATTGCTGACCTTTATCCACCACTGGGAGATAATACCATAAAGAGAAAAATAAATAAATAAGCTGGCGAGTTTTAGTGTGTAACTTTATTGAGGAATTCTATGATTTACTGTTCAATATAGCAAGGCTTATTGTGTAACCTAGCTGTGGAACTCCCTGATTTACTGTGAAGCACAGTGGGGCTTATCATGTAACTATTATATGAGAGTCTTGGCAAAAACATGGGTAGGCTTTGCAGAAACTGTTAGGAATGACGGCATGCTTTTCTCACATGGACCAAAGCAGACTCTGAGTAGCAAACACGATTGTTCTCAACATCTGAAATTCTATTTTACATTTATTCAGTGCAGATGTGAAGGGTAACTTATATGCCTACTTCATCTTTCATCATTTTATACTGAAGCGTCTGGTTTAAAGTAAACTGCTATATGAGGTTTACTGTTTTATGATACTGATGGACATTTTGCAGAACTTAAACTCCTTTTAAGAGACACTATAGCCGAAATAGCAGCACATTGAAACACATAAAACACAGGCATGGCCGTCTCCTGTCAGTCCGAGATTCAAGTCCTTCATAGTCTTCCCTGGCCATTAGGACTGGATCAGAGCCCCAACCTAAATTCTGCCCCTTTCCTCTGATGGGAAGACCATTAAGGAAAGCTGGAAATTGCCTATAAACAAGCATCAGAATCCCTACAGATGACTAGTTCCTCATTCTGATGCTCACAAGAAGCTTGGATTAAACAGAGATGAGAAAAAAATCATAATTTATGTGGTGTGGTCAAAAAGTACGGTGAATCTATACATTTTAAAAAAATATACAGTAGAAGACACTGCTGTGAACCCCCTCAGAGTACTGCTCCTCATTTGAATGCACCCATCCCGCCATTTCTGCCACTTTCTGACACAGCTCTGGAAATCCTCTTTCATGAGTGTCTTTGACCAGGTGATCCTAGCAGCCTCAATGTCCCGAATCAATTCAAAATGTTTACCTTTCGTGCTTATTTGACTTTGAAGAGGAGCCGGAAGTCGCACGGCCCCAGACGAGTGGATGAGGTGGAGGGGCACACCATATGCTCCCACAAGCCTGCCTTTCTGTAGGGTGGCATTGGCAGCGGCACTTACCACATTTTTATCACACCTCCTAAAGACACCGACTAAAAAGAACTTCCAGAGCTGCTCAGAAGGTGGTAAAATGATGAAATAAGTGTGCTCAAAGTGAGGGGAAATATTTTGAGGAAGATGACTGACAATGTATCTTTTAACTGTAATAATTTTTAAAAAAATTTAAATATTTACTGTATGTTTAATCACACCTCATAGGCTAAAAATATCTTGACCCTTTCAAAAACTTCTCATGTTCTGATTGCAAATTTCTTGAGAATGGCAATTTTGTATTTGCCGTCTTTTCATTCCCAGTACTTAGAGTAGTGTAGGGTACCTAATAAACACTTAACAATTTGAAATATGGATGGAAATTGACCTGCAGTACTTGATATTTCTCCAGTTCACCTGCTTGTTTATGCCCCTACATCTTCCTTCACACCGTCGCCTCTGTACGCCGTAGTTTCTCATCCCTTGACTGACTGACTATTGCCCTTGTTTTAGTCTTGAGATTGGAGTATTTTATTCCAGTTCCTTTGCTTTTTCTCCTTAGAGGATCTGATACTCAATTCTACTGCTTATCAAACTAAAGTCCATCCAAGTTTTTACGGCTAATACCCTTTTTCACACTTTCTATTGACAAACTGTAGCACTTAATTTAATTTCTAACATAAATTTGATATTCAATATGTTGTCTTGAAAATTGAATGGGTAAATAATCAGTCATGGATGGTGGGCCTTCTTCTGATGAGCGATAAAAATGCTACAATTCTTTGCAGGAAATTCTTCATTTAAGCCACAGAGAGAAATAACAAAGTGAAAAAAAATAGCATAAAATTGAGCAGTGAGTGAAATTGTGGAAAATCTGAGGATAATGATGAAATGATAGCATGGTAGGTGAAAACTGAGATTTGAGAATGAGTTTCCTGTTTTTTCTGGCTATGTGGTCATAGGTTGGTTGCTAAACCTCTCTGTGCCTATGTTTTTCCATCTGTAAAACAAAGATTATAATCATACTTACTTTTTGAGATTTTTATGATGGTTATATTAGATAGATATGAAGTGCCTAAAATGTAAAAAGCACTATGCAAATTCAGGCTATACAAATGCTATTATTATGTTGGGCATAATGGTGCATGTCTGTAGTCCCAGCTGTGATCTCAGGAGGCTGACACAGGAGGATCGTGATGAGTTCAAGGTTATATGGTGAGTTTAAGGTCAATGTGAGCTACATAGTGAAGCTCTGTCTCAAAAAAAAAATACTAATATTAGTGTACTTTCTTATCTGACTCTTTTCAAACTCTTGGTGCATGATCCTTGTTTATAATTTAATTTCTACAATATTTCCCACATGTGTATCAGGGCTTCCAATTCCATTAATTAGAAGTATAATGGAAACTAGAGAGAATTCAAGGTTTAGCAAGAAAGTATGGAATTTCATAGGCTGAAAATATTTAAAACCCCTTAAGTTTAAAATTATTAAGCTAGAATGCACAAATTTTTAAATTATGTGATGTTGTATCTCTGCCTAGAATAGTCTTTTCTCTTTCTATTCTCTTTTTGTCCCAAGTTATGGCATTCCAGAAAATAACTGTGATGTAGCTTTCATTTTGTGGGAATTTTAACGTGAAAAACTAATGTCAGGAAATTCTCTATTTCCTGTTACAAAAATGAATCAGTGTTGAGTCCACTGAAAATCATAGAACTGGAAGTTCCTTAAGCAAAGTGGAGTCCAAGAAAATATGCATCTATAATTAATAGCATGCCTTCTAGCTCTTACAGGTTTGCTAAAATAATGCATACGGTCCATTTCTTTTGCTTAATTGTTCTGAGTACTCTTTTTACGGATGAACCTATCCACACTGATGTTGGCACTTGGTTCATTTTCCCAGGTTAGAAGCAAGGAAACTTGAGAAATATCTCTGCATCTTGTCCCATCAGTGATGTTGGCCGGTCTCCCTGCTGAGCTCAGGGACCTCTTCCTTTGACCTCCCTCCCTTGCTGATCTCTCCACTCTCATGGATTTAAATAAAAATTCCTTTTCCAGGCTGGAAATTACCAGTTACTTTTCTCTTATTCTCCAGAGCCAACCCCTCACTTTGGATTTAGATATCTAATTTCTTGGCCTACATCACTGCTTGATGAATAATAAGCACTGCATCTAGGTTTCGCATGATCAAAATAAATTAATTTTTGTCCATCAAACTTGATAGAAATGGCCATCCTCCATCTTACAATATTTTGACTTTTCTATTTCTTTTATGCCTACATCTAATCTCTGAATAAAAAATTAAAGACAGATCACTTTTAAAATGTATCCAAGCTGGACCTGTCTCACCATCAGTTATACTAGAAACAAGATCTAAGTATAAAGGTTGCTTTTGATTGCCAGTTTGACTGGATTAAACAATACCTAGAAAATCAGTACTGAGAACTGAAGCAGTTATTTTTATTCCAAAGAAAATGGATAGAATCCTTTGAAGTTGATTTGTAGGAAGAGTTTGAGAAAGTTGGATGGAACAAGCTAGAAATAACCTAAAATTCTGTAAGTCAAGTTTAACAAGTGATTCAGATGGCAGCCCAGAAGACCAGAATTCTCTCAAAATTCAGGTAATACAGAGTACACTGATAAGGTTTGAAGAAAAAGTGACCCATCAACTGATGAATGGAAAAACAAGATGTGGTTTTTTTATACAAGGGGGAACTATTCTGCATAGAGAAGGATAAGTTTGGAATATTTCTATGTAAATGGACACACCTTGAGACCATACTCTTATGTGAGATAAATCAGGCACACAAGTGTAAATACTGCATTGTTTCTCTGGTGTGAGAAACCAAAAGTGTAAATAAAGACCAAAATGTACAACAGGTATTCTGAAATAGGAAGAAAATGTTCAGATGGAGAGGGGAATGGGAGGAGGAATGAAGGCAAAATGAAAAAAAAGTAGAACAGAAGGAAAAATGAAAGCAAAGCTTTTGTAAACAAGGAGGGGAAGAAGGGTTGGAAGAGGGTGGGGGAGTTGGAAGAAAATAATGAGCATATGTCATGTACAGGTACAAATTTCCCATCAAGAATGTGATCATTAAGTATACCTAAAATGTACTAATAAAAATAATTTTCTTGAGTAAAACAAAGCAATAACACCTATGTTAGGGTGAGACTAAAGTCTGCTTTCCACATTCCCTATCTTTTTCTCCATTTTTCTTTTAATTGTGACACTTGTCTACTTAATTAAACTGTGTAAGATTCTGTGCTGAAGTTCTGTCTTTCCTTTCCAAGATACAAGCTTCATGAGCATTGTAATCTGTGTTTTTTTTTATTTATTGGTGTAACTCTAACACCTGAAAGGATGTCTGGCCACCTCTTAAGTACACAATCACTAAACTCACCATAAACACACAAGCAAGAAAAAATGAATCAGTCAAACACCAGTACAACATCATGAGTCTCACTGCATATTTATTATATTATATTGATGTTCACGTTTAAATACTGTAAACAGCCAATTTTCCATCAGGATTTACTTTTGTTTTCCTGTTGATGGTATAGAGTCTATATTATAGAAACTACCCTGCGCGATTGTTGGTGAAGCACAGCTGCTGTAGTAGGGCTTTTAATTTCCCACCGCCTTGTGTCTAAGTACGGCCAGGTGACACTGCATCAATGCGGCACTTGTAAATCAGAAGTCCTAAGAAGCAAGGGCGCCTCTCCTTATCCCCTTTTACTGTCTCCCTGCTCCTAAGTGAGATAACTGTATAGAATGAGGAAATGTTACTACTGTGTGTGATGCCTTCTGTTGCAGGTCATTATTATTTGTGGAGGTAGGCATGATTCTGTGTAGTGTGAGGAGGTTGTAGTTTGAAGTTCAGGGTATAAATCTTCTTCTTGCAGGGGTAATGGAGAAGAAATAAGGCAAGAAGAAATTGTAGAACCAATAATGAGGTAATGGGAGGTGTGGAATATGACTGCCAAAAGCTTCGCCTCTTCCCTGGTAATGGATTTTTAGTCATCTTATGTCTTAAACAAGCACAAAGAAGAAAGAGAGATAACAAATGTATGATCTGAAAAGAGGATCTTGTGTTAGATAACCACTGCTGAAAGAGAAAACAAAGAAAACCAATTAGATCTCTAAGCTTTAGAGAAAAGGTCTTGTCCAAAGATTTAATATGTCCAACTTTAGCCCCTGGTGCCTCCCTGTTCTTATTGATCTCTGATAGTCTCAGGCTCACATTCTTTCACAGTCACCCTGGCAACCCTCCATCCCAGCAGATCTGAGAATTCTCTTTATGTTTTACACATAACTTAGTTGGGGAAAACAAGGCAGCTGGGATTTCTAACACGAAGAGATTTTCTTTTATAAGGGCTAGCTCCACTCTTTAGAACAAAGATATTGGACTCAGATGGAGGTCAATAAAAATTGTAACCTACTTGTAAAATCACTGTTCTTCTTTGGGGTCTGCAAACATCGTGTTGTATACCCAAGCATTATGAAGTGCATTGATAGCAATCCTTCTGCCATCTTCATTCCATTTTGTCCACTGTATATTCAATGATATTTGTCAAAAATATTATTAATTTTGAAGTTCAAGGAATAAGAGCAAAAGCTAGATTTGGGACTTGAGCAAAGGGAAGCGTTTCAACTAAATCTGTAAGTCGGTGCTAGAAATTTCGAAGAATATCCAGAGGAATACAAGCAAAAGTTTATTAGACAGTTGAACTCTTTGGGGGAAGATTATGTTTTATAATAATAAACAAAATTGAAATGAAACAGTGTTCCACAGAGCCTAATTTATGAGATAAGAACTTAAAATGCAAGATGAGTGTCTGAAAGTATGGAAGCTTGGATAAGACTAGGAAATCAGAATAAGTGCTATGTAATTTCTCTATATTTACAATTTGAAGGTGATATATTATTTTTAACTTCCCACAATTGATAACTTATAGAGATTTTATATTTCCAGCCATTTGCTCTTAATTGGTAAGTTTCCGCCTTTGTTTTCCAATTTGTGCTCATTAGTTGTGGAGACAAAGTTGGATGTCTGAATTTTACATGGACTTTGTGTTTTTCCTTCCTTTTTCTGCTTCATCTCCCTACTAAGCTTTGCTGTCAGATATAAATTAGGAAATGCTAGGACCTGAGCATTTTAGTCCCTAAAGGTCTGGTGATCTTCCTCAAGTTTATTTTTCACAGTGTGTCCTATATTTCTAGAGATGAGAGATTTGGGAACTGTGTAATGAGGCATATGTAAATGAAAAGAAAGAGGAAAAATGAGAAACTTAGAAAAGTAGAGGGGTTGAGAGATAGGGTTTCGTTGATAATCTGATGTCAGAAAAAGAACTCGAGTCCAGTTTATCAGCTAATAGATCTTGTTAAATCACCTACCCTCTATACAACGTAATTTGTCATAATGGGCTGGATCATAATGTTGTGAATATAAAATTATATAACACATGCAGTTTATAACTGGAGATAGAATTCACTGTAACCCCACTCTTTGTTCTACTTTTGCTGTATGGACTCATAGCTGTCTCTCCCTTTCGGCCCAAGCTCTTGGAGATTAGAATACACAGCTTCAAGTTTATCACAGCTCGTTTCTGCTCTTTGAATTATGGATACATCTGCTGAGTTACCAAAAGGATATTTCATCTTCTCAATGTGAACCTTTTTGCTTTCAAGTCCTTAATGAGGTTCCAGATTATTGCATCTCATCAATACTATCTCAATTTCACTCAGTGTAGAGCGTCCCGATTGAAACTGCCTTAGGTTCCCTACAGATGTATCATTCCTTTGCTTAAAATTAGCCAGTGAGGACATATGAAAAGCCAAGCTCCTCACGAGGACACTACGGCTCTTGAGACGTCATGGTTAGTTTTCATTTTTTCTTCACTCTTTCAAGGTCGTTTGGTTAATTAGTTTATTTAGTCTGCTTCCATAGCCGTGGAATCTAAGATTATGGTTCTCTTTTATTCCCGTAAGTACTTCATCTTCCTCTACCCACTACATCCGTCTTCTGTAATAACTGCGCTCACTGCGCTTCCTCACCAACCCAGACAGAGTGTCTTTTTAACGCTGAACTTTGCAACTCTCTCTTCATGAAATCACGCTCAAATTATTCTTTAGAAGAATTTCAATCAAAATTTGCCATCTGGTCAATCACATATTGTACAGAGCTGACTAATGTGGTGTAACGAATACAGTAATGCTTACTAAATATTCCATGTGCTCCCCTCCTTTCCCAAGTTTCCCTGGTAATTAGCTTGACATTGGATAATGAGTCCTGGCTGGGAGTGGGAATAGAAATGACTTAGGTCTGAGGGGTTTAGGGGCAACCTCTAGAAGCCATGTGTTGGGACAGCAGTGTCACACGGTGGTTGCACTACAGTGAGGCACTTAGTGACCCCTGCCCACCTGCAGCTAGCTGTGCGTATAAAATGAATGAGAAGTGCATGCTTGTAGTGTAAAGCATCGGAAATCTTTCAGTTAAGATATTTCTCAAACGTACCCCAGTGTATGGTGACTAAAGTCCTTGGGGAATAAGACGCAGTAGTTAGTGATTAACTTAGAGGACTAAGTCAGCAATACAAGTGTCAGCACTGAATAACTGGTTAGAGACCTCTCTTAAACTATAAATTCATTCATGAAGTAGGTGCTATTCTTTAATCAACAAAGTCAGAAGAAACATTAATAAAAAAGATAGTATCCATGTACAACTTTCAGGTATTATATTGTTATCCATACTTTACTGCCAATAATAAGATGGTGTCATTGGTTTCTTTTTTAACATTTATGATTACAAGGTAAATGAAACTTACACTGGGAAATGTCTGTTGCATTGTGTTCATTTGGGCCTAGTTTTAGTTTTTCATTACTCAGTTTGGAATTTTTCACATGTGACCCAAGTTCTAAATAAAAAGCAGGACTTTGCAGATATCATCACGCCATTTTCATCTTTTAGCATGCTGCTTACTTTTAACTTCAGAAAAAATTGAATCAACTCCCCTTTTTTGATTCTTCTAGCTTAATTGTAATGGAGTGCTCATGCTCAAATTAAGGGGCTTTCACTGAATTATTCTGCTTCATTTAAGAAAAAAAAAGCTTTGTTAGTTAAGGCACGATATTTGTGAATCCATCACTAAGAAAGCAACCATCAGGCAGCTGCAAAGCATAATAGGTATTTTGGTAAAGTTATATCTGTCTTAAGAATTTGCAAAGTGAGAAAAGAAGATTCAAAATAAGACACAGTAAATAAAAACCTATATTTGCTAACTGTACCTATCCTTTGTTTCTTATCTTTTCTAGCCATTAATAAGCTCTTGGGTCTTCGGTCAATGTGAAAAAAACCCACTAAGTATTAAAAAATGATAGCCACTTTCTGAGTAGTTTTGTCTACTAAATCCACAAAATATGTCTTCTTATCGTAGAAATTTTTAAGAAAGGAATATAGCTGGAGATCAGAGCAAGCGTGTGATTTGGACCAGACACCTAGATGAACCTCAGTACAACTTTGTATTTATTTCTTTCCCAGTAATCTATAATTTGAACAATTCCTAAAAGAAATGACCTGGTTATGATGCATTAAGGTAGACATGCACTGTAAACAAGAGAGAGGACGAATCTGTTATGAACCTGACTCAGCAGATTACTAAAAGCATAAGTGAAGATCATCTTATAACAGGAGCATTTAGATGCCTTGGTAGGCACGCCAGCTTCCTGACTCTCAGAGCTACCCCGTCCCGACAGGTAGGTCCCTCCCTGACGACGGCATCTCCCTGTGCCTCACATCTAACCCATTGTTCCCCACACGATTTTATGCACATCTCTGTACTGCGTTTGCCAGCTAGTTTCACCTGGACACCGTCAGCAGTCTCTTGATGCACAGAAAGCACCCTCTGGGCTTTCTTCTGAGTCGCGGTCCAAACTGCAACTTGCAGCGAAAGTGCGAGTATCATCCTCTCACAGCACACTTACAATCCCTCAACAGCTTTAGATTCCTTTGAAAATCAGGCAAAAATACCTCAGTGAACCTAAAACCATGGTCCGGCCCCTGCTCCTCAAGGGTGAAGTCTAGCCTTCGCTCTGTTCTGTTTCCCATCACTCTCTTTACTACAGTTGTATTAGCCATTTGTCCTCTCTATGCTCTCGTATACCACAGGGCCTTTGTATGTATTGTCACCTCTGCGTGACGTTCCACCCTTTTCTGCTGGTCCCATCCCACAGCAGGCCACAGTGGGCACTTGACTCCTTCAGTTATTCTCACACGTGCCTCAGAACGCAGTAGTTGCTGCTTTCTCATTGTACATATTCACGCTGTTTCTCTCGCATGCCACTAATTATAGTTATGACTTTAAATTTCTTCATAGGAGTGACTGATTAATGTATATCTTTCAGTGAGACTGTTTCGTGAGGACAGACCCTGCCTGCTTTTTAACTCAGTGTTGGCACATTATAGATATTTGTTACAGACATGTAAATACATGTCGAACAAATGAATCTTTAGAAATAAACCGGCCTATTTATCAGCAAACATCCTAAGTCTGTTGTAAGAATAAATAAAATACTGCTCATGAAGTGCCTAATGCAGGATCTGGAACATCAGGTGCTCTCAGTATAGCTATGATGAGAAAGATTGGGGTGACCATGTAAATTCCCTCCCCTTTTAAAATTTCACTCTATAGAAAACATGATTTCTTTCTTTCTCTCTTTCTTTCTTTCTTTCTCTCTTTCTTTCTTTCTCTCTCTTTCTTTCTCTCTTTCTTTCTTTCTCTCTCTTTCTTTCTTTCTTTCTTTCTTTCTTTCTCCCTCTCTTCCTTTCTATTGAATTTTTAGGGAGCTAATGATCAACTTCTTTCTAGCCAATAGAGTTCTATCTTAGTTAAAGGAGAAAAAGTTTATTTGGATCACAAGATGTAGAGGTTTCAGTCCATAGTTGGTTCCAAGGCAGGGTGACACACATGGCAGAGAGATGTCACATGACAAGGTGACAAGAGGAGCATAGTGACCGTCTCCCTTCTTATAGTTTACGCAGGCCACCTGCCCTAGGGTGGGTGTAGCACTCACACCCTTAATCCTCACCAGAACTACGCCAAACCACTCAGTGGACTGATTAGTAATCCCACACCCTTGATCACAGCACTATACACTCTAGATCCAGCCACCTCTTAAAAGCACTTCTTATCACTGCATGAGGCTTTAGGGGGACATCTAGACACAAATGGTAACAAGTTCTAAGAGAACATTATCAGCTTTGTTACCTACAAAGGAAGACGGTGGAGAATGAAGCTAAAGTTCAGCACCAAATGGAACTCTCAGCAGCCAGGCGCGGGATGAGCTGATGTCCAGCCAGTCTCGGCCAGGAGCTGTGTGCAGCAGCAGGCTTTACCTGCATCTGTGGGCCAGGTGTTCAGCACAAGGCTTACCAGGTAACCTCAAGCCAGCGTAGACAGGCCAGTCACTAACTGATCCATAAACGGAGCTGCCGAATTCTTTCATTCAGCTTCAACACTCAGATAAATTTCTTCTCTTTCCATGCAGATGAATAAGTGCAAGATTGGAGAAGAAGCAAGAAACTACAGCTCTAATAGACATCCGTTCACATAAAGTGAGAAAGCAGGACTGGGTACTGAGGATCACGTTCTTGCGTTCATGCACTGTATTAGACACAATGGCTTGCACTCCCTTAGAATCTCACTATTGCTCTTCTGTCTCCACAGCTTCACCTCGATCAAGCTGGCTCACACCTTTCAGGCTTGAATAAACCCTGACCAGGGGGCTGGCACCACTAAGAAGCTCAGGAGAGTCTGATCTCTGGGTTTTAAACAGTGACATTGGAAAATACGAACTGGATGGGAAATCGGCAGATACAATTTTCTTCCTTTCCTTCATTTTGAACGGTGCTGAGGTGCAGCTTCCCCTTGTCAGCCCTTTGGAGAAGTCCTGCACACTGAAGAATAATATACGCTATGCCACTGCCGTGTCACCTTACAGCTCCTTGACGAGCTGGGGCCATTTGGTGCCAAAAATCCCAGGGCCTGAGGTTTTCTTCGCCTCATTTCTCCATTTTCCCTCACCGCAACACTATCTGTCAGTACCTTCCAAGCTAAGAGCCAGCCCTGTAGTCTTCACCCCAGGCTTTACTTCCCAGAAGAGCTGCTCTAAAATGAATATAATGTTTACAATTAAATTGCAAGATAATGGAGTTCTCTTCGATAGTCTTCACGTATGCATGAGAGGCTTCCAGTGCCTCTCCTTTACCTGCTTTCCCTTCCTCTTTATTAACAGAACTTTAGGCAGGACCACTGCCTGTTTACTATTTAAATTAATGTGTCTATGTAAATTAGGCTCTGGCCAATGAAAACTGAAAACAATGATACTTGAATTGTATTCCAGTGCTTTTGAAGAGGAGAGAGTGTCCGCACTTTTCTGCTACCCTTCACTTTAGCTGAAATTTTATCCTGATGACCAAGCTGGATCAGCCCGCCTCAGTGGTTCAGAAGCGACAGCCCCATAGGAAGGGTGAGGCTGCAGGTCCAAAGGAATCTGGGTCCTGACCCATGACAGCCCATCAAGTGGGACCGGTAAGCCCGGACCTCTAAGTGGAAGGAATAAACTTTTATTTAGTTTATATCACTATCAATTTGGTCATATGGTGTAGCAGAATTAGACACACAAACAATGCTTCTTTTTACACTTTTTTAAAACAAATTCTAATCCAGGGAGTTGGGGATTTAGCTCAGTGGCACAAGTGCCTGCCTGGCAAGTGCAAGGTCCTGAGTTCGATTCCCCGTGCCAAAAAAGAAAAAAAAAAAAAAAAAAAAAAAAATCAAAGAAGTTTTATAGAGCAAAGTCATGAGGCGAGTACAATGTGGGTGAAAATTATGATCAACCTGTAGAATTGAAAGTATAGTTGCTCAGGTAATATTGATCCAATAGTAGCAAGGGTGTATGGGTGCCATTATTAACCTAACTTCTGGCTGGCTTGTAACTTGCAATTCTCCTGCCTCAGTCTCCTGTGATTGTA
>NW_004955435.1:3211658-3240320 GCF_000276665.1 Chinchilla lanigera
AAAAAAAAAAAAAAAAAAAAAAAAAAAAGAATTGTAATCCATGGAGCTGAGCAAAAGCATTTAGAAGGTCAGGTAAAATTATCTTCTAAAAGACATTTCAAGAAACCTGAGCAAAGTTTCTACTCCAGAAATACTTTCAAGCCAGTTCTATCTGCTGCGGATGAAGACAGAGCGAGCTGACTCCGATGGCGCATGCGCCGGGTACTGTGCGACCCCAGAACCTGCACATTTGTCAGCAGAATTTGCATTCCTTAATGACTGGCAGCTGCAGCAGAGCAGTATTGCATATGAAAAGCGTGGCCCTCTCCGTGCACACAGTCATCCTCACCACACCCACGTGAGGGGAACGCTGCTTTTGGGGGGAAAGTCCAATTTTATTTTTATGTATTGATTTGTTCCTTTACTCATACCTTCAACTATTTGCTTATAATTATTTGTTAATTGTGCAGCATTCAGATGTGAAAGCAGAATCAAAGAACAACAGAACGAAGCATGCAAAGGAGAAACTGGAGGAAAAGGACAGATACAGGAAGGAGATCATAACCCAGGTCCTGCGAGGTGTGTGTGTGTGTGCGCGTGCACGCGCGCAGGTTCACGTGTGTAGGTGCAGGTTAAAATCTTCTAAATAAGAACAACATGTTTCTTTTTAGCTTCTACCATCTGTAAATGTGGAGTGGAATTCACTTTTAAGAACTCTGAATGAAAACGGCTAAGAGTATAATGACCAAAATATGGTCATTATATCACTGATCACGTTTATGAGAAAGCACAGAAAATATTTTGCCTGTGTAATTTTCCTGCATAGAAACAATAATCATTGTAGACAGCTCAGAGTCCCGTAATCGTAATGTGCTCTTGTCCTGACACTGTTGCATTCACACAGTGGCTTGTCTCCCTCCCCTAGCTGAGGTGGTCTTCACCACATTCCTCTCTCTACTCATGCTTAGTAACACTTTTCTTCCCCTTTCTTTACGTCTGTTATCATAGCTCATGTAAGTTCCTGTGGAATTTGGGTATTCATAAAATACCCAAACATAAAATAGTAAGGAATGTGGAAATACTTCTCAAAATCACATTTGAGGAAAATTACCATTTATGTAGACCAGTGTATTTTTGTACACTTAAGATCATTATTTCTGGATTATTATGTTCAACATATAAACATAATACAAATGCACATTCCATGTTAAACAATTCTGAATGGTACTGAAATAACTCATGTCAAATGCTAACATGGGGATTCATTTAGGGATATGTTTAGTGCAGTGAGTGGCCTATTACTGTTTCTTTCTTGAAATATCTACAGAAAGCTTTGAAAATGAGACAGTGCAAAGAACCAATACTCTGTAGGTAATTTCCTAAGGCGTGATGCATCTATTATATGTTTCTACAAGCTATCACAAGGTTATTTCATAAGTTCTTTCTTCAGTTCTAAGTAGGGCTTTGTTCAGTTTTTACAATGAAATGTTCATGAGTAGTTCTTCTCCACCTCTGTAAATCACTGTAAAATCAAAGATGAGCAAGACTTTTCCAAATATTCTTTGAATTATAATGTAGTATCATGTTAGAGAAATTTCATTTATTTTTAACATTTTCACTTCCATGTATTGGACTTATTGAGTCATTCACAGCAATTAATCATAAAGTAAGAAGAAATCTAGAGTTCCTAAATATTTTCCTTCTTTAAGCCATTTTTTTTTTCAGAAAAAAATATGCCATTTAAAGTAAACAGCTTTCCACTCAAACTATTAGAGAGGAAGATATGAAAAAAACAACGGAAAGAATGTGTTCAAATTTGGAATTCCTTTTCCTTTTAAACTTCAAGTTTGTGACTTTGAAGAGTCCATGTGGTCTTTGAAGTTGGAGGTTTATTGAATGCACACCCCACGTTGGGACCCCAGTACTCCAAAACTGGGGTAGATCTGGAAGACAGACGCATGGTGTCAGGGTTTTGAACACAGACAGAGTTGCAGCTAATAACGAAATGTCATCTTCCTTGGCTTTAGTAGTAAGTATCAAGCGGTATTTTCTTTCACATTATTGTTACAGTACCGTATATTTACCTATGGGTTTGCTTGCTAACCTTTATGCACCTGTGCTCAACTGCAGTCCAAACATATTACTGAACTATAAGATATTGGGGGGGCAGAGGAAGAAAGGAAGGAAAGAAGGAAGGAAGGAAGGAAAGAAGGAAGGAAGGAAGGGAGAGGGTAAAAGAGAAAAAGAATAAAAGAGAAACTGGCAGACTCAAGTGGATGTTTTGAAATTGCTGAAAAGTGTTTACAGAGCTCTCAGAGAAGGAGTGTGTGTGTGTGTTTATTTACCTGTGCATATGACAGAACAAATAGCTACAGAGACATTTTCACCTGGAAATTAACATAGAGGCAATTTCACCTGGAAATTAACATAGAGGTAATTTTTTTCATGCTATGTTTCACACAGGAGCCTAGCTACCTCTACACAGTTCTGTGCGTGCCCAGAAACTTAGAAGCAAAAAGTCTGAAGAGATGCATTCCATTATGCAATGTCATTTCCTTTCTGTTTAGAAACACCACTCAAAATTATTAGCAGAGTAATCTTTATTCCTAACCTGGCCTCCACATGGCATACAGCCCCCTTTATCTATAAGAACTACATTTTAAGACCCCCAGCAGATGCCTGAAAGCTAGGATAGTACTTAATCTAATATATGCTGGGTTTTTTCCTATATGAACTCTCTATCTTTCTCTTTCTTTCATCTTTCCTTCCAGAACTGGGGATTGAACCCAGGGCCTTCACACTGGGCTACATCCCCATCCCTCCTGTTTTTAACTGATTGATTTTAAGAAATGATCTTGCTAAGTTGCCTAGGCTGGACTTGAACTTGCAGTCCACCTGCCTCAGCGTCCCACAGTGCTGGGATTCATGCGTCAGGTGTTCATGTCATTCTAAGCGAGACCATGAGTTATTGGCTTAGCCTGGGTCAACTGACTGCCTCTAGGTTAGGGATAAATGGACAGTGATTTCAGTTGCACTGGAACGTGTGAAATGGAAAGAGCTTACTTCACACCAGAGAAATGAAAAGGTTGATAGGAAGGGGAACGTCAAGCTGGGAAATCAATCAATAGAGTCCTAGCGCAATGGGCCAAGGAAGAATAGACGTAGCTGGGAAGAAGCAGCTGAATCGGCACCAACAGCAATGAAACCCTGCTGTTGCTTTCGTTTTGCCGGTTCAGGCCGTTCTTCCTGTTGCGGCTGTGACTCGGGAGACACCTTAGAGTTTGGACCACTGGAAACACACTGGCTTCTTGCTCCACAACTTTAAGGCTTTATGCAGAACACTCTGTGTTCTGCGGAAGCACCCTCAGCCTCACCTCACAGAAAGGGGCCTACGGAGCATCTGGGCCACTGGAAACCGGCTGCATGATGGCTTCTCTCGGTCTAAACTTTCTTTTGAATAGATGGATACTCTCGGGTTCCTTGCTACTTGTGTATTCCGAAACCCTGCTATTAAAAATTGCAGGTCATGGAAAAATGCTCCAAAGATTTCATTAAGGTATGTTTATGAGGAAGGCTAATGTGCTTTTCATGAGAAAGTACAGTCCTTTGGAAAGGGAAAAGGGGTATAACTGGCAAAGGTTTAAACCAAAATAGAGACGCTCCGCAATATTTGTATAATTCATGTTTCAGACATTTTGAGCTGCCTAATTGAACCGTTTCAAAATGTCACATATCAATGATTTCTGAGTATTGTAAGGCTACAGAGCACTCGTACACATTTGGTGTAGCTTGTCAAATTCTTAACCTACATTTCTGGAGGGAAAATAGGATTTCTATATTGGAAGCTTGAACTTTATCTGTTCCACATACTATTCTGTGAAATTTACTTTCTGGTGAGAAGGATTATAGATTAATGTTTCCAACTGTTGTCTCACTTGAGACTTCGGGAGCTATAGGTCCTCTGCTCTTTGTGGTGACTGTTACGGCAATCTTCTCCCCAACCGTGTCTTCTACCGACGTCTCACTGTACGGCTTCCAGGCCAACCAAAAACTGCCTTTGTACTTGAGCCTCTATCTTCCTGCTCTTCTATTTCTCCATCCCTGAAATCTATCTGAAGTTGACTGCTTCAGTGGAATTCTTCACTGCTGAGTTAGAAGCAGCAAATTGTGCAGAAGATACACACTCCCTGACTGGAGTCCCGTGCTTAAACTCCTGTGGCTCGCAATGTTCTAGAATTCTCACAGTCTGACAGGGGAGAAGGAGTTAATTATTGGCCAGGGCTGGACCTAGACACAGCTCATTAGAATGTCTGGTAATACATTCAAGGCATCAAGGAGGAAATGAAAAGGAAACATCAGAAGGCTGAAGATGAAAGGAGAGCAATACAATAATAAGAGAGAGCTTCTAATTTCTCAACTGTTGCAAATTTTTCTTTAAAGCACCCAACTCTCTTCTGTGTTTAAGCCTTTTTTTACTGCAGAACCATTAGTGTTTTCCATGCAACAGCAATCAGACTGGAATCGAGAAACATGATGCCAATTTGGATCCTGGGCACATTAGCGTTTTATTTCCTAAGACAAGACACAGAAAGTATGTGACTTCAAGGCAGGTAAAGAGAAAGGTACAAAACAGTTGGGATACAGATGCATAAACACATCCATTGACATATAGTCACATCCACAATTATAACATGAAAAGGCTACACACAACCTCTAGGGATTTTTTTTAGAAACTTGATCTTTCTCACTATCTACTAATCCTATGAATATACAGTCTGTTGACAAGAGGAGATGAGATATAAGGCATTTCACAACACTGGAAGAACATGCAGACACTCGCACATACAGATGAAAGGCTGGGAACATTCAGGGAATAACAATTTACCAGGCTGATTCCAACATAGACTTGCAGGCAACTGTGAGAGAATATGAAAGATAATACCTACAGAAATCAGAATCTACAAAAGAGAAGAACTGCAGGAGATCGGGGAGAAGTTTATGTGAACCCACCTTGTGACACTGTTGTGCAGATTGAAGGGTGGTGTGTTTTGCTTGTGATTTTTGGTGACAAGGTCTCCCTACATACTTGGGGATAGCTTTGACTTCACTATGCAGCCCATACTGGCCTCAGAGTCACAGACCTCCTGTCTCAGCAGGCCGAGTGCTAGGTCACAGACGTGTACCACTATTACTGGCACTTGTGTCATTAGAAAAATTAGAATATGTATTCATATTGTATGAAACACTTTAAAATGAGACATTCCATCAATATAGGGAATAGAAGAATTATTAAAATAGGCAGCAGTCCTCCATCAAAGTTTCCTTTTAAATAGCAAATGCTAGGATGGAAAAGGATAGATATAATAATAAACATATTAATAAGAGGGATGGATTTATAATGAGTAGTAGATTGCTACAAGGTTTTAGTTTAGATCAGAGAAAAATATAATCCACTTCGTCAAGTCCAACTCACTGCTTATTTTTGCAAAAAGTTTTTACAGGAAAATGTTTAGGTGTTTGGGCTCTCTTCCTGAGCACTGCAAAGTCAGAGTCAAGTGATTTCAAAGATCAGATTGACAACAAAATCTAAAATATTTACCATCATGCTCCTCAGGAGGAGAAAAAAAAAATTGCTGATCTCTGCTCTAGATAATCAGAATAATAAAATTAGTTACCACTTACTAATTACCATTGTTTTAATAGATTGAATTGGTAAGTACCTTAGGAAGATTCTGTTATATACCATTCAATAGGAGGTCTGAGAAACTTGCCAAGGTCAGTAATTAGTGGCAAAATTTTGGCTTTCCAAATTTAAAAATTAAAAATATGAGAAACCCAGTTAAATTTGAATTTCATATAAACAATGAGTGCTTTCTTAGTATAAGTATGTCTTGTGTAGTTATCTGGACAATGCTTATAATAATAATAAAAAAAAAACTTATTGTCTCTCTAAACCTCAAAGTAAGCAGGATATCCGATACTTTATCTGATACCTTAATCCAACCCCAAGAGCTCAAGTGCAACCTTAATAAATACTATACTGCCTCTGTCTTCGAAGGGTAGTGGGTTTATTTGAACAGGAATGGAGAATCTCCAGAGGAACGAGGCACACACAGAATGTGTTTTCTGTCTGGTGAGTGACAGAGTTAGTGCAGAGTTAGTGTGTACTTTGAGAGACCGAGCTGGCTTTTTTCCCAGGAAAATTTTAAAGATGAAGCTTGACTTTGGGCAGAGAAGATTAAATCAGCCCTGGATTGGCTTCCTTGTGGTACCATCCAAATTTAGGATCTGGTGCTCAGAAGTAATTAGGACAAGAGGCACACAGTCAAAGTTACCTGAATGCAAGAGGTAGTGCAAATTAGAAATAGCCCCTATGTCCAAAGAGTTCAGAGTAAATTTTCAGCTTCAATCCTACCATACACATCCTCCCACACCATAGCCTTCCAGTGCTGTACTGTTAGTACTCAACAAAGCTTTCAAAACCCACATCATCCCCATAATGAAGGCCCTGCTGGAATTGCAATAACATTTCACATCAGTATTTAAGGAAAAGCTAATAGAAAAGAGAAGCTCACCATTTTTCCACAGACTCAAGGATCCTGAGATTTGTAGGCATGGCTGTGCTGAAAAATAACATTTCTGAGTAGGAAAGTAAGCCCTGCATATCATTTCAGTTTGCAAAGACAGGGCCGCAGATGTGGAAGCAGGATATTGAAAAGTACAGTGCATCAAGAGCAATAAAATTCAGCATGGGGAATAACTCCTAGTTGCCTTAAGGAGTGTATGTTGCTATTGAAACCATAAGCCTGCTGTAATGAATTATTGTGCACAAAGCAATTTGAATAAGGCAAATACTAGATACAGTTGTTGCAGTCGGTTCAGGCAAGAGTCCGTGAGTCCAGTTATATGTAGACAGTGCCCCCAACACTGATTTTGCTGATTCCTGCCCCTCAGACTGGGAATTCTTTTTTTATTCCAGTTACATTTTTTAAGTGGAAGAATGTGACAGTTGTCTGAACGGAAGAGACCGAAATGCTGGCTGGTTTGGGGTGTGATTGGTTACGTCAGGAGTCAGTTGTTGACTTTTCTAAATATAGCAAATACAAAAGAATGCATAACGCCTACTTGAAATTTCAGATTTGTGCTCTATAATCTATCTGTACATGCTCCGTATCCAATACAACTGGTGACACCTGGAAGTTTGGCAAACAGCCACTGAGCAGCCGCTGTGTGCCCGGTATGTAGTGGTGATGCTCACTGCCAGGTAAATGAGTCGTTACTTCCTACCAGACACTTGCAGTCTAAAACAAGAGGCAGAGCTTGACACAAATGAATGTCACTGAGGTGATCCATCCCAGGATGGAACCATGTGGGAGTCCAAGGGCAGAATGGCCAATGTTTCATAGAAGGGCAAAACATATTTCATAGAGAAAGGTTCTGAGGGAGCTGAGTCTTAACACTGGAGGAAGAATTTATCGGACGAAAGAGGAAGGGCGGTGAGGAAGGACCTCACACAGCAGTAGGGAAGCACATGATGGGAAGAAAGAAGAATGAGAATAAAGGAATATAGCCAGGACAGACCAGAGCGGAGACTGACAAACTACAGCTTGCAAACCCAGCCCACCCCACCGCCTGTATTGTAAATAAAGTTTTATTGGCCCAAAGCCAGGCTCATTGGTTAGGTATTGTTTACAGCTGCTTTTGTGGTACAATGACTGCAGGGAGACCACACGGCCCACGAATGCTACAATAGTTACTGTCTGGCTTTTGGCAGAAGAGGGTTGCCGACCCTTGTATGACAGTGCTAGTCTACACACAGAAAAGCAAAGTTTGATTCTGTGGATAAAACTAAAAATTGTAGAATATTCAATAACTAATCAAGTTCACTGTGCACCTCCTATGTGAGAGGCAGAATTATAGCATGAATATCAATGAATAACCAACATCATCTCAAATCCACAAGAGGAGAAGGACATTAAATAAGTAGCTGCTTAATAGTTATAATCAGAGAAAACAAAAACTATCGGAAGGTCACAAAAGGGGAAGTGATTCTCTCTTCTTGGGAACCCTGCTGTAGAAAATGGGCCTGAGGCACGCTCGGGCCTTGAAGAGTGAGTAGATGTATGTCATATTCTTGTTTTGGTTTTTTTTCTGGTACCAATCAAACTCACGACCTCATGCTTGCCAGGCAAGCGCTGTGCCGCTGAGCTAAATCCCCAGCCTGAAGAGTGAGTAGATGTGGTAAACTGGGGAAATTACATTTGTCAGGTGATGTAATAAAAGTGCACACATATATGCTTATTACTGTTTGTATGACATAACAAAGTATAAAAAGGTACACTTGTATATTCTTGTTTAAGGTTAACACTCACCTACCACTTTTACAATATTACTTGTGTGATACATGATGTCTGAAAATGTGGTATAGAATAGGTTTGTACTGGTTATTTTGACATCGCCTTTGTCCAACATATATCATGTGGCTCAAATTTGGATACTAGAAACCAGATAAAGGTAAAAAAAATCTGCATTTAGAGATGTAAAAGTTGTAAAACATACATAGAAGGCCCTTTCCCCCCATTGCTCCACCTCGTAAACAGACTGAGAAACTGATGCTAATCAGACACATTTGGAACAGCTGGCGTGGTATACTTAGTCTTCATGGCTTAGAAACTTTTCCTTGTTATGGCAAGGATTAGCTGTGCTGGTTTCGCCGAGAATCTTGTCACAGAACCCCCCTCACTTGGGTCCTGGAATTCCCTTAGTAGAAAAATTTTCAAAATGTGGGGACAAAGAATAAACTGTAAGGTGCAAGAGGGATGGAGGGGAGCTGTCCTCAGACTACATAAAATGCCAAAGGAGTGACCAAAAGGACGTACGAGGTTCTTGACTGTGAATCAGTCTCCGTAAGCACGCACCATGCTCTGAATCTCAGAAAGAAAGTACTGCATTACATCTAACTCTGGCTTCAAGTACTAAAACAAAAGAGAGTGCAGCCTCCGTAGAGCTGTGCTCCCAACGCGCCGGGCCGGACAGGCGGGAAGCCGAAGGTGTCTGGTTAGCACACTGTGCAAAGAAAGAGTCCCAGGGCAACGCAGACACTTTAGTGACACACATTATTGTTTAGATATTCAATTAGAATATCAAACTTTAAAAAGTAAATTTCCAAATGCTAATGAAGATGTATGTATATGTGTGTGTGAATATACATATATATATATAAATAGTATTATACAGTAGAGTTGATATAACTGATATATACATTATGTTTCCAGTGAAATAAATATTCAGGTCACCTTGGCCGAGTATGGATGTGTAACCTTAAAATAATGACTGAGATTAGTGGTTTACTTCTAATTCCTTTTGCAGTTATTGTACTTAATTGATCATTTTTGTTTTCGTTTTTGTTTTACTCTCCCAGGAACATTTTAAAAGTCTTTTTCTGCTCCAAGAATAAGATATGATCTTGGTCTTTAGGTTTTTGTAATCCATGCTAGGATCGCTGAAATTGTATGATGGAGCTCTTTCTTTGCCGTACTTCACAAACTAAGGGGCTGTGCCCCCTTACTAAGAGCTCTAGGTAGAACATGGAGAAAGAGGCTAAGAACTGGCACTTCTGTACTCCTGGGAAAGTGATTCACAGTGACTCTGATCTCTAGTAACCTTTTGGGTTTCTCTTCCCTGGACAGAGTTCAGTTCTGGTTGGCCAGAACTTCACCCATCTTACACTCAGTACGGAGCAGTTGGCCTTTGGGAAGCTCCTATGCCACTGATGCTGGGGATGCTTGTCTTTTGTACTTCCTTTTTTATTAGTATATGTTTGCAGTGAATGCAGTTTACAAACGCAGTCGTCGTGGGGAGTGGGTACGTGTACATCACACAATTTGTTTCTTTTTTTTAAATCATCTTCCTTCCCTCTCTCTCTCCCTCCCTCCTAATTTAATCCCCTTCCCTCAGTGATTTTAATAATTCCCTCAAAATTATTTTTGACTGCCTATTTTTCAAGATGCTCTTGTAGAGAATGGGGACTCAGAGAGGGTACTGCAGCAGTGAGGTCAAAGACACTGCTTTTGTGAACTATAGATCTCTTTAAATCAAAGTTGTAATTTTTTCAACTTGTGATAATGGAAAGGTGAGTGTGCAAAATCCAAAGTGAATAAATAACAAAAAGATAGAAATCAACTGAGAGGGTTTGTTTGTAAAGTGAAAAATGTAAAAGCCTGATTTCTAATATTCATTCTGAATAGCAACAGAACCAGAAAATATAAACTACAAAAATAAAGGCTTTAGTAAATCAAGTTTGATTTGACTATCATCAAGAAATAAATAAAATTTGAGCCTATTTCAAAAAAATTAAGGAAAAGTTAAGAGGATTGTTCTAAAATTATGTACAAGAGAAATGTAAAAGTTTATTTCATAAAAAACACACAAATGAAATGTCAATCCAATGTAGGTAACTTATAAAGTTTATACTATGGTATGTTACTTTTTTTTTTCACAAAATGTGTAGCATGTCCTGTACTTTTACATCACAAATGTGGTGCCTTAAGTACTCAAACACGGCAAACTTTAGATGTAATAAACGTTATGGAATCAAAAGGGAAAAATAAATGAAAGCAAGTAGTGTTTGTGGAAGTCGCTTCATCCCCTTAGACTACTCAGTCTCCTGAAAGCAGTTTCTGTTATCCTATTTATCCTTCTTACTTGCGTTCCAAAAACGTTTCCTCACAGCCGGCCTTAATGAAGAGTTTCCCTGCAGAGTTCTCTCCTAACACATTTCTAAGGCATATTAGAAAGGTGATATTTCTACTCAAATGGCCAAGCTCTTGCCACTCAGTAGCATCCATATCTGCTCAGCATAGAACTTCAGAGGCACTTTCATTTCTTCCCAATCTCTTGCCCCATGTCAACCTCCTTGTTTCGGCCGAAGATTCTGAGCCCCGACAGGAAACACCCTCGGTAGACTCTTTGGGTGTTCCTAAATTCCCATCAGCATCCTTTCTACCTACGAGATAAGCACGTTTATTTAACTGTGTTGGGAAAAATGGGATGTTTGAACTTTCATTTTACAGTTTAATGCCGCTGCCTTGTGCCAAGACACTGAAAATATTCATGAATTTGGAGATTTCTCCTCCCTTGCAAGTTTAACTAGGTACAAAGCAGATGGTTACAAAGTTCACAGAATTATTATAAAGATATAGGACTTCTGATCAGCAAGGTCCAAGATTTCTGAACTCTGGGATCACCCCTATTATCTCTGGGGTCCTCTGACCTGGAAATAATAAGAGGTGAGGACAAACCATGAGATGATATTTTTCCTCAGCCTGGGGCCAGAATGCGGGCATTTAGGGACAAGGGAACTGCTCCTGTTACACGGTATATCTCATCAGAATCACTGCAGGAAAATGCTTCTCAGAACTCCACTACTGTCATTGGTACAGTTCCCAGAGGTTCTGATATATTGATATTAGGAGCTTTAGGTGGATCTGAGGAAATATTTTTGTAATGTCCAAGTATCATGATTTGAAAAAAATTCATTTGAATGCAGTCATTTTAAAACCACTGTGTTTGTAAGCAGTTCCCTGGTTCAATAGAATCATTTTTCTCTGTTTATTCCCTTAAAGATTCATAGGAATAGAAAAGCCGTGTGAGATTTCTTGGTACAATTTCTTCAGATATTGAAGTCTCAGATTTGGGAGACAATATAAAAGGAAGAAAAGGAGGAATATATTGTGCTGATTAGGTAACAAATTGAAAACCACGGGGCATTTCTGCTTTGGAGAAAGAAGCAAGAGCAGTGGGAAATAAAGCCCTATGTAAATCACTGGTGAAATTAATACATTTTAAAGGTTATCAGAGCAAAACTGCTGAGTCCTATAGTTTGTCATCTGTAAATTAAATGAAAAATCTCTAATTTAATTTGTATGAATTACCATTTCCCTTCTAATGTATGGAATAATAAGGACTAATGCTATTTTATGAAACAGAAATGAGATTTTTTATTTTCAAAAGAGTAAAAAGACAAGAAATGCAGTTGATTCACCACACAGACAACCTTTTAATTATAGCAGTTTGTTGACTTCTTTTAAAAAGTAACTCCTTCTGACTTTTACTTGCAATTTTCTTCATTCAAATATAACTCAGAAGAAATGTAGGGTAGCAGTCTGGTTTCAACCCAGGAGAAGAGGTTCTAAGCTAGGGCAGTGTGGGCACACTGTAGTTTACCCAAGACAACCATCTGCAGTCTGGTTTCGGAGCCTGAAACTCGGTGAGCAGAGCCTAAGCTTTGTTGTTTTTTCCCCTCCATATGGTTTTCACTGAGCATGAAGCTCTGTGCTTATGAAATTGGTTTAACAAAAGATGTTTATGGCAATATCTGTGATAGAAGAAATTCAAGTTCTAAAACTTTAACCAATAGAAAAATGTTGACTGTTAGAAATAAGGTAATTTAAGAGATCACCTTTAAAACTATTTATCTGAAGATAGTTAAGCAGAAATTTGCAGAGATGAGACTTAATGGAGATTGTGTACCTCATTCAATCTGGACAAATGCTGGCGAGGCTGTGGAGAAATAGGAACCCTTCTCCACTGCTGGTGGGAATGCAGACTGTGAAACCACTGTGGAGATCAGTTTGGAGATTTCTCAGAAAATTAAGCCTAGAGGTCCCATTCAACCCAGCTATTCCCCTTCTGAGTATTTTCCTAGAAGATCTAAAAACATCACATCACAGCGATGTATGTGCACCCATGTTCATAGCGGTGCAATTTGTCATAGCTAAATTGTGGAAGCAACCCAAATGTCCATTCACTGAGGATTGGATAAAAAAATTGTGGTACTTTTATATAATGGAATATTACTCAGCTATAAAGAAAGATAAACTCGAGGCTTTTATAGGTGAATGGTTACAACTGGAGACCATACTCATAAGTGAAATAAATCAGACCTCCATGTGTAAGCATCACATTGTCTCACTAGTGTAAGACCCGAAAGAGTGAATAAAAACTAGAAGGTATGAAAGATATTGTGAAATGAAAGGAAAATACTTAAAAGTAAAGGGCAGCTGGGGTGTGGGAAAAGAGAAGGGAAAGAAAGGGAATTTGCGTAAGTATGTATACATAGGATAGCTAACAGTTGTACCACTGTCTTCTATTGCTCTTCAGAAAGAAACAGTTAATGATTACTTGTTTGATCAATCTTGTATGTCTCTATTTGTTTTCCTGAGAAACCACTTTGAAGATATCAATCTGTAATACAACAGCCGTGGTTAATTTCCTACAACTTTGTCTGTAACTTTGTTTTGTTTGTATTATTCTTATGCTAGTTTATAAATGGATGTCCTGTTAATATGTTTTCCTTTTATTTTATAAATTAAAAAGAAATAAGTGAAAGTCAGGGAAGGAAGCAAGGACTTATAATCTTTTATCAGTTGCAAAGAGACACTCGTGGGAAAGGAGCCTTTTACAAAGACATTTAATTCTTCCTAACCAACCCCCACACATACAGAGATACAGGTTCCGCTGTGGTTTCTTGGATACTATGTACAGCCATGAACTCAGCAGTAAAGGGACCAGGAATAAGCATAATCTGTGACGAGGACTGCGATTACACTTCTCCTGAGTGTATTGTGGGAAATATCTGGTACATTTATCATCTGTCTTAACTGAGGGATCCTTACCTTCAGAGAAAAGAGCACCAAAGTGGTGTCCCACTGCCTTCTTAGATACCTGGAAGATGTGCCTGAATATTTCCAGAAAATAACTTTATTTATCTAACTGGCAAAAGAAGCAAAGGATAAAAACCCTTGAGGGCGGAACAAAGAAACAATAATTTTATAAAGAGTTTCCATAATGAACCAATTTTAAAAGACAATGGATTTACTTAAAATAGATAAAAGGGTCATGTAGACGGTCAACAGGTAGGAGGCAGATGTCTACTTCCCCAGTCGTTTCCCAGATGGGAGCCTCATATTTTGTGTTACGTTCTCGTCTTTTGCAAATACATTTTCGGCTCTCAGAAATACACAATGATTCCTTTTCCCACTGAGTTTGTACAGCTCAGTTTGACCCTTGCAACAGAGGCACCAAAATATGAGTATGAAGGGACTAGGGTGGATGTCAGGCTTAAATACCCCCTTTTTTATAAACAGAGAAACTGACGTCAGTGACTAAAGCAGTTTCTCTAGCTTGATGAGTGCCATCAAGGGTTAGTTCCAGGTTTCTCCCTGTCACTGTATCTGGTTTCAGAAATGATCTGTTGAGTGGTGTGCAGGTGCTGCTTTGGGGTCTACGATGAAATCCATGTTTGGGAATGTGAGGTAAATATCCTGTAAAGTTGTTTAATCTTTCTGTGCTGTAGTTTCCTCATCCACCCATCAGGAATAAAGTAATCCACATCACGACAAGTTGTTGTAAAGATTAGCAGGTCTGGTTGAGTGCCCAGCTCAACCCAATAAGGACACAGTGAATGCGAACTCTCAGTAGGAGGAACAGCATTGGAATAGCAGCAAGAAATGCTGGACAGATTGTCCCGGTCACATGGACACTCGCCTGTGTTGCATTCTGGATCTGAAGAACTGATACTAATAGAATAATGACTAACACATATTTTTGTAATTAAGATTATGTATGTAAAATACTCAGCACTGTGCCTGACCCAAGTTGAGCACTGGATACACGTAGGCTTTCTCTTTCATGCTAGCGTAGTCTAATTTATCTGCGAGTGCTGGCCTGATGGCTCTGCCAGGCATCCTGAATTTGCCTAGTTTGTCTAGGCAGTGCATCCAGATAGAAAATCTCCAAGACTTATTATATCGCCAGTGTTCTCTAGAGAAATAAAACCAAAATGAGATATTTATGCATGAGATTTATTATAGGAATTGTGTAGTGTAATTACGGAGGCTGAGAAGTCCCACTATCTGCCATCTGCAATCCAGAGAAACAGCCAAGCAGGGGGTATAATTCAATCATAGACAGAAAGGCTGACAACCAGGAAGTATGATGTGCGGGGGCAGAAGATGAGGAAGCAAATTCACCTCTCCCTCCCTTTTTTTTTTTGGTTTTATTCAGCCCCTGGAGGTATTGAATAAAGTCCATTCACATTAATTAGAGCAGAACCTCTTTACCTATTCAACCAATCTGAATGCTAATTTCTTCCAAACACCCTTAAGGCACATCTAGAAATCATGCTTTACCAGTAATCTGGGTGTTATTTAACCCAAACCGAGAAATTTTACATTTTTACTTCTTAAAACCATTCTTTAAAAATGTTTTCTAGGGCCAGGGATACAGCTCAGTGGCACAGCGCCTGCCTTGCAAGATGAAGTTGTGGGTTCGATTCCTGGTACCAAAAAAAACCAAAAAAACAAAAAAAAAACAAAAAACAGCAAAAAAAAGTTTTCCAAATAAAACCTAAGAAATCTCATTCATGTACTTTACTGAGGTAAATTAGCATCTAGACAGCTCATGTACATTGCATAATTTATACTCCAAGTCCCTTTCGTCTTCCACATTGGTGTCCAACACTTTCATCTCATGCATTTTTGCACTGAGTTCAAAAATTATGTTCCATAGAAGAGAGATGTTATAAATACAGAGCAATGCAATCCACAATTCACCACCTGGATATTTAGTCTCTGAGTTTCCGTAATTACATGGTTCCTCCCATTGTGAAGCCATTCAAAGCCACCGGTTTTTGGGCTATAAGGCCCTACTTCTCATTTCCCTAGCTTTCCAGCTGACGTAGATAAAACATCTTCTGAAATCTGAAAAAGGGACTTTCATGTTTAATTTTTATGGTGAATTCTTTGCATGTAAGTCCCTTAAAATGAGCAAATGTTTCTCAAATAAATCGTATTAGGCAACAGAAGCTCATCTTAGCCTGTAATATTTGCCCTCCCTTGGTTATACATAACTCTAGCCAAAAGTCACTTACCTATAAAGGACCCCTTCTTAGACGTCAATATAATAAAAAATGTATTAACTAACTCGATCTCTTTGATACTAAAATTAATTATATTGAGCAATATAGTATACTGTTACCCCTTATATTTTGTGTTATGTTCATATTTTGTGTTAAGTCATTTTTCATTCAGAAAACACTCCTGAAATATCTTATTTATGCCAGTCATTATATTGGGTGCTGGAGAAGGAAAAGTCTATAATCTCTTGTGTCTCTGTTCTCAGTGTTATTCACAATGTAGCAGGAGAATGAGTTCCAAAGACAAAATTATAATAACATGTGGCAAACGCAGTGTTACCACGTGGAAAGGGCGAACGGGAGGGGTGTTGGAAGAGGGCTGGGCGAGGCGGTGTTTCTTGAGGAAGATAGTTCAAGTGTTGCAGCATAAGCAGTTTAATCCAGGGAAGCAGTTGGGGAGGGAAACATGTCAAACAATGAGAAGAGCAAATTCAGAGGAAGGCCGCTGTAATACAACACAAGGCCTGGAAAAATGGCTGAAAAGGAACAATGGAGCTCGTACAACTGAAGTAGAAGTCAAACTCCACATCATGAAGGGAATCAAATATATCCAAGGATTTCCCACCTTGAGTGGGAGCCTCCCACGAGTCACTGAAATATTTGTGCAAGGGGATTTCTTGATCAGGTATTCACTGAAGAAAGATAATTCTGAATGATGGAAGATTGTAGAGAAGCTAAAAGAAAGTAGGAACTAAATGAAGTCAGGCATAGCAAGACCGGAACAGGTGTTGGTACCAAGTAACGCCAAGATGTCAGGACCAGCGAGCGGTCAGGCAGTGGGAGGACTTATGACAACCATTTTCTAATTTGGCATTCTCAGGCTGATGAGGGTACCACTGTCAGACAAAAAAAATACTACATAGGAGGAGCAGATATGAGAGAGAAAGAAATACTGAACTTATTGATACATATGTTGAGTTTGGAGACACATGGGTTCTTGTTCCAGCACACAGGGTTTCATGTAGCCTTTTTGAAGCAAACTAAGAGAGAAATCACTGTTTTTCACAAAGCTGCAGTCAGCTTTACCCTCATATCTGATCTTATTTTTCCATGGATTCATTTGCCTTTTTGCTCCTTCACGCTTCTCTAGATTGTGCTTCCTAAGAAAGTGCTAGCATCTGAAGGTTCGTCACTCAAGACGCTTCCTAGGAATCCAGGGTATTGGGAACTACCACTATGCAAGCGGGGACTTCCATCCAGAAAGGGTGGTCTGAAGGGTCCGGTGACACATTTGTGAGGAACCAACATTAAGAACCTATAAACAAGATGGACCCAAAGAAAGCCAAAAACAATGCAGAAAGGTAGTAGAAATAAGGATGATCCATGTCTGAACCCAAGAAAGGAGAAACTCCATGAGACCAAGTAACGCATAACAGATGAACTGACAGTCTGAAACTAGTGGTTAGATGGTGACTGCCAGCCTTGGCTGAAGGTAGATACAGAGCCAGATGAAGGGGATTTCAGATTAAATCGGAAGAGATAAAATATTGGTAGCAGGCGTGGACAGCTCTGGAAGTGTGCTGATTCTGAAAACAGGAAGAGAAGTTAGCACTGGAGCTAGAAAATAATAGTGGCTGGAAAAGTGTGTATTTCTATATTCACTGGTTTGTTTAATGGTGGAGGAAGCCCGAGCGTATTTAGAGCCTAAAAAATGCGGCCGCAAAGAGAAGATTAAAGGGTTACACGGTAGACAGGGAAGTGGCACAGGTTTACACCTACCCACAGGATGGACCATTTTCTGTTACTTCCCTGGAATGCCATCACCAATGCAAAAATGCGTTTTCCTCCTACAAATCTCCGTCAGAAGTTTGGCCACGGAGTCTGTGTGAGGAGGCCGTCTCCAAGTGAGTCAGGGCAGCCACAGGTACCGTCATCTGCAGGCTGTCCTCAACTGCGGCATAGTCTCCACCCCGCTCCGTCAGCCTTCTGGCTTGCAACTGGGTTGGGTCTCACGCTCATTCCGGTTAAAGCTTACAGAAATCAAGGTGGACCTGCACTTTCAGAAGAGACAAGGATCTCAGCTGTGAACTCTTCAAAATTGTCCTGTGGCTTCTTCCCAGAAGAGAGAACGCAGGCATGGAGTGAGGTGAATACTCGGCTAAGACAACTTGTGAAGCTCCTTTCCATCAGTGCTGTCAGACACACACACACACACACACACACACACACACACACACACACGAACAGAACCAGGAACAAATGATTACAAAGGTCCAATGCTCATTTTTTAAGAACTGCACATCTGGACCTAGTGTGGTAGTACACTCCACTCCTCTACTGTCAGCCCTGGACAGGCTGAGTGAGGCAGGAGGATCACTGTGAGTTCAAGGCCAGTCTGGACTACAACATGAGTTCAAGGCCAACCTAAACTACCTAGTGAAATGCTGTCTCAAAAAGACAAAAAAGAAAAGAATTGCAGATCTTTAGTACTTGGTTGATATATTTAGAATGATTTAGTTGAATACTATCATTTTACAGAAGAATAAACTACAGCATCATGAAAACATAATAAGAGCATAATGATGATAAGTTATAGTGCTATAGTTATAGTGTGCTCCCTGTCCATACATTAACTGTTTTGATCCTGAGAGATCTTATGGGTGGGAAAAAACTAATGCACATTAAAGTCATACCTTAAAACTATTGTCTTTTACTCTTCACCCTTCTATAAAGTAAGGATATTTATCTCCTCCTTCTCCACGCTGCAGGGTAAGGAGGCTAAAGTTAAGATACATAAAAGGGTATACTTGATGCCACACAAGTGTCTAAAAATCACGTCAGAATCAAAAATAGACTTCAGTATTCTTTGACTTCAGTGACTTCTCCAGTTCTTCATTTTAGATTTTCTAACATTTTATGCTTAGCTTTACTTTCAAAATTTAGTTAATTGCTAGGCAAACCCCATGTGAAACCATGAAGCAGGTGAAGATTAAGGACTCATGGAAGTCTCCTGTATTTTTACGGATCACACTAGCGCTAAGGCCGTACTTGAGCTCTGAGGTTTTCTCCCCCATATCAGTTCTCAATTTTGCCTGCAAGCTGGAATTATCAAAGGAGAGCTTTGAAAATACAGTGTCTACCCACACCCCCCAGCCTAAGTGAATCAGAATCTCCAGTAGGTGGGCTCTCGGTGTCTGCATTTTAAACAGCGTTTCAAGTGATTCTTAGAGCCCATGTTGAGAATTACTTTTGCATAGCATACATGTCAAGTCCTTAATTTTTGTTCCACAGAGTCTCATTTCTTCTTCTGCAATAGCAGCTAGCATTTTTGTAGCCTTCTGGCAGGGATGCAGGATTCATTTTATTTTAGCCCTCCACTGACAGAAACAGTGCTATGTGCATACAAGTATCTGGTAACACACATTACCGAAGTCCTATTAAATTGCCCACTCTCACAGCAAGAAAAACAAACAAAAATAATCTCCTCAACCTTATGCAACTCTAAAGCAGCCAGTCAAATGCTGACTGCATCCACATGGTACTGGATGGACAGGATCACACTGCACAAGGAACGTTTAGAGGAATAAATACTAGAAACAGAATACCTTTGTTTAATTGGTGACAACGGTGGCTACAGCGTGAGCAGAAACTCCCTGTCGCAGGATGAGACTTGGAGCGCAGAGGAGCACAGAGCTGGCTGTCTCTCACACCGGAGCCCCCCGTGTATTACTGCCGGTATCCATGTGTAACAGATAGTATTGTGCACTGAGCTGGAAGATAATAAATAGATGTGAGATGATGATTTACAGAAAGGTGCTTAGAACTCCTTGAACCAGCAGGAGAAGAAAACCGCGCGGGTACAAGGTTGTACCGTCAAACTCAAAATCCGTTTTCTTCCCTTTCTCTCCAGAGGGCAATTTCACCAAGACATCACTTGCTTTCTGTCTGATCATCTGGAAATTTGGTGGCTAATTACTAAAATTCCTGAGCCACACATTTCTAAACGTCACATTTTCCCCCCTTTGGTTGACTTCCTTTTTTAAAAAAAATGTCTCATTTTTAATGGAAAATGTCTCATTAATACTGCTTTCACTTTAGGCAACTTTGCCCAAGTAGTTCTACTCCTTTTGAAAAACTCTCCTGAATTTATGCTGTAGTGGCTTAAGAAAATTGTGAGTCTAACTGAATCTGTGTGATCTGAGATCTTAAGAGGAGCAATTAAAAAACCTGAAAAATGCCAGTGAATTATTTACATGCTTTCTTATGACACAATTGTTTCACTTCATATCTGCCTCGCTGACAGAGAGAGAAGCAGTCCTAGAGACTACGATAGTAAGAAAGGTGATTAATGATAGCATTTGGCTGATGGCTCATCTGTATCAAGTGAAAAATAGATGACTTATTTATTCAAGATTATGCTTTTTTATCATACTAATGTTAAAAATAATCACAAGACTAAGGTGCTAACTAACACTGCCAAAAATGTAAAGTGGTTTATGAAGGGCTCATCTCAGACCAGATGTTCCATGGAAAAATAAGTCGCCACTGACGGGTCAGCTTTACAAACAGGACAAGTAGACTAGTCTTCTCCTCCCTGTCCAGGGTCCGTCACCTAACACAGTGATTGCGCACACTGCCTCAGCATCTCACAAATGAGTACAGTTCCCAGCTCTACCACTCTCCCGCTGTGTGACGTGGGGCAAGTTAGTGCTCAGAGTCCTCGTTTGCAAGTGGGGGTAAAAGGAGTGCTATCCGAGCGAGTTCTCACGAAGCCTCCGATGTCTAGCACTTAATCTCTGCTTCGTAAATGCAAGCTAGCATTATGACCATCAATCTAGGGAGCCCCCTTGGTAGTAATCTTGTGTCTAGAAAACTCTTGATAAAGCATTTACCTCAATAGGAAAACATGAGCAGGATAAATACAGTTCATTCCTCTGATAATTCACTTATCTCATACCAGGAAAGGAGAAACCAGAGACAAAAGTGAGTCAAGTCCTGTCGGAGCACAAGCATGAGCTGCTCTCTTCAAGGAGGAGGAGCGCAAGTGTCAGGCTGAAGTGTATTTGAGGACAAGCTCTGCCTCTTGCCATGAGACCTGCAGCGAAGTGTTAGTCTCTCAAATTCTCAGTTAACCCAAAAGTAATATGATCTAAGGGTTTGCATAAGATCAAGTTGGCAAAATACTTAACTAGATGTTAGTGGAAATTACTATCCCTGGCATAAGTATGGTACAGTATTCGGTTTGTCTTGGGAGTAAAGAAAGAGCGGAGACACTTGGGCAGTTCAGAGAGAGAGAGACTTGGAGCCGTAGTACGAAGCCTGAGGACACACTGGTGATGGGTTACCAAGGGACAAGGCCTGTGACCTGGGCCCCCTGTTGTCTCTACCTCCCAGTGAACTATAACTATGGTCTTCACTCCTTCGGGCTCAGCATGTTTCCAGACGCCACTCAAAGGAATGCACAGTTCGGGCGATGGTCTTACTCTCTGGGGTCTTACATTCCCCATGCCCTTACAACAAGCCAGTGCAGAGAGGGATTTCAGATAGTGAAGGGCAACAGATTAGAGGGAGAGTGAGGTGGGAAAGCATCTCTAAGAAAGACCAGCAAAGGGGTGAAATTTAATTGGGCCAGAGGGAAGAAGAAGCATTCACATAAGCATCTGAGAAAAGAGGATTGCATTAAGAGGGTCCTGCCCATAAACAGCCTTCAAGTGTACGTGATCTTGGTCTAACTCTAGGTCCGTGGTGCTGCTGTTCATGTTGGATCTTGCTAAAAAGAACCTCAGGAGCTGGTGGGGTGGAGGGTCAGCTTGTGAACCACACCAAAAGCCAGAACAGCAGTGGTTCAGAAGCCAGGAGAGGGCTTGGAGGGGAGTGAGGTGGTGGATCTATTGCACAGCTTTTGGCATGAACTCAAAAATTCAGCATCCATGGAGCCATTAGAGTTTACAAGACTTGCCCCCAACCGTTTGCTCAGAAAACAAGTTTGGTGACTGAAGTAGGAATTTTGGTCTCACAATTTTATAAATAAGAAAAACAAGGTTCAGATTGCCCGTGCTCCCTCAACAAGATACCTGAACCAGGCAGAAGAAAACCTGTCCGTGGCCGAGTTATGGTGCCCAGTCAAGGTTTTGGCATTCCAATCCTGACAACCTCTCTTAGGAGGAATTCACGTCACAGTTGGATTAGCAATCAGATTTATTCTATTAAATCTATTTTTGTACATTTTGATTATTCTTCTCCTGTTTGTTTTTCACACCTTATGATTTCTATTTGATTTCCCATTAGGTACTGCCAACGAAAGGTAAACTCCTTGGATGTATGTGTTAGGCTACTGTGAGCGGTAATAACCACACTGTTACAATAATCACTAAACGCATAAATATGACAGGAGTCCCTTCCTCCCATTGCTTTCATGGAAGAGCAGACTGAGCGTAACGAGAAGCCTGGTGAGGGCCTCAGACTGGCACCATAGACAGAAGTATGTCATCAACATCCATAAAGATTTCTCAGACCTCGCAGACCTTCTTGCAAACTTGTCTCTCATTACAGCAGCAGGCACCGGAATTTGTATTCTATGCTAATTCTAACGTTTGTGATTCAGTATTGAGTATTTACAGTTTTCCACATTACAGGACCAAAAATTCATGGGGCCCAGAATGACGGCGGCTAAAGACAGACCAGAAAAATAGAAGGAGTTTCTTAGAATTTAATGAGAAGTAGAAAGGAACACAGCTTCTTTTCAAAATTATGGGATCAACAGTACTGCCCATGGTTCTTGTGGTGATGCAGGGGCAGAAGGTGGATGTACTTGGGCATAACGGCAAAGGGTTAGGAAAATTGAGCTGTATTAATCAAACAGAGTAAAGAAACTGTTCATTAACTGCATAGTTTGTGCGCACCACATTTTTTCACTGTTTGTTAGGAAGATGGAGGCATGCACTGGAAACACTAATTCTAATTATTACTGTAAGTGGGAGTTTTTGGCACAAGGTCAAGAAATAATAGGAGAATGTGTGAATCTCACTAGTGAGCTGCAATAAGCCTAATCATTTGAATAAAGCCAGTTGTTTCTTCTTGGACTGTCTCTGGGTTGTTCGGCGTTCTGGATGAATCTAACACAATCAGGCTGTTCTCTGGTGTATAACCACTTCCTGCTGACTCAGGGCAACTTGCTTCCTCTGCCGTTTATTAAAATAAGACATTCATATTAAAACTCCATTTTTTAGTGATGACCAAATATACATTAGTAGTGACATTATTAAAACAATTTTGTTTAAAATGAACTTTCACACTGGCATGTTGCAAAGTGGCACAAACAAATCTATCTCATTTTGCTGGAGATGGTTTTCAAATGCTCACAGATCTTCCTGGCGCTGTTGCAGAAGGGGATTTGATGTGTGTTTCAGGAGACAATCTAAGTTTTTATGGCCATAAAAAATGGATACTGTTTCTACTACTCAACATAGCAAATAATGTATAATTCATGATTTTTCATTAACATGCAAATGTGAAATAGTGTCTTCTGTGTTTGCATCTACTAATAATCTATTAAATATTTAGAAGCATAGTAAAGAATGCTAAAAATATTTGGTCTGGGTCCTGTTTAAGTAGATTGCTCCCTCATTTTTTATTTGTCCATATATTTACACATGTAAAAATGTGGAAGAAACAGACAAGCAAAATAATCAATTCGGTAACTGGCATTTGCAAAAATAAGACAATAATGTTGTTTATACAGTTCTTGGGTACTGTTCACAGCATTTTCACATAGAGTATATATATATATATATATATATATATATATACTCTATGTGAAATATATATATATATATTTTCCAACCATGGCAACGGCCACATGAGGCCGACACTATCACCACGTCATGGATCAAAGACTAAGATAGTGGTTAACTAGACTGTTTGGTAAATATCTTGCCACCTAGCAAGGACAACACCTCAAATGTCATGGTATATAATTCGTCACACCTTAGGGCTACCACAGGGTCTTCAGTATAAGATCATAGAGTTCTAGGTGTTTGATGCAGATGTTTGGGTAAGACCATTGCACGTAACTTGTACTGGCTATAGAAGATTAAAAATTTCAGTATTATTTCGGAACTGCCCAGTCATTAACTCATTCTACAAATATTCATTTAACAAAACAAGACACTTTTCTGGGATTAGCATTCTTTTGAGGTTCTGCTGGGAATGAGAGATGAATTAGATATAGACCTGCTGTCAGTAATAGAATGCTAGAATCGAGAAAATAAGCTATGAAAGGAAATTAATGTCCTGAAAGCAATATCGCATCGAATGTCTTGAGATGGCACAGGAAATGTCTGAAGGAGAGAAAGAATGCTGTCAGAGGAAAAGAAGATCCATGCAGACTTTGTTGTGGAGTTTATGGAGCCTGGCTCCAGTGGCTGAAGGAGGAAATCGTTGTAGGTCTTGAGGACAATTTGATGACATAGTTAAATTTTAGAGGCCAAATGTCACAATAGAGATAAAAAAGATAATTAACTAACCACTGAAGTACTATAGAATTAGAGAATAAATTCTCAAAAGAATAATGGAAATAAATGTAAAGAAACACTTGAAATTCAATATTCTAGAAAAATCTTTAGGAGAAAATATTCAATATTTTCAACAAAGTAGTGAAGTATCAGTAAGAGGCTCTATTAAGATTATAGAAAAATATTCATCTGCTATCTTTCCTTTCTTTTTTTTTTTTTTGGTTTTTCTCTGGTACCAGGAACCGAACTCACGACTTTGCGCTTGCCAGGCAAGCGCTTTTGCCGCTGAGCTAAATCCCCAGCCCCTATCTTTCCTTTCTTAATGTGTTCTGGGTTCTAAAATTTCTGTGAAATCACAATTTTATTTTTTTGGTAAAAATGTTATCAAATAAGTATGATTGCATTAGAGTATTTGGAAGAAATAAATCTACCTACAAACAGAATTACTATATACTTGCAAATTATATTGATGACATAGTCCACGCCTTTAAGAGCTTTTCTCTGAATGGAGATGTCCTCAGTCCTTGTACTGGGATCCCCATTTAGTGGGAGCAGAAATAAGGAATTGGTTCCCCTCAAAGAGTAACACCCTTCTACCCTTCAACCAGAGCAAGCATTCTTTTGGCCACCTATGCAGATGGACCCCCATTAAAAATTTTCAGTATAGGGCTGGGGATTTAGCTCAGTGGCACAGCTCCTGCCTGGCAAGCACAATGTCTTGAGTTCTATTTCCGGTACCGGAAAAAAAATTTGTTTTCAGTATATTGGAAACCATATACCAAAGTGAAGTTCTAATGAAGGAAAAGAGAAATAACTATAAATATTCTACAAATAAAACAATCAGAATGTTTTAAAGTCCTCCCAGAATACATTGTGAATATACTTCAAAGGCACAATACTTGGGTAAGGTTCACAAACAACAGGCTTCTGCAACACAATGCTTACCCACATGCTGTTGCCATTCAAAAAGGTCCCTTGCCCTAACTGTGTGTGTGTGTGTGTGTGTGTGTGTGTGTGTGTGTGTGCGTGCACGCGTGCGTGCGCAACCAGATACTGAATGATTGAATCCATGGCCTTCACCTTTAGCTCTTAAGTACATCCCTGCCCCTTTAAATTTTTTAAAAAATCTTGAGACAGAATCTTGCTAAATTTCCTAGGCTGGGCTCAAACTTGCAACTCTCTGGCCTCAGCCTCAGGGAGTGCTGGGATTGCAGACCTGTGTCACCAAGGCCAGCTCTTCGCTCTCACTCCCCTTCCAGGGATCCTGTCTTGTAGAACAGTCACACTAAGGAGGCCTTTCTCCCCCTGCTGGTGAGTGAGTCTGTGCTCCGGTGCATTTGTGCTGAGTACACGTCTAAGACTTCCCCATGTAGGTCTCAGGGAAAGTTTTATTCTGGACCCCTCACCCCAAACATATCACAGCCACCAGCACTGTTTGGCATGTTGCACGCAGGCTCATTACATGCTCCTAAGCTGGCAAGCACCTGCTGTTGTGCCAGTGACTGCAGAACACACGGAGGAGAGAGCCTTCTTTCTTTTCTTTTCTTTCTTTTCTTTTCTTTCCCCCCTTGGGACCAAGCCCAGGGAAACTTTACCACTAAGCTACATCCTTGTATTTCTCTTTTATAACACTTGTTTTTATATTGAGACAAGTCTTGCTCAGTTGCCTAGATAAGAGTCGAACCTGACCATGCCGCCTCAGTCTCTCACAGTGCTGGGATTAAAGGCACGTGCTTCCGTGGCAGGCTAAATTCTTGATGTCTGCGTAAAAGTAGTCATTTTCTTTTCCTGCTAGGGTCATCTTGTAAATCCCTCTTAGTGATTTCTTTTGGGGAATTACTCCTTGTTGAAGTGAACTTCTAATCTCTTTGTGACTCTCTAGAGAAACATACCCTATCTTGTAGGGTCAGATAAGTAACTCAACTGTAATAGATATCATCAGTGAAAGCCTTATTGTAAGAAGTCACTTTCATGCTTTATAAAACAGAATTTTTGTGCTTTGCTGATCTGATTAGAATATAAAGACTTTTACACAACACTTAAAGTATTCCAATGACGTTTGCTGTGGGATTTATCTGTATCACTAATTCTCAATTATACATGACAATAAGCATATTATGCAGAGTAGAACCAGAGAAACAGAACACCTCTGTGGTGCCTGGTATGCAGTGTGCTTCCAGTAAATAATCATTTATAAAGAATGACTGTCCCTCTTATATCTCACAAACAAAATGGATTGCTAATTACTGTGTCCAGACTAGAAAAACCATCAGAAAATGACGTTTTGGAAGGTAACTGCCATCTGATATACCCATGTCAAACATATCAAATCTCTTCGTGACAGAGTACAGTCCTATGCAATGAAAAGGAAGCACAGCGATTAGGTACCTTGATGTTACAGGACTGATAGATTGCTTGTCCTGCGTAATTTTTTACTTCCACAGGAAATAAGTATGCTTTCAACAATAATTCTCAAATGCAAATCAGCGGACTAAGGTTGAGCTGACTAGAGAGGGAATTTGTTTCACAAAATGTAAACACTAATAATTTTTTTGATCTGAGAACTGCTCTCCTTACCACTGCCATTAAGATTCAAATTCAGTAAGCCTAGGGTAGAACATGTGTATAAGAATCATCTTTCTATCATCATTCCCCTGGTAATTGCATCTCCCAGCAAGACTGAGAAATCGGGAGAATTCTGCATGTACCATTGGTATCGGGATCACTCGTGGTTAACAAGTCAGTAAGAGTCTGCAGAGGAAGACCATGGGGGCCCACGTCACCAGCATCTGCGGAACAAATAAAACCCATAAAAATCTTTTTTTTTTTTTTTTTTGCATTGCAAATAAAAAGTGAGCAGAAGAAACTCGCAGTTCTAGTTACAAGAACAAAGCACTATTTTTACAGACCAACTTCTAGCTTTAAAGGGGTGCCTTTACCAGCGCAGGGCTTTTGACATGAAGGCTGCTGTCAGCCAGGGCAAGTACAGTACAGCGCAATCTCAGAGATGCTGGTGGAGTTTTGAGAGGACAGCATACGTGGGAGAATCTTTCTCCTGACAAGGGGAGTCAGCAAAGGTTTTAAACATTTTTTACCCTGATTATGATAAAATTTTAGAGAAGCTTAAGTGTGAAAGTACAGACAAGAAAATTAGTATCTCCAAGGAGACCTACGAGAAGCATTATCAGTAGGCAAAGAAGAGGAAGTGGGTAACTAAATGAGGAATGGTAATTACAGCCGAGGTAGGTGTCTGTGCATTGTTGTTAACCAGCTCCCAGAGAACCAAACATGTTTCCTTGACTGGCCTAAAGTTCACGATAATGGGGGTCAAGCTGCTGGCACGCAGAGAAGAATCAAATGCAGAAAACCGAGTGTATTTATCTTTCCCTTTGTGTGGTCTAGAATTCTTGCAAAATCTGAGATTAATAGTTGAGAGGGAATATATATTGGTGAGACTTTTCCAAAACAGCCCCAACTCCCCAGAAGGATAGCAAAGCTGAAATATATAACGCAAAGTGGCTTCTTGCAGGATATATGAAACAGACTACGTCTGCCATGACAAAGCACAGGAAGAGTCTTGAGGAAGAATCCAAAAATCAAATCAGTTCTCTTGTGTTTAGACTATGTGGGCAAGATAGACAATATCTCTACCATTAACAGTCAGACATAATGGTACAACACCCTAACTTTCCTCATAGCTTGGACTTGACTTATTGTTGGGATATATTGTTTTCCATATTTAATTTTATCATATAAGCCCATGCTCACTGTACTTCTAACATGTAGGTAAATGGTATACTGCAGTGTTCTGGGTGAAACTCTTCCTAGTAAAATACAGAGGCATGTGTTCACAAAATCAGTGTTAGCCATTGTGACATACCATGATCACAATTGTATAAGAATTACTAATGACCATTAAGACATGGAGATACTATTTAGTTGGGAAACTTTCTTCAATGAGGTAATCAACCTAGATGATGAATTGAAAAAAACTCTCCGTTCTATATTTCTGGTTTTTGTCCTGTACATTTATGATGATCTTTCTGATAACCTCAAGTACCAATAATACAGCATTGATGTTTGGAGTCAAGAGTGCTTAAATTCTTACTGTCAAAGGACATAATTTCTTCCAGGTCTCTGATCTCTCTCTCTCTCTCTCTCTCTCTCTCTCTCTCTCTCTTTGTCTTTCTCTCTCTCTCTCTCTCTCTGTCTCTGTCTCTCTGAGCTTGTATTATTTTACATATCTTTAGTAGC
>NW_004955435.1:3240420-3329717 GCF_000276665.1 Chinchilla lanigera
GCAATGAAAAGGAAGCACAGCGATTAGGTACCTTGATGTTACAGGACTGATAGATTGCTTGTCCTGCGTAATTTTTTACTTCCACAGGAAATAAGTATGCTTTCAACAATAATTCTCAAATGCAAATCAGCGGACTAAGGTTGAGCTGACTAGAGAGGGAATTTGTTTCACAAAATGTAAACACTAATAATTTTTTTGATCTGAGAACTGCTCTCCTTACCACTGCCATTAAGATTCAAATTCAGTAAGCCTAGGGTAGAACATGTGTATAAGAATCATCTTTCTATCATCATTCCCCTGGTAATTGCATCTCCCAGCAAGACTGAGAAATCGGGAGAATTCTGCATGTACCATTGGTATCGGGATCACTCGTGGTTAACAAGTCAGTAAGAGTCTGCAGAGGAAGACCATGGGGGCCCACGTCACCAGCATCTGCGGAACAAATAAAACCCATAAAAATCTTTTTTTTTTTTTTTTTTTGCATTGCAAATAAAAAGTGAGCAGAAGAAACTCGCAGTTCTAGTTACAAGAACAAAGCACTATTTTTACAGACCAACTTCTAGCTTTAAAGGGGTGCCTTTACCAGCGCAGGGCTTTTGACATGAAGGCTGCTGTCAGCCAGGGCAAGTACAGTACAGCGCAATCTCAGAGATGCTGGTGGAGTTTTGAGAGGACAGCATACGTGGGAGAATCTTTCTCCTGACAAGGGGAGTCAGCAAAGGTTTTAAACATTTTTTACCCTGATTATGATAAAATTTTAGAGAAGCTTAAGTGTGAAAGTACAGACAAGAAAATTAGTATCTCCAAGGAGACCTACGAGAAGCATTATCAGTAGGCAAAGAAGAGGAAGTGGGTAACTGAATGAGGAACGGTAATTACAGCCGAGGTAGGTGTCTGTGCATTGTTGTTAACCAGCTCCCAGAGAACCAAACATGTTTCCTTGACTGGCCTAAAGTTCACGGTAATGGGAGTCAAGCTGCTGGCACGCAGAGAAGAATCAAATGCAGAAAACCGAGTGTATTTATCTTTCCCTTTGTGTGGTCTAGAATTCTTGCAAAATCTGAGATTAATAGTTGAGAGGGAATATATATTGGTGAGACTTTTCCAAAACAGCCCCAACTCCCCAGAAGGATAGCAAAGCTGAAATATATAACGCAAAGTGGCTTCTTGCAGGATATATGAAACAGACTACGTCTGCCATGACAAAGCACAGGAAGAGTCTTGAGGAAGAATCCAAAAATCAAATCAGTTCTCTTGTGTTTAGACTATGTGGGCAAGATAGACAATATCTCTACCATTAACAGTCAGACATAATGGTACAACACCCTAACTTTCCTCATAGCTTGGACTTGACTTATTGTTGGGATATATTGTTTTCCATATTTAATTTTATCATATAAGCCCATGCTCACTGTACTTCTAACATGTAGGTAAATGGTATACTGCAGTGTTCTGGGTGAAACTCTTCCTAGTAAAATACAGAGGCATGTGTTCACAAAATCAGTGTTAGCCATTGTGACATACCATGATCACAATTGTATAAGAATTACTAATGACCATTAAGACATGGAGATACTATTTAGTTGGGAAACTTTCTTCAATGAGGTAATCAACCTAGATGATGAATTGAAAAAAACTCTCCGTTCTATATTTCTGGTTTTTGTCCTGTACATTTATGATGATCTTTCTGATAACCTCAAGTACCAATAATACAGCATTGATGTTTGGAGTCAAGAGTGCTTAAATTCTTACTGTCAAAGGACATAATTTCTTCCTCTTTTCTTATCTCTCTCTCTCTCTCTCTCTCTCTCTCTCTCTCTCTCTCTCTCTCTCTCTCTCTCTCTCTCTCTCTGTCTCTGTCTCTCTGAGCTTGTATTATTTTACATATCTTTAGTAGCTAAAAAATCATGTCTGTTTCTTTGGTCCAATTTTCAAGTTCCAAGCATTAGCAGTGTGACCACAAAGATCTATGATTTGATGCTTTATTTGATTTTTTTGTGTTTGTTTTAATGGAAAAGTAGAAAGGGGGAGGAGGAGGGGAATATTTGATTTGCTGTCTAGCCAATACAATTCTAAAAAGCATTAAGCTGAAACTGCTACAAGTGTTTATTTTCTAACTCTCTCTCTCTTGTATAATGGGAACAGTCAAGATCTGAACATGAGTCGATACAAGGTTTGTGGTTTTATGATAAGCATATCAGCCAGTGGATAGAATAAGCCCCAGTGACAGCTGTGATGATTCTTGGAATCAGACATCCTTCAATAGCATGCTCCCCCGTAGCTTACAGACACTGTGGTAGAACAGGGTCAAGGTTTTTGGCAGACGGTGAATGTCTCCGAGCTCTGTGAAATTTCTCTCTGTGGATCCGTACCTAACAACCATTACATCAAACCACAGGTACAACGAAGCCCATTTTCCTCTGTGACATGATATTATTGTTACTCTACAGGCGAAGTCTCATGCTACGGCTAACCAGAAAAGATACCTTTCTAAAAGCTTATAGATTTGGGAAGAAATAACATTAAGACAGCCATCAGAAAATAAAGCAGTAATTTTTATTTAGCATAATCCACATAACTCATTACACTATGGTGTTTCGGAATGAGGAAGCTGAAATAATAACTGTACCTAAAAACCAATTTTATGGAAATTGTTATAATGCTAAGATGTTTCTCAAACATGATTCTACTCAACCCTAATATTTATTATGACAGTAAATGCTCGCTTTTTTTGTAGAAAAACACTTCTCTTCCTCATGGACTGATTCACTGAACAATCAAGTCAGGTTTGCTACAAGCGCCTGACTGAAGGAAGTTAGGAAGACCGTAAGAAACAAGGGTCCGCTGCCTTCCAGGGTCAGTGAATCATCATCATACCTGTGAACTACTTATAATTAGCTGAGAAATGCTGAATAAATAGAAAATTCATGGGTACCTTAGGGAAAGTTCAAGGATGAAAAAGTAAAATTTCTGTACTTGCTAGGCACTCTTGGAAAAACTAAAGGTATTTTAAAGATAGTAATAGCAAAATGCAAAAGGCTGGTAAGAATCACAAGGGTGACTCCAAAAACATTTAGAATTTCAATACGTAATGCTAACACCATGACAATTCACGACGACTACAATGCTTTATCTCATTTTATAGTCACAAGAATACAATGATTTTATTGCAGGTAACAGCATCACTTCTGTCAGGCTCTGGACTTACAATCATTTCTTTTTTTACCACCAGAATACCCTTCTTCCCATGTTTCTGTTGGTGTGCTGATGAAGAAGATAAATAATATTGAAAAAAGGACCTGAAATGTGGTAACAGGGGGTAAATCCCTTTGGTCTGAAATATCGGATACTATCCACTCTCCAGCCATCTTTGACCTTTGATGGGAAATCCTCTACTTTGCTTGTGAGGACCATATGATTCTAGTGTTTATTGATGACTGCTTTAAAAACAGGAAAAGAGCTTTCTTAGTAATTTGGCTGGAGTCCCCAGTCCACAAAAATCTCTTTATAAGTTGGCCTACTGGTCCCCGACAAGAAGAGATTCCATTATCATGTATTGCAAACTTCAGTCAGGTCAGATGTATCATAACAGTTACAAAAAGCAGAAGTGGTTGTCCTAGGAACTGCTAGAGAACTAAAGTTTTGAGAATGCAGAAAGTTCTTTGTGTGATACACTGCTGTACATTGTTGTGATGTTATGATTTGTTCTTGGTTTGGCAGATTAAACATAACCCTTGTGTCTACTCTCACTGACCAGAATGAATGAGTCTTTTAAAAAATAAGTTCCTTCTGAAGAGAAAGGAATATTCAGCTTCTTTATCTGTGCATAATTTTGTTTCTCACACAGCTATATAATGATGTACATTTGTGGTGCTCATTTTTCTAAGCATTTGTCATTCTACATATGGGAATGAATCATAGCAGTGTCATATTTGAATAGTTTAACAACACTAGCAAGTCATTTTAAAAAATTATTAAACTTGCACTTTGGTGACCATTTAAAAAAGAGCTCTTCTTTTAAAGTTACTACATGAGAACCTTTATTATGTTTACTGTACTTCCATTAACAAAGTTTTCTAATTGTAGAAATTAATACACCTAGAAAATAGCCTAAATTTTACTTCTGTTTTAAAAATATGATATTACACATATTAAATTTCCATAATAGCCCATCTGATGAGTTAAGCAAAACATTTAAAAATTATTTAGGGTTTCCTGACTTACAGTATCATAATTTGGGCCATAACTAGTAATAAATTTAGCTGCAAAAATAATTTTTTCTTTTTCTTTTTTTTTGGGGGGGGGGGTTTCTCCGGTACCAGGAACCGAACTCACGACCTTGCGCTTGCCAGGCAGGAGCTTTGCCACTGAGCTAAATCCCCAGCCCCAATTTTTTCTTTTTCTTTCTTTCATCCCTACTCCCAGTATCATAATGCAACTCTTTTCATGTGTGAAAAATTTTATGTTTACTTCCCAGTGGTGATACTTCAGGAAAAAAATCTCCTATGATCTAGGCAATGAGAAAAACAAAATGGGAAATGAAGCTCCACATATATCCATTAATTGATCTATGCAAGAGTTTGAAAAGAGAACTCAGTCTAAAACATCTACCCAACTGCTACAAATTTCATGTTCCTTAACAAAATAAAAATATGCATTACAATGTCAGACAAACTCACTTACCTGCTTCTCCTGCAGGAATTAAGTTATTTGGGTTGGTTATCTACATTGATCCAATTAATGGTCAGACTGCCAAATCTTCACTTCACTTGGTGATACATAGACCTAGTTTCTGTTATGTGCCCCTGGGAATTACAGCTGAAAATGAAAGCAATTAAAGAGTTTCTGGGAATTATTTCACTATTAGGAATTGCATGCTTCTCTGCCAGAAAGAGAAATGACAGTGAGAAGCTGGAAAAAGTCTGAAGAATGACAGCAGTGTGTCCAGAAGGAAATGAAGAGGACGGGAATGAAAGCGTGGTCATCGGTGACATACATAGCGTTCCTCCTTCCTGCTTTATAGCTACCGCAGTGAGACAGTGTTCAGTACTGAAATGAACAAGTCAACACCTCCCTGACCAAAATGTTCATATTAGTGGAGGATTCCAGAAAAATCCCTGATTACGATAGATTATCATGAGAGATGTGAAAGAGGCAGACATAATATATATTAGGCAGTGAGTATAGTGCAGAGTTACTAAATGGCCGGGAGAGGCTTAGAAAATACTTTCAAAGAAAATAATCCTTGTTTTGATCACAAAAGACAGTGTTGTTATCTGGTTGCCTCTGACTAGAGAAGTCCAAGCCGAGGGGATAAATAATATTTACCAGGAAGAAGATACGTGCTGGAATCTGGCCTGTTGAAAGAAATGCAAATAAGAGTTCCTGAAAAATAGTCTTTACACAGGAAACTGGTAGCCAAAAGCAGCTCCTGAAGGAGTACACACACAGTTTGAACTTCATGCTGAGGACAACGGAGGCCACAACATAATTTTAAGTTGCAGAGTGGCGTGGTTAAAGTTGTGAATAAAAGTGTAGCACATTCACGTAAGTTTTCGGGCATTGGGTCTGCTTTATTAGACAGATGGAATCTCGTTTTACGTGATGATCAGAGCAGTAACAATACGGAGGAGAGACACCGAGCTCTTCCATCAGCCCTCCTCAAACGGCCTGTGGGGAACCTCCAGAGCAGCCTCAGCTGCTCCAGACTAATTTTCTTCACTGCAAATGCAGAGGTCGGACTAACTGACCTTTGAGATGTCTTCAGCCTGAAACTTGTGTGCGCCCTTTCTGTATTTTGAACTCTAGCAGTTTATAAATGCTACTAATCCGAGGTGGCTCTTGCCTGGTCTTACTACTGAAGAGAGAGTGAGTCACAGGATGAAAATAAGCTTCTCCTGAGTTAGAGGGTGGTATGGCCACTTAGTGAGGTACCCTGGAGGAAGAGTTCTGCTTTTAAACTGCACACTGCTGATTTGTGACAGAAGCCATAAGAGGACGGTACACATGGAAGAAAAATAATTAATTTCCACACCTCCTACTTAAGCAGCAGTCCAGCTATGTAGAATAAGAATAAAAGTGAAATATTATAAGTCCATCTGTAGATTTTGTGTTTTTTACTGAAGTGGGCCAATAAATTTTAACATCACTGCCAACTCAACTTTTACTTTTAAAAAGTCAAGTAAAAAGAAAACTCACAATTCTAGCTTTGTGGTGGCTTCACTTACAAAAACAGAGGAGGGTTGGGGTGGCAAAAGATAGTTTTAGCTGTTGTGAGGCTAAAGTTTATTTAAACAGAATTGACACTTTATCTGATTTGAAATTAAGACACATTGATACAATGGTGCAAGAAAACCTGAAATCTACACCCACGGGCTCGCACACACCACTTCTGACTGCTGGGTCAGCCCATAGACTGATGCATTCTGAGGTTTCTCCCTCTACACTGGCAGCACAGCCATCTCACACAAATCTTAGAAGGCGTTCTGGACAGTTAGGTCTTTGCTTTATAAAGGACGATTCCCAAAGAGACTGTAGCATACACACTTAACCTATGAAGGGATCGAATAAATTCCAGTGGAAGGAGGGCTGTTTTCTGTGGCTGAGTCAAACAAAACTGCTTCAGAGAAAATGGGCCAGTTACTTCCCCAAACTACATTTCTCTAGTGGACGACTTAAGATTCAAGATTAAAGATAAATGCAGAGAGTGGTTTTCCTCAGGTCACAAGTCAATATAGTGGTATAGGTCAAAATTAAATACATTATCTATTCACGTTAAAATGGCTCATAGAATTAGAAGCTGTGAATTAACTAGAAAAAAATACTTCTTGGCAACTAAATATCTTCTGCCTCATTTTAGTCCTCTATGTAATTTGCACATAGTACAGCATTCCGATCTTACTCATCATCTTAATGTCTGATCAGCTTGAAGATACATCTTGGTCATAATGTGACCCAGAAAACAGTACAGCTTTTCTTACACCACACTGACTGCAACCAAGTGACTAACAGCACCTATTACTAAGTAGATGGGCTCTAGATCATCATTTGATTCTGTTAAATAATTCTTGGAAGTTATGATAGCAAAACAACCAGACTGAACTGGAATTAAAATATATGTTTAGTAGAAAACAATTCCATTTCATTATAATGCTATCTCATCTCTCTGTGTCTGTTTCCCTCTCCCTCCACCCGCTTCCCTCCCTCCCTCCCTCTCTCTCTTTCTGTCTCTCTCTCACACACACACACACGCACACGTATACACACATACACACACATACAGGGAGATGGAAAGATACAAGTGCATTAAAATACAATTAATACTGAAAAATCTAGAAAATATGTGTATTTAAAGAAATTTAAAATATACTATGGTACACTGGTATAATCAATAAACACAAGTTTTTTTGTTATCATACCAAAAGGCCTAATGCTAGCGATGACCAGAGCAAAACAGTTAATTCCTCATTAAAATGAATCTGTGGTCCCATCATTTCTTCAGCAAATTTTATTGTGGTCTACCACATGGGAGACATAATTATATTAAATTATGTACATTGGTCATCACAAAGTATTCATTAATAAATACATATGACTGTGGTAGAATAATCCACATAAAGTACTTTTAGATAGCTAAAAAGTGAGGTTAGCAGAACTACATTCCCTCCAACCTAATTCCACTGTCTGAAAAAGTAATCTGTGCAATGATACTTAACTCAATTATTATTTATGTTAGGTGCTGGGTGTTGTTTTATGCCTGAGGAATGGGTACATCTGAGAACAAATCCATCAACACTCTAAGCATTTTTGTTCAAATGGAGGACATGTCACAGTTTTAAATGGCTACAGTGCTGTGGGGAAATTAGAACAGGTTGCAACAGGAGGGAAGGACTGGGTGGGGGGGTGGCAATCAGAAAAGAGGTCAGGGACAGACCTTCCTGAATGGACTCTTGCATAGTGGTGGTATAACTGATTAACTTTCCTTTCATTCATGCTTAGTAAAGCAGTTAAAATGTTGGTTTTGGGTGGTGGAGAGGTGTTACTGGCGATGGCCTTCTGAAGGTCTCTGGGCTCTCATCCCTAGGATGGGCAGGTGTGATGGGCAGGTGGGACTAAGTGAAGATACAGTAGTGGGGAGGCCATCTGGGGTTCTGAATCAGGCTTGATGTAATCAGCAGGGTCGTTATGGAAGGGAGGCAGGGGAGTCCAAATCTGAGAGAGGCTGTGGGATAACAGAGGCTGAGGAAGGCAGAGTCACAGAGAATGATGTCACTGATCATGAAGACGCAAGAAGGGGCCATAGACCAAAGAACACTGTTTGTCTCTAAAAACTAGTTATGATAGAAATGGCAAAGAAATGCATTCTCTCCTGCAGCCGACAGGCACTAGTCATTCTCGTACTTTGATTTTAGCTCCATGGTATTCATTTTAACCTGACTTCTAAAACTGGGAGAATTATTTTGTGTTATTTAACTCATCGATCTGAGATACTTTGTTATGGCAATGACAGGAAACTAACAACTGTAGTAGTTCAGACCCAAGAGTTCTGACCGTGGAGTGTGTCTCCTGAGTACATCCTAGCCCACTGATCAAGAACTTACAGTGCTAATACCTGGGTTTGGTTTTTTAAAAATTTTATTAATACATGTTTGTAATACATGAAGTTTACAATCATATTAGGGAGTAGTATATGCACATAATACATTTTAATTCTTTTTATTCCCCTTCCTCCCCCCCCTTTCCTTCCCTCAGTCTCTATCCCTTTCCCACATTTTATTATTGCTATTATTAGCTTTGCAGCTCATGTTTACAATATATAATGTTTCCATTCATTGTTGGTATTTGGTACATGTTCATGACACATCTTAAATGCATCTCCCTCGATCTCTTGGACCCCTTCTTGTTTGCAAAAGATCGATCTCCTTGTTTCTTTTTATCAAACTTTTATTCTGCTCTTTATTTACACTTTGCCTACCTCAAATGAGAGATACCATACGGCAATTTTTTTTTTTTTTCCATACGGCATTTAAGCTTGTGTGTCTCATTTATTTCACCTAACAATATATTTTCCAGGCTTTAGAAAAATGGATGCACCTGGATAATATTCAGGTTTAAATCCAAGCTGTCACTCACTATCCATGCGACTCTGCATAGTTAATTGATAACTCTGAGTCTGTTTCCTCACCTACGCAATGATTCTGATAGTACTACTCATGCATAGGGGTTTTAGAGAAAGCTACTATCTGTGACATAGAGCAGGGCTTTTGACACCTAATAAATATATTTACTGAGTTTAGAGGGAAACAATTATAAATGAAGTAAATGTAGTAATTATGTCACTTTATAGATCAATAAATGTGGAGAAATCATGTAACCTCTCTAAAATCCTGTTTCATTATCTGATAATACTTGCAATACATGACTAGGCTGTTCTGAACATCACAAAAGAAAATATATAAGAATGTAGAATATTAATTTTTCATTCATTTGCTCATTTATTTAAAGATATTTAATGAACATGTACCATGTGCCAGTCACTCTTATGAACCCTTAAATATGAGGAATGTTATAGGCAGGGTTTTACTCCTTATGGTAGTTTTATTCTAGTTAGTGACCCAGAAAATAAACAAATGAGTTAATAAAGTAATTTCAGGCACTTCACAAGTGTGCACAGAGAAAGAAAAGAGAAAGCGTTGCTGATGGCTTCACATTTGAACTCACACTTGAGTACTGGAATGAAGCTAATAATACTATGATAGAAGAATATGGGCTTTATGTGCAGACGGCAGCAAGTTGAATTATTTCACTGTCAATTTAGTGTTTGGAAAATTGAACAGCCAGTTGCTTAATGTGTAGTGACTGAGGGAATAAGGTATATCTTTACGTGTAGCAACTACTCACAATGAATGTATTTATAACATACCACAAACACGTGCTAATACAATTAATTAATTAATTAAGAAGGACTAGAAAAGATGAAATCAGAAAAGTAGGCATGATCCAAGGCTTTGGCTTTATTCCACTTGTAATGGAAACCTTGGAGGAGTTTTAATGATAGGATGACATGATCTAATTTTTATTTTTTAAAGTTAGTCTGACTCTGATAGCTATTTGGATGAAGCTATATTCTCTCTTTTTATTAGAAACCACATCATACTCTATAATTCTGAAAGTATAGTTAGACACAGCTCCAGGAATAGGGAAGCATGTTGCTATGGATAGAAAAAGATTTATATCGGTAGCTCTCTGTCAAATTTATCTATCATCTATTGCTCCATATGTATTGTTCAGTACATGAGACATGTGGACAAATTATAGCCCGCAAGGCCAATCGCTAGGTCAGTGATGGCGAACGTTTTAGGGCTTTCAGCGATAACGAACATCGTGCTGCAACACGCACGCCATAGGTTCACCAGCACTGCACTTGGTGCTTCTTTTTCTGTATAAAGTTTTCTTAGAACTTAGCCATGCCCATTTGCTTCTTAGTCATGCTGTCTGTCACTGTCCAAATGGCATCATATGCCAGAGCCTCTATCGCCTTCAATACCCAAAATACTTTTGATCTGAGTGAGAAATCTAGGAAAAGGTTTTCCGTCCGCAATTGTGCACTTACCTCCTCTTCCTTAGACTCTTGATTTTCCATAGCGCAGCCGGTGGCGTTTCCCTGTCAGTCTTGGGGCGGAGCCTTCTGACCTGCGTTCTCCTTAATGCCCCTTCGTCTCCGAAGTCGATCTCAGTGTTTCTCTAATCTTTCTTGCCAGTAGCTGTGTTTCCATTTCTAAAATTTGACCTTGATGGATGGTTGATAACCCCATTCTAACTTTGCCAGAAGCTTCTCTTGACAAATTCTAGTTCAGTTTTCCCAGGAACAAGATACAGTGTATATTCAACAGGCCTACAAGCAACGGGGCTCCATTCTGCCATTCAACCTCATGGACTTTCAGTATTTGCAGACGTCTCTTTTTATTAGCAGCCGTAATGTAATTGGGTCTCAGAAAAAAAAAAAAAATTGCTTGCTGGTCTCTTCACAAATAGTTCCTTCAACTCCTCTGCACATTCCTAATTTTAAATAAAAATGAACATCATGATTTTCTTTTGTTCTGTTACAGATCATTCTGCACCATGGTTATGGAGCAATAAATATACTACTTAACTACTACTTTCTCTGGACCTACTTTCTAGTTCCCAAAATGAGGACCAAAATCAGACTGTCTCTGAAATTCCTTTCAACTCACCCATTCTCTGATACATTTTGGAGTCCCTCTAAAATGATGTCTTTTACAAAAGACGAGCTTTGAGCAAATAATTAGTGCATCGTAAGTCAGCTTGCTTCTTTGCCAAGCTCCTGTACCACATAAAACGTATGCGCCACCCTCTCCTGCTATGACACAAACAGCTGTCTCTGCTCCTTGTTGAATGCAGAGTCATTGTCCTGATCTCTCTGGTGGAATTCGGTTAGCCCATGTGCTCAGACACAGGCTGGAATCACATCTCCTATTTGCGATTCTTTCAGAAATAAAAAATGTTCTTACCCCCAAACAGTTCCTTTTTCTTCCTGACAGAACAGCTAGGTTTCTGTAAATTCAGAAAGTTATCAAGTGAGCTTGCCAGGAGGTAGGGGATTTTGAAAATATTTTCCATCAGACAATATTTTCTGACAAATATGGAAAATAAAATACATAGTTTACAACACGTTGTCTAGAATGACAAAAGAAAAATAGATCCAAATGAAAAAGTGGCTCTAAGAAAATCCAAACAACACCAAAGCAGGCTTTTAGCTGTACTGGATTCATCTCTCGACTTTGCCAAAGCTTTCTTCTATCAGATGAATGTAACAAGTTGATTAGGCTTTACAGGCTTCAAGAAAAGTCAGGCCACTTATACTGAAAAATAGGACTCAGGATGTAAATTATTCACAGTTCATTAGACTAAGACAAGCATTTCTCAAACATTTCTCTATGCTTGAGAAAAGCGACATATTGAACCCTATTTCACTGTGAGTCTCAAAATGGCAATTAACAGTCTTAAGCTGCATATAAAACCCAATATGAACTGCATTTACAAGAAAATTGTGTGAGAATCAAATTATGTTATCTTTGGTTTGAAGAACTAAGAAATAATTGCCAATAAGTATTCATGTATAGGACCAATTTTTTTGAAACAAGTTATTTTAATTACTACTAGTGTCAGGAGTACGTGAGGGTGATTTTATTAGATTTAATGTGTTTAGTGGAGCTGCCTGACTGCTGCTATTCTTGACGAGACATCAGAATTTATTTCATACGTGCATTGTTCGGCACAGACCAAGACTCTATAATAAGACTATATTTTATTTAAGTTAATTTCTCATTTTTCAGTAGTTTTCAAAACTTCAGCTAAAGAAACACACCTAAGTTGCACAGTCCTATCCTGCAGAATATATGAATAAGAGTAAGAGTAAGAGTAAAAGTAAGAGTAACAGGCAGATAAAGGATTTAAAGGCTGCGAACTCCTCCCTCTATTTGAATTAGATAATTCCTGTTTGCCTTAGATCACTTGCTGAAACGTTTACCTATTGTATTTGCCCTTATTCTCTGCTTTGACACTGCGTTTAGTAATTTGAAACTTACTAATCTTTGAAGCACACTTGTGCCCCATTAAAACCCCTTCCCCCTCATTGCAAACACACACAAAAGACCGTTTCTTAGAGAAATGAAATGAAAACTAAAGTGTACATAAGGGCACTGAAAGTAAACAAAATAACCTGTAAACTCTCTTTCATCATATGCTGTAATAAGTTCTCTGAAATTCACCAAAGTGGAGACCATCTTTCTTTGTGGTTTGCAGATTGAAAATTCAGTATATTTGAGGTTGGCATATATGGACTTCTTTTCACCCCATCTAAAAGTTAACTGCTTTCTTACTCAGGGCTATTTTCTCTTTCCAGTCCTTGTAAATTTTCTATACTCAAAACACCTAAAGGCTTCGCAAACATATATCTAGATTAATGTATTTACTGGCAGCTATAAATAGAACAAATCTCAAGAGAAGAATATATCTCAATGTTTATATTAACATTATGTGATATAAATTAATGCTCTGAAAGGTTTCCATTGACTATTAATTTGCAGTTCTACAATGAAAGAGCTCTCCGATGATCTGAGGAAAAAGTCAGAACTTGAGGTAGAAGTGAACCGTAGTTATAAAAATAAATCTCCAGAAAGAAGAGAAGAGAAAGGAAAGGAATGCAGTAATCTTACCTTCATCATAATCTTATTAGCATTTCTCAGTGAGTAGTTCAAGTATCAGTCTATAGTCTTATAACTCTGTCTCATAAATATGTCAAGTGCAAAGTATAGTTATTTTAATAGTCTGTGTTGGTGGACCATCATGGATTTAATTAAGAGACAACTAGTGTATGAAATATGACACAAAAGCACAAGACTTAATGGAGAAATGTTTTACTGCAGATTTAAATCAGGGCCAACAGACTTAATGATGATCCAGGCTCAGAAATCCTACTTAAATTTAATTAATGCAGACTAGTGCAGACCTGTTCATATAGGAGAAAAAAACATGCATAAAAAACATTAGTGATTTAAGATTCTTAAAGTACACTGCCTTATTTATAAGGTTATGTGAGCATGGGTTATTAATAGCTTATTGTTTTGAGTTTTATTATATGAGATATTTAGAATGTAAGCCATATAAATGTCTTTTAAAACATTATTTCTAGCCTTCTCATTTTCTGTAATAAAGTGCCAACTCCTTTACTTCTTAGCAAAAATGGCAAAACCCACAGAATGCAGGGTTAGCCATTTTAATCCAAGACTGAGAGAAATGTGATTTGACTCTGCTCTTTCAAAGGAGCATAGGCATTACTTCTCAAACTTATACTCACATATGGACATGAAGAGAAGATGGAGTGAACGATAGATGAGCTTCACAGAGTAGGCCTTGTTTGGTTGTTTTCTCATTAGAAACACTGCATTGTAAAATCTGGCATCTATTTCACCTGTAAGTTTACTATACTTGCAGGGAGAACACATCACCAAAAATATCATTCTAATTAGTTTGTGGCATTTGACTAGCTTGTGAGTATAGCCTTCATAACTTTTACTTCTGTTTAAGAGACTTACATGAAAGCAGGCCCGAGATCATTTATCTTGATTCTTAAGGGTCAGTGTTATGGTTTGTGCCTGGATGTCCACCCCAGTGCCTCATGCAGACTTAGATGGGACTTTTTCAGAGGTGGCTGAAACAAGAGTATGTGATGCTAGGACTAAGGGTGTGTGTTTGTTAAATCAGTCCACTGATTGCTTTGGCAGCACCCTAATCCCAGCAGCCTACACAGAGTATAAAAGGGGCAGAAAACTCTTAAGGTCCCATATTGCTTTTGCTACCTTGCAGGCACTATGGACTGTTTTCCTCTATGACACCCCTGTGCCATGAGCCACTCTGCTTTGGAGCTGCTAAGTATGGACTGAAACCTCTACAAACTCTCCACTGAAGAAATCTTTCCCCCTTTAGCTTTGGGTGTTAGGGTTTTTTTTGTCTCAGCAGTGAGGGAAAAGTAACTAAGAAAAAATTTGGTACTGAGAATGGGGTTATTGCTGTGACTTTACCTGGCCATATGGTTCAAGAGCCTTTGGAATTGGCTTGTTGAAAGGAGAAGAGTTAGGAAATGTTCAGAGATGCTTGCTAAAAAAGTAGAGCTGAGGCATCTTAGGCTGTAGAGTAAGGGAGATTTGGGTCAGAGCTCAGAAGATCAGAAAGCTGATAGAAATCCTGCCCATAAAGACCAGACTCTTAAGTTTTCTCCTGAAAAGAACTGCATTGGTTGTTGGACTTCAGAAGATGTGTGTTATGGCTTTGAAGAAAGTTTGTCTGCATTTTACTTGTGTCCTGGAGAGCTTGCCTGAGGCTAAGATTAAAGGGCAATGGACTAATTAATCTTGCAGAGGAAATTTTAAGACAGTCTAACACTGAGGCCATGGCACTGCTCCTTTTCGGGGCTTTTGGCCAGATCTATATTGAGAATCAAGAGCAATGAGGCCATCAGAATTATTTAAAATGCTTTGAGTTTGGCCAGAAAGAAAGTGGAAGTAAAGTTGTGGATAGCAGCAATAGAGCAGAAGAGGTTGTGATTGTTGAGGATGAACAGGAGACTAGAAAAGATAGCCTGAGGGTGTCACAAGAAGCAGAAGGACTCCACCCTCTGCAGCCTCAAAATTGCAAAAGTGAAAGACTTTGCTTTAAGAACTGAGCCCCCGGGCACCATGTTTCAGAATGATGGTGGTCTAGGGAAGCATTTCCTCAAGATTTTCTTCATAAGCACTCAACCTCTACAGCTCAGAAAGAATGTGGCTGCTGCTCCAGCTGGCAGCAGACATTGTCATAATACACATGCCACTGGTTTTAGGTGCATCAGACTGTGAGTGTTGTGGGGTCAGGAAGGCTTCCACCCACATTTCAGACGAAAGACTGGAAGGCCAGGCAATGTGTCTCTGATATGGTAGTATGTGAAGCTGTGAATGTGAAGCTGAAGGTTCAGTGGAGATCCCATGCCTTTGGAGAAGCCAGGAAAATGGATCATCTGAGAGAAACTACAAAGGAAACAGAGACAGCCACAGAGACAAGCAATGGGAGCTACAACCACCAAAAGTGCCATAGGGGTGGGGCCACCTAAACCCTTTGGAGTTCACAACTTGCTGCAGTTTGCCTTGGATGCTGCACATGGAGCTACAGGACTTAATGTCTGCCTGGCTGGATTTTGGACTTGCTTTCGTTCCATTCCTTTGTATCCCCCTGTTTGTAACTTTTGTAATGCAAAGTTTCCCTTGTGCCATTGAATGTTGGGAGTGTTTAACTTTCTTTTCATTTGTACAGGGGCTTGCAGCTAAGAGTTTGCCTTACATCTCAGAGGAGACTTTGGACTTGGACTTTTCAGCAATGCTGAAAGTGTTGCCACTTTGACAACTCTTGGAGATAGACTAAATGCCTATTGCATAAAGGGGTGTGCGTGAGTCTTTGGAGGACCAGGGGCAGAATATTATGGGTTATGTTTAGATGCTCCTCTGATGCCTCATGCAAACTTGGAGGTTTTTCAGAGGTGGCTGAATCTAAACTGTGTGATGCTGGGATTAAGAGTGTGTGATTACTAAATCAGTCCACTGATTGCTCTGGCAGCATGCTAATCCCAGCAGCCTACATAGAGTATAAAAGGGGCATAAAGGCTCTTAAGGCCCCTTATTGCTTTTGCTACCTTGTGGGCACCATGGACTGTTTTCCTCTATGGTGCCCCTCTGCCATGAGCCATTCTGCCTTGGAGCTGGTCGACTCTGAACTGAAATCTCTACAAACTGTAGAAATCTTTCCCCTTTTAACTTAGGGTGTTGGGTATTTTGTCTCAGCAAGGAAAGAAGAGTAACTAAGACAGTCAAGTTCATATATTCTGTTTTGTTTTTGCTTGTAATTCCTCTAAAATTATTTTTAAAAATATATTTGTTAAACATTCAACAAAAATGAAATTCTTTCTGAACATTTCACATTCTGTTGGACCCTGTTTTGGAAATTTGTGTAATTCAAGTTTCCCAAGTTTTTAAAATCTTTATCAGTGCCACTTTTTGTTGGGTTTATAATGTTTTCTATGATCCAAAATTTTTTTTCTTAATTCAAAATATTAGCCATTAACAGTAATTATTGATTTATCTTTCTATTTATTAATTACAGGTATGTATTTTACCTCTCACCAGTCTCATCACTTCTCTGGTTGTATTTGGAAAACTGCTCCCATTCACTTTTATTTTATTTACAGAAAATCCATTCTGCATTATATCTTTGATTGTTTTATCTATACATTTTAGTTGAAACAGCCTATGCTTAGCGGAGCTTCTTCCTTTCATTACTTTTATTATAGATGCTTTTTGTTCTAGTGTACATTATCTTGTAGAAAAAAGAATGTCTTCCTTTTTAAAAATGCATTTTTGTTGGAATATACTTCTTTAGGATGTGCTTTATTATTTGCATATATGGACACCCTGTTTTATTTTTAAAGATAACAAGAGCTCACAGGTGAATACATAAATAATATGTATATTCAAGCTTTTAGCATTCATTTATTTGAACTTCAAATCCTCTAAGATCCAAATGCCACTGGATAGGTCAAGTTTTCACTGCTGATTTGAGCAGGTTTTGAGATTTTGATTGGGATAACCTTTAAGAGATTGGTTGTTTTAAGTGGTAGTTAAACAAAATAATAGTAGTTTTTATTAAACTTTTATTACTTGAAATAATTATTGTAATGGGACTTTAATAATTAAAAAGCAAACTTTTAACAGAAATCACCTTTCTATCATGAAATCACAGAAAACTAATTATTCTGCATCATCAAGTATCTAATGAAAGCTGTAAAGTTTATACAGGTATAAACTGAGTTTAGATGAGTATGTTTAAGTCAACTAAACACTTATAAGACAAATATCAGCATAGATATCACAAAGGCAAAAATACAATTCAAATTTTTTTAAATGCCTAAAAGGAGTTTAAAAATGTTTTAAAATGCATGAATCAAAAGTTAAGTCTTCATCTCTAACATAACAATGTTTTAGAAAACAGACAAACCAGGGGTTAACATATGTGTATGAAATCTATTTTCATCTGTAATTTGCATAAATTATGTCAAAGTTCACTGCATCTTTAATACATGTCTTCATTATTCTGTTTTGTATTCATCATTAAAACTAATTCAAAAGTTATTTAGAATGACCAAAAGCAACCTGCAAATATATTTAAATTTTTATCCCATGAAAGTGTCTCAATAAATCTGTATTTGTACAACTTATTTTGTGATGTTCAAATAATACCTAATGGGGTGAACATAAATATGAATGCAAAGGATTATAAGATCTTTTCTTGTACTTAGAAAATTGTTTCCTACAACATAAAAGTCTATAACTTGCATACCATAAAACACTAAAATATGTTAAATAAAATGAATCTATGAAAGTCTGAAAACTCTGCTATGGCCAAGAACAAATTGGGTGGAGAAATGACAAGAGGGTAGTTAGTCCTGACTGTTTACTAGATCTGCAGTATCTTAAAGGATAGCTTCCTACTGTTTGTTGTAAAGTCAGAAACATTAGCATTATCTGAGAACTTGTTAGAAGTGTAATTATTAGTTCTACCCTTTACCTGCTTACTGAGAATCTCCCTCTTAGTAACATAACCAAATGGTTTTTGAACATTTTGAGAAAACTGATCCAGGGTTTTAATTGTTCTTTGTGGAGTAGTGACAAAAGACACACCCTTGGGCCTCCATGGGCATACAGGCCATATCAGAGGTGTTCTACCAGTGAGTTCCGCCAGTCAGGAAAAGCCGCACCTTTAGGCAAAGGATTAACTGATTTAGCGGAGAAGCATTTCTCCTCAACATAAGACATCAAAAAAGCTTAGAGCGTTCAAATTTGGTTCTGAGTGAAACAAAGAGAAAAACAACTCCCTGAGAAATCATGGCCTTTAGTAGATCTAGTTGTGGTCTAAAGCATTAATTTTACACTGAATAATCAAAGTTGAGAAATTTTATTAAAGCCAACAAAGGTGATTGGTTCATTAACATATCTGGAAAAAAATACAATTTGTCTTAGGACATAAAAATGATAATAGAAAAAGTATTTTTAAAAAGAAGTATAGCTTTTTTAAATCAATATCTTATTTTCTGTAAGGTGAAAAAAATAATTAATAGATATAGGTGGTAAAGTTCTAGTTTACTAGATTCATATAATTCTAATCATATGTACCTATGAACATAGTTTAAAAATTTATAAAATGAAAAATCGATGTAACTAATTGTTGTAGTTAATTGATCAATTAGTCACTTGAGTGGGAGTGCTCCTTTGATCTGAGTTAGCATGGTTGACACAATGGTATAACAGGAAAATGGGAGGGAAGGGTTTCAGCTGATCTCCCTTGAGGGAGATTCATTGTGCCTTTTCTTCAGGAGAGTTTGAAAGCTTTTTCTTCAAAGGAGCTTTGGCTGCTTTCTTCTTTGGAGGAGCTTCAGTCCTTACCTTCATCTTAAATGTTGTCTCCTGGCTTCCAGTGCAGATACCTCAGCATTCTGCCACAGATCCTTCAGCCTTTTAGCACAGACACATGAGCTTCCAGCACTGGCCCTTGGGACTTTCTGATGCAGATCCTTCCTTTATCCTCCTGATTTGTAGATGACGTTGCAGCGGGCTCCAAGACCTTTACTAGATCTTTCTGGTATTCAGCATGCAGACAAACGTCTTTCACTCTTCTACATTTGCCTCTAGTAAGCATTGACTAATGCACAGATAAACCCACAAAAATAAAAATGTAGATGATTGAAGCAATGCAATTAACAAGCTTAATCTAGTATCTCATCATTCAGCAAATATTTCAATACTTACCAAAGGGCCAGCCAGATTAGTATACATGTAGCATGGAACAAAATAGAAAAAAAATCCCCATTCTCAGGGAAATTAGTAACAAGGTCTGAAACATTGAACTCAACCCACGGAAATGACATGTTCTTTCCAACATAAGAATCACGGACAAAAATTGAGTATGTATTAACAGCAAATATCTTCAAAATTTCCAAAGTCATGTGAAACAAAGGAATTTTTTTAATAAGAAAACAATTAGGTTAGAAATCAATAACAAAAAAAACTAACAAAATCATACATTTAGAAATTTAAAACACATGTTGAAATATTATAAGAAAATAGAACAAAGCAAAAAATACTTTATTTCAAAAGAGCAACATTGAGAAGACAGCTATCACTTTAAATGCTCCTATTAAAAAGAAAAGTGAAATTTACTGAGGTAAGTACCAACTTCAAAAGAAGAAATTAGAAGCAAAGATAATAGCACAAAATTTATAAATACCAGAAATTGACGTGATGGAAAATAAAATGTAACAGAGATGATCAGCAATACTAAAGGTTGACAATGTGTTGATATATTAATAAAACTAAGACATTTCTAGCAAGATTGTCCAAATGCTAAAGGCAGAAATAAACAGTAATAAGAAAAGAGACTTACAATTGAGATAAAGCATTAAAAAGAATATTTTAACAATAACTTCATAAGACAAAGTACAACATAGAGGTTACCAAAACTGACCCAAGTAGAAATAAAAACTATAGTTTTTACTTTAACCTTGAAACAAGAGTGCTGAATTGGTAATTCAAAATTTAAATCAAAATCACATTCTAAGAAAGATACATACAAGTTCTTCCACATATTTAAGTGTGTGTATGTTTTACAATTCATACCAATCATTGCAGAGAATAAGTGAGAAAGGAAAGAGAACAGGAACCATGTAATTCAATGTGTAAAGCTAACATAAAGTTCTACATTGTTTATAGATTTTATATTAGATTACATCTAAAAATATTACATTTTCCTAAAGTATTTCATATCTATCTATTTTCACTGCTGGTTTACATTTCACAAGAAATTTTAAATGTAAGTATTAGAAAACACCTGAAAAGAGCATGGAATGCTTATCCTCAGAAACGAAGAAAAGCAAATGGAAATTTTAGAACGTCTCTTTTGACAGAAAGGAGAAATGAATTGTGAGACCTATAACATATGGCAGATGGCATATTTTACTCCAGTGGAATTGAATATTCCTCAGCCACTCTGAGGAAAGTGCTCAGGACCCTAGTATGATTCCCAAAGTGACACTTGACATTCTCTAGCACAAAACTAGAGTTAGAATGCTTTCCTAGGATATCAAACTGGTATCCTCTTGCAAAGACCTCCAAAACCATCTTGATGTGTTAGGAGCTGTTGCTTTGTGTTATACTAAAGTTCTCTTTTAAATCTTCTTTATTAGAAATAACCTACAGAATGGCAAAAATTTTTGCCAGCTACTCATCAGAAAGAGAACTAATATCTAGAATATATAAAGAGCTCAAAAAATTAGACCTCCTAAAATTAAAGACCCAGTCATGAAATGGGCCAGTGAAATAAACAGGCACTTCCTGGAGAAAGAAATACAAATGGCCAACAAATATAGGAGAAAATGTTCAGCACCTCTGGCCATTAGAGAGACGCAAATTAAAACAAAACTTAAATTCCAATCGACTCCAAAAAGAATGGAAATCATCACAAATAAAAAATTAAAAATACTGCCATGGTTGTGGGGACAAAGGAACCCTCCTGCATTGCTGATGGGAATGTAATTAATACAACAACTATGGGAATCAGTATGGAGATTTCCCCAAAACTGAAACTATAAATTACATATGACACAGATATCTCTGTGCTATGTATCTTCCTCAAAGACCTTAAGACATTATACCACAGTAACACATGCATACCAATGTTTATAACGGCACAATTCATAATAGCTCAATCCCAGAAACAACCTGTGTACCCAATTACAGACAATTGGATGAAGAAAATGTGGTGTTTATATGTAGTATAATATTACTCAGCTACAAAGGACAATTTTGAGACATTTGTAGGAAAATGGATCCACCTGGAAAATACAATGTTAAGTGAAATAAATCAGACACCTAAACTTGAATACCATATGGTATCTTTCATCTGAGGAAGGCAAAGTACAAACCAAGAAAAAAATAAAGGAAAGATAGAATGAGACAGGGGGATGGACTTTTGCAGATGGGAAGAGGTCCAGGGGACCGAGGGCAAGGAGTGAGGGAGAGGGGGTAGGGAAACAGGTAGAGTGAAGATACTCCAGGTACCAGGTCCTAATAGCCTCAATGAATGTGCACATTATATCCACAAACATGAACTAAGGTTGGTAATATCAACAAGAATGAAAAAGGGGAAAGGTGAACTAGAGAAAGAAGATTAAAAAAGAAACAAGCTATATTTTGTACATGCCACAACTCCCCAAGAGGACTGCAGTATGCATGCACTACTAACAAGTCCTAATCAATTTTTTTAAATCCTCTTTCTATTACTTGCAAGCTATGTAATTTCAAATAAATTTTAAATTATTCTTGGCTGTTTTTTCCTCTGCAAAGTGCAAAAAGAGAATAGTGTCTATTCACTGATTACATATTATGCAACAGACCACAGGATCTGTTTCCATGATAGTGATAATTGCGACATAAAATCATATGGAGCTTTCTAGATTGCAGTGCATATCCATATATCTTATCTTAGCTACATAAAAAGCTACGCTTATATGGTCCTGTTTATAAACTTTCGTTTGATCATTTCATTTTCATATAGTGATTAGCATTTTTATATTTATTTCATGCTTACTAGGGGCCAAATTCTGAGACAAGCACTTTACTTTTAAGCTCGTTCAGTGTCCACCCTAGCTCAAAGCCAGCATGGTGGCAGAGGACGGTAGCGCTGGGTAGAGCACTTCCAAGGATGATGAGGTCAGGAAATAAAACAGAATCTTCAACTGGAGGTGGAAAAGTCATCCTTTTGGTTGTCACAATGTGCTAAGAAATTAATAGTCCCATCCAGGCTAAAAGACACATAGGTCATTAGAAAAAATAATGAACATATAATAAACTTTTGAGTGGTATTGGAAATTTAATTTAAGGCCTTTGCACTGAGCTACATTCCCAGCCCTCACCCCCTTTTAAATGTTTTTGAGACAGAGTTTCAATAACTGGATAAATTGCCCAGACTGGGCTTGGATTTGTGATCTTCCTGGCTCAGCCTCACAGATTACAGGTGTATGCCAGCATGTCTGCCATAAAATAATAAACTTAATAGTAAATAATTTGGCTTAGGACATTTATTAAAATTAGTCACCACAAAGTAACTAAGTTTTTAAAAGTAGTGAGATGCAGTATTGGTGAGGGTCTTAGTAGTAGATGTTTCCTCACCAGAGACCCTCTGTGTGAGACTTAAGAGTCTCTCGGAATATTAGATGCTTCTTTTGTGTGCTCATGTTTGAGAATTACTGGGACTGCTTGTGTACACTAAGAATTACTCCACGGAGAAAAGGAACTGTGATATTTAAGTCAAACAGATCCAGATTTGAATCTTGACTATTTTTCTTATACACCAGTTTTTTATAATATGCTTTAGATTCTGCCGCCAACACCAGACTGGAGCTATAAAATGTTAATGGCTGCTCTCCTCGCTGTCATTTTTCTGGGCCTTGACTGGCTGCCCTTTCCTCCCCCACAATCTTCCTCTTTTCTCTGTGACCGCACACTGCTCACGTTCTTCTCTCGTCTCTGTAACCAGAGCTTCTCTCTCTCTGTTATAGATTTGTTGAACATCACATCAGACTGTATATGCAGAGGGCTGAGTCTGTCACACAGCTAGGATTAAGTAAATGTTATTTCCTGTTATTATCAGGGCTACAATAGAAATGGACCAAGTTGCTATTGAATTCTTGGGAAATGGAGTGAAATCGTAATCTATTCAGGTCTCAAGTTTCCTGCATGATGTTGCCCTTCAGTTCATTAAGTTTTGTTCAAAAAACTAGGCAAAAGAACAATATCTTATGAAACAACTTGGATAAATATTTTAAATAAACTGACCAATTACACAAAATAATTGGTTGGATTTACAGAAACAATTAGTTGATCCACTTAGACCATTTAACTGATTTATTATTTTGCATTCTTCATGTGAAAATACTGCATTTGTTTTCTCCTGATTTATATCTTTAGCTTCAGATTCATAGAGTCACTTTCCTATGGAAAGGAAATCATATGAACTATAATATTGCATTTAACCAAATGTGAAAACAGCTGTTTTAAACAACTGAATACATTAAATTGGTGTAGATGGAAAATAGTGGAAATTGCTTTACAAAGAACATTTTATCTTAAACCATTATCAGCTACTGGGAGATTTCTTTCACTGCATTTTAAATAATAATCATACAAAGAATTGCAATAAAATGTGTGTACTGTGTTCTTTACTCCTACATATAGTGCAGAGAAATATCTCTATTACTTTTTAAAATTCTAGAACAATAATTTCCTTGCTTGATTTTCCTGTACGGCTACACATGCTGATCTCCCCAAAGATCTATCAGCTTCTCTCCATGGGTTACTCTTGTATCTTGACAGTCACTGGCTAGTGGTCATTTTCTTTTTCCTATCTGGGACTATTTTCAAAAATGAGATATGTTTAGAAGGACAAAGTACTTCAAGTGAAGTTTAGGTTCTGTTGGTTATGGCAAACAAACCAGACCATTTTGAAAGACCTATATTATTAAAGACTTAACATGCTCTTTGTATTATGTAGCACTGAGACTGCTAAAATTTCAAGTAACATATAACTGTACCCCAAACCTTCTATAAAAAAAATAGAATTTGTTAGTTCACATAACCGAGAAATACCAAAATCACTCACTTCAGTTGAGGCTAGATCTAACCGCTTAACTACTTTAAATTTCTGCTCCCTTACATAGGAAAAGCTGAAAACAGATTTATATATTTTAATTTTCCAAATAATCCATAATAAACAATGTTATGAACTATTTTTAAGAAAAATCACCAAGCTGGGCCTGGTGGCGCATGCCTGTAATCTCAGCACTCCACTCGGGAGGCTGAGGCAGGAGGATCTTGGCAAGTTCAAGACCAGCCTAAGCTACAAAGTGAGCTCAAGGCCAGCCTGAACTGCATAGTGAAAGCCTGCCTCAAAAAGACAGAAAAAGAGAAAGAAAAGTCACCAAAAGGGACCAACTACTCTAATTCTGCAGTATAACGAGACTTTCCCCTCTGATTAGAAGATTCGGTGCTGATACTGTTCTCCCTGGTCCTGGCTGGGTCTTTTCCCTAAGAGATCTGCAAATCTTCCCCAAGCAGAGAGAACATAGACTCTTTATCAAAATTGTGTTGAGATGTAAAAATATTCATACTTAAAACTACAGTATTTTTTCAATTCTAATAGACTATAGTGATACACTGAGATCTAAGTGTAGTAAAACTAAGAAATTTTGTGAATAGATTTTGTCATATATTTTCTCCAAGAAACCTTATAGAAAAACTAACACAAATCAGGGATTTTACATTGTCTGCCAAAGCAGTTGTCAGGAAAATTTCGACTATGTCTCAGTCTGCATATGTCACGCACTCTGATGTCTGTGCTTGTGTCATTCAAGGTGACAAACCCTTTGCAAAGTAGCTGGGTCCTGTCTCTGAGTAAAGAATAAAAAAATACTAGAAGCAATTGATAATTATCGTTCAAATATTGTACTTATTTAGAATTAAGAATGTAAAGCTTTGGAATAAATTTTGTTAGTAGTGAAACAATTGTATTTGTATTTTTGAAAATCAAATTTTAAATGGGTATCAATGGAGAAGCAATAAACATATTCTAAGATAACCATGGAACAGATAAACATACATATATTCACTTTAACAATGAAAAAGGTCTGGGCATTCATCCTATTAGATTTTATGGCATGGGTGAAAATATACTAATACGAACAGAATAATTTGGATACATGTTGTGACATAAGATCATACCAATGCACACCTATAATCGCAGCACTCAGGAGGCTGAGGCAGGAGGATCAATGTGAGTTTGAGGCCACCCTGAACTATATAGTGAGACCCTGTCTCAAGAAAACAAAGACCATAACAAGTGTCACATCATTATTTTTGTCATACTTTTCTAATGTCCTGTGTAGTATAAAACAAGAAAAGAATTAATAATAAGGGAAGAATACAACAATTTTTAGAGATATTTTTAAAGCTATATAAATAGAAGCACAAAGAAAGTGAACTTAAGAAATTAACAGAGCACAAAAGCAAAGTTGATAGAATGGTAATATAGAGTTAGAAACAGGGCCTGTACATACTTCTACTACAGATATGCAAAGAACATGAGAATGTGATTCAGGTTTCCTGCCATCTGACATCCAATAAGGCACACAGACACACACACACACACACACACACACACACACGCAGAAGACAACTACTAAAAAGATGGCATGTGGAATTAAAGAATATCTCCACAGTGAAAAAGTATCCATTTATTAGAATGATGTTTATGAGTGATATTTTCCCATTATTTTTATGATAGTAATTTTTTAAATTATGTAAACATAGAGGGAAAAATCAAACAAAATCTGTAGATGCATACTGGAATTCATTAAAATCTTAGCAGTAGAAAACACTAGGGAGCCTAAATGTTCTTAAATATTTTTGTAGTTAGTGTTATTTTTCCAACATTTTGTTATAATAAACATAATTAAAGCATATATCCCTTTAAGGTCATGTATGTGTTTTTTAAAAAAAATAATTAATTACAGAGTCTGGTCTCAGGTCCAACCCAAGAGTTTAGAAGTTATCACTCTTGTCCTTAGAATAACAACAACAAAAAAAGCTGAACGAATTAAAAGTTGACTACTTTTCCTAGATCCATCAGAGAACTGAGGTAAATCACCACCTTAAAATCTAGGGAAATAGGCAAATCTAGGGTAATGGCTGAGATTTACTCAAGTGGATAGATCTATAAACTAATGTCAGGTTGATGGTAATTTTTGACAAATTGTTTTAGACTGTTAACTGTTGACTAAGCTCAGCACCTAGCCAAATCCACAAAAATGTTCACACTGGAGACTTATTCACCTTAATTCCCATTACCAAAGTCCAATTTTCAACAACATCAACAAAATTTTATCAACATATTGGTCTGAAGATCAAGGCATTAAAACCAGACTAACGCATGGTGTAGATATTAAAATTATCAAACATATAATTTTAAAAGCTACAAGATGTGGATGAAAGAAATACTTGCTATGTACAGCTCCCACTGTGTGAGGTCAGCTGCCTTCCGCCATGAGCCCTGCGCCAGAGCTGAGCAGTACTGGTACCTTCCTCTCCAGTCACTAAAGCTGTGTGCAAACTAAGTGTCTTTTCTTTGCGAAGTTAGCTCATCTTGGGCATTTCACTATTGTATTGGAAGATGGACTGATATACTTCTATTACATGTGAAGTGGAGCAGGGGTGCATGAAGGCAAATGATCCACGTGGTGATGGGTTAGAGTTGTCATCAACCGGAAGTCATGTTTAGCTTATGGTGGGCACTGGTGGTTCTGTATAGAAACATTTATCAATATGAACACACACACGGCATAATGTACACAAGTAAATGCTTTGTCAGCTGCGAAGGACTACAAGGAATGACATCCCAGCAGGAATAAATATCAAATGCTCAAATCTTGGTTTCTGGTATAACTGTCCTGGAAGAGGTACCAGAATATCTCTGAAAAATGGCTCACACTGGAGGATCTTGTGGTGCCTCAAAGTTGGAAAGTACTTGAAACAAGCAAAAAACTCACAACAACGAGAGTGATTCAGTCATACAGGAGCCAACTGAAAGATTTCTCAGTGAAGAAAGTGTAACAATTTAACAAAAAATGTAACTAAATATCATTACATTTTATTCCAAAGTATAAAATATATACTGACAGTAATAAAAGATTTAATAAATACGTGGAAAAATACACAAATTTCCCATGCAGAAGAATTCTAAACAATTTATGTAATCTGACTTTAGGGAGGTAGAGTGTTCGTCTCCAATTTTTTCTCTTGTGGTTGTTTTTGTTTTTTCTTGAGGCACAGTCTCATTGTGTTGCCCAGGCTGGCTTTCAGTTTGAGATTTCATGTTTCAGCAACCCTAGTGGCTGGGATTACAGGTGTGTATAAATGCACCTGGCTTTCTGCACTTGCTAGGTGTGAACTTCCCATAGTAACTTCCAAGAAGCTGGTACAGAAACACGGGTGTGGGAAGATGGGGAACTTCAGTGGAGAAACTTGGCAAACACTACCTCAGGCAGAGTGACCTGGGTTAATATAAATAAGGGTGACTTAAATTGACAGTATACGCTTTTAATGCAGTATGATGAGAATGTTACTTTACCTTTGTGGTCTTCTCTCAAAAATGCTGTATTCAGTTTAATTATCGTGAAAAACTCAAACAAACCCAAATTGAGAAGCATTCTACAATATACCTAACCAATAATCCTCAAAACTGTCAAGGCCATCAGATTTAGTCTAAAACACTTCACAACCAAGAAGAGCCTAAAGAAACACAATCACTAAATGTAAAGGGATATCCTGGGTAGGATTCTGAAACACACACAAAAAAGACTTCAGGGGAACCTAGGAAAATTCAGTTAAAGTGTTGACTTTAGATAGTAAGGCACCAATATTGGCTTTTTAATTTTGAAAAAAATATCATACAAGTAGAAGACCTTAATAATATGGAAAACCAGATTTAGGTTATTTGGAAGTTTTCCACACCATTTTTGCCATAAGTGGTTAAATCCAGAATTGCTCTCAGAATTAAAGTTTAATTTTGAAATTAACCAATGCCTTTGAAGCTTTCACGTAACTTATTATATAACAGCTTTATTGTGGTGTGATTGATATATAAAATCTGCTTGTATTTAATGGGTGCAATTTGGTGAATTTGGACATAGACAAATCCTTTGGGATGCCATTGCCACAATCAAGTTAGCATATGTATCCAATATCTCTTAAAGGTTTTTGGTCCCTTTGGTTTGTGCTGTTTGATTGTTTTATTTTGTTTCATTCTGTTTCTTTGGCAAAAGCACTTCACAAGAGATCTACCCTTGTCAAATTTTCTAATGCTTAGTATTGTATTGTTAACTGTAAGTATTGTGTTGCACAGCCAAATATGCCTAGCATTGCTGAAACATTATAGTTATTGAAAAAGCACTTCCCATTTCTGCCACCACTAGCCCCTGACAACTACTTTTGTTTTTTTCTGCTTCTATGATTCTATTACGGATACGTCACATGCCTATTAATCCTGGTTTGTCAACTTCGTTGGATTAAGAAATGCTTGGCATATTGGTGAAGCACACTCCCGAGTGTGTCTCAGGTGGTCATGGAGGCTTGACCACCTGCCCTGTCCTTCTCTGATAATATGCCCCCACTCCTTTTCTGCTGCCGTAAACTGAGCTGGGCTGCTGTGAACTGCTCTACTTCCTGGCTCCTGACTACCACATATTTCTGCTATATTGTTGCCTTGCAGCAAGCCAACCATGGACTAAAAGCCCTGGGCCATGCCCCAAATTAAAACTTCCCTCCTTTAAATTCTGTGTTGAGTATTGTGTCCTAGGAATAAGCAAGCTGATTAATACAGAAAATTGGTACAAAGAGTGGGGCTATTGCTGTGACTGTACCTGAGTATGTGGTTTAGAAACTTTTGGAACTGGCTGAAGGGAGGTATTTGTGAAGGTTTAGAGAAACAGGCTGGAGAAGCAATACATCGCAGCAAACAGAGCATTATGGGTGATTGTGGTCAGAGCATAGAAGACCACAATGCTGATAAGAATGCAGACAATAAAAGCCAAGCTCAGGAAGTTTCATTTGAGAACAAGGATTCCTTTGGCAGATGGACTACAATCCATGTTTCTTATGCTATAGAAGAAAATCTGTCTATATTTTGTCCATGTCCATGTGGGAGATTATAACTAAGGGCAGTAAACCAATTAATCTACAGAAGAAATTTCAAAGCAGCCTAACATTCAGGCAGTGCCATAGGAAGTGTTGGCTGCTTTTAAACAAATTTACAGTGAGAATTTGGGACAAAAGGGAAAGCAGAAGATTTTGAAAAATTTAAATTTTGGCCCATAAGAAACCATGTGTAAAACTTGGGCCAAAAGGGAGTATGGCCATCAAAGAATTAGCATCATAAAAAAAATAAATCAAATATTTCATAGGAGACCAAAAAAAAAAAGACGTCTGGAGGGTATCTCAGGAATCAGCAAACTCCCACTTGCAAAAGGCTCAAGGTGCAAAAGTATTAAACTTGAATTTGAGAAGAGAGTCCCTGGGGCCATGGGCCAAGGAAACCGGGCTACTCCTTCTCCTGACACAGGAGACCTTGGCATCATCCATGAGATACTCGCTTTTCTGGCAGTCAGAACGCAAGAGCTGTGGGGTCGGGGCGAGCCCGTTCCAAACTTTCCTCCCTTAAATTGTGTCTGTTGGGTCCTGTGTCCCAGTGTCAGGATAGCGGATTTATACACTGCATGTAAATGAAATCATGCAATACACATCCTCTTGTGATTGATTTATTTCATGGCATGTCTTCCGGGTTCATCCATGTTCATCCATGTTGTGGCAAGTAAGAGGACTTCCTTCTTCTTAAAGGAAGAATAATATTCCATATGTGCATACCACATTTTCTTCATCTAGCCGTCTGTCAGTGGACGCTTGGCCTGTTTCCAAATCTGGCTTTGGGGTGACATTGTGGTGAACACTGGAGTGTAAATATGTCCCAGATCCTGACTTCAGTTCTTTTGGGTAAATATTCAAAAGACTCAGAAGTGGGGTGGTGGAACATATGCCAGTTGTACTTTTATTTTGCATTATTTTACAGTCCTATGAAACATTCACAAGACTTGATGTCTTCACATCCATCACAAAATTTATCTTTTCCTTTTGGCTTTTGGTGCTGGGTATCCTACAGGTTTGAGGTGATAGCTCATTGTGGTATTGACTTGAATGTCATTGAAAAAGCTAAATCTTACCTCTCAGTGAGTGAGGAAAAGCAGACTAAACTGAGCCCAAAGTTAATAGGAAAAAAATCAACAAAACCAAGGGTTAATTCCTTGAAAAAATAAAATTGAAAAAAAAACTTCAGCTGGATAAAGAGAAAAAGAGAGAGAATTCAAATTAATAAAGTCACAAATAAAAGTTATTGTAACTGACACCAAAGAAACAAAAAAAGACTATAATGCACCAATAATTATGCACTAACTAAACAACCTAAAAGAAATGGTTAGATTCCTAGACACATACAACTTACTCAGGCTGAATCATTCATGACAGTTAAAACTAAAATGATCAACATATTCAAATAGCAAAATGTCAATAGCTCGAGTATTTTTAAAACAAGAGATTAAAGGGAAGTTTGTTTCACAACCTGTTTTTTTGCCTGGTCTTCACAGTGCAACACAGAGAATAGAGGAAGACTGGCTGTGCACTGAGATGAAGCAGAGCAAGAGAAAGTAAGAAAGGATCAGATATAGTTAACGAAATGAGGAACACTACAGTGACTAGAGTTTGGAGTATGTGATCTGCTGTAACAAAGATTACTTTATGATTTTGCCCAAGATATATTTTCATGGGCCTGAAGTTTCTTGGCACAATAATCTTTACATCAAAGAACTGATGTATGAGCTGAATAAAATAAATAGTAAATAGCAATCATTTTAATAACATTAGCAGCAACAGCTCTATTATGTGAATTCATGTTATATGGTGATATTTTACACCTACTTGTTTTTATTTTCAGCTATATCCTTGCGAGAATGGTATTATTGTTCCCATTTTTTATGGGAAAATGGACAGTTAGAAAATATCTAAGTCACACAGAAAATGGAAACCTGAATGAGATTTGTCTGGCTTCCAAATCTTTGCACTTAAATGATACTAGAACACCCATAAAAGTGTCAAGAATTGGGGCAGCAGGAAGGAGTGGGGTGCATGTTACAAGTGGTAGCAGAACATTAGCATGAGTAATCCAGTCTCTCAGGACACCTACAAAACACTTCTTGACTACATTGTTCTTAGAGTTACCTGTATTGGTGACATATTTGTCTAAATTATATTTTGCACAGAGAAATGCTAAATGCGGTGTGTATTCTTTGAGCATACACTGACGCCAGCCTAGGAAAGACAACACAGAAGTCTACTCCCTTGCTTCCATGGTAAAGATTTGTACTTTATCATTTATTTATTTGCAAAGAGATACTTGAGAGGCTATCACTGTTAAATTGCCTGCTCTCTGTTCAATGATTTGATGCTTATGGGCCCCAGATGTCCTGACAATGTTCCCACACCCTTGATGACTCCCTCCGTACACTCATTACTGACTTAGCATCGCTGAACATATTTACAAATTCTAGGTCACCATCTGCAAGGATGTTATGTTGTGCCTATTTCAAATAAAAAGCATATTCTTATGTTTATGAATAATGCAATGGCCTTTGAAGGATATGATAACATGTGAGTATAACAATCACTGGTGAATCTTTGTGGTAAGGAATTCCTGCGCAGGCATCTAACATGTCTGCCTAGCTACTAATTTTGTGCCTTTGAAAAAATTGTGTGATTTCAACAAGCCTCAGTTTTCTGATCTGAAAAATAGGAAGAATTATCCATGTCTGGGTTGTTATGAAAATTAGGTAAGAATTGTGTAAAGAGCCCAGTGCTGAGCACATAGTGATTTAATGGAGGACTGGGTTTGTGAAGACATAAGCATAGTAATTTCGCATATGAATTTTAACTCCTTTTCAAACCATATTTTCCTCAAACTGCTCACCTCTGTTATCGGTCTATTTTGCCCATGCAAAAAAAAAAAAAGATATATATATAAAAGTTAAAAAAAAATAGAAGTAATTTCTTGAGAAATATTTTCAGCTCTCGCTGAACTAGCATACTGAGTGCTCCTGCGTGCTGGATTTAGCAAAAAGGAGATCTGGAGGTGAACAAACATTAGGAGACGGTTCCGCGCTCGCGTGGCCTGGGAAGCAGTGGGGAGGGCAGGGGGGAGGGCAGGGGGGAGGGCTGACAGGGATTTTCTTCCACTTTCCCAAGGCTCAGCCACAAGTCCAGTCAACGAGATGCCCAGACTCACCTCCAAGAACTCACTGAAGAGTGGCTCATCAGAGGAAGGGCTTTTGTCAGGCTAATGCGGCATTGGTGGTGTGGCCCAGACTCCAAGGTTCCCATTGCGGTCCCGGGACCAGCGCCTATGGGTCTGGCGTGGGAAGCAGCCAGGTGACCCAGAGGTAAAGTACGGATTTCTTTTCCCTGGTGAGGGGGCTGAACAGAAGATGAGATAAAAGAAAAGAAAAGAGAAAGACTCAGGTGCTCGGAAGCTGCAGCAGGGCTGAGTGGCCCCGAGTTGAGATAGCCGATGCAGCAGCCTCACACCGAGACTTTTATCCAAGCCTCACACCCTCTTCCCTCCCAGGCGCCTTGGTGAAGAGGACTTGGAACCGGGCACAAAACACAGGCCTGTGAGGAGCTGATACATATTATAAGTTGGACTGGGTGCTATCTAAAGGAACAGCTTAATTTTGCAGAGCATTTTCCCCCATCAATATCCAGTGTGTCATGTCTTAGAAAAAAGCCTGAATTAGAGACAAAACAAAGGTGCATTATTTTCTCTGAACTTCTAGGTGGTGGTGTGAATAAATAGGTGGCCTCATCCTTGTTATTACTGCTCTACCTAGCGTTATTAACATCTTCAACACTTTTTAACCAGACCAACTCTAAGTGGAATTTTCAAAGACATAGGATTGGTTTGGTCCAAGAATCAGGTCTCTCATCTGTCACTCTGGTTTTTACCACATGCTTAAAATTTGTCCTTTCATAGCCTTTGGCACTGTAGTAAGGGTTCAAAGCTCTCAACAATGCTTTCTAGTTCTAAATGCATCAAAGCCACAAACTTGATCTCCTTAGCACTAGGTAGTAACCAACTGAGCTAATAATAACTATAGGGCCTGCACACAAATCCCTAACCGACCTAGAGGACCTTCAAATGTCAATAATGAGGACACCACTATGGATGTATGTGACTACTCACCTATGCAGGGGTTTTGAGAAATACTTGTCCGTCTCTCGCATTTTTTCTAGATTACAAAGAGTAAGGCTGGGGATATAGCTCAGAGATACAGTGCCTGCCTTGCAAACACAAGATCCTGAGCTAGATTCTCAATACCCCAAAAAACAAAAACAAAAACAAAACAAAGAGTAGTAGAACAGTATGTAAAAGAAAGACAATAAAAAAGAGCTTTCAAATATTAGTTTGAAGTGTCAAACATAGCATGCAAAACCTCACTCCCAGCAATGATGCTACAGAGGCACTAATGCAATAAAAATTGAAAGAGAACATATCCGCTGAAAAGTGGGTGTGAGAGGACTCTTCAGAAAAGGAAGTGGGCATAGTTAAAAGCCTAGCTTTGCGCGTGCCAGCTTGACTTGCAAGTCTGATTATGCTACTTGGACATTAAATTTTCCCACACCCACCAAACTATGTTCACTCTTGCTTTGCAGGTGTGTTTGTGAAGAAATCTGAGTTTGACACCACAGATCTTAAATAGTTACAGTATTGTCTAAAGTTTTCACAGATCATTTGGCCAGTAAGAAATATTCCAGCCTGTTAAATTTGCATTCATTCCCACCTAAAGGAGACCACTGTACCTCAGTCAGTCATAGAAGCTAGCAAAAGGTGAACATTAGTTTTAGAACACTTCCATACATTAATAATATACAGCAAAATATGAAATATATAACATGTGTAATATAATAGGGTATGCCACATAACATTAATGCTGACTCTTTGAGACTTAGTGTGATATCTTTGAGAAAAAGTACAGTTAAATGAGCCACACCCCTGCTCCAAGAATTTTAGTCCTGAACAGCTTTCCCAGAGGGAGTTGGAAGCAAAGTAGACCTGCTGAGCAGGAAACAGCCCTGATGGAGGTGCCACCAGGGGCAGTGTAGAGACCTGAGAAAAATGCTCTGGAACTCACATCCAAGTTTCTGTTCTGCTGAAAGAAAAATATTTTATATGGTGCCAACAACAGAACATCCTGTGATTGTGATAGGTCAAGACAAAAACATAACCATAAATGAATACAAACAGAAAAAAACCACATCCCTGCCACATAATTTGACAAAAGACCCTTCCCTCTTGGCCAGCAAGAATGGCTGCCTCACTGTCAGAGGAAGTTTTACCCTCACTCCATCCTTCTCAACTTCAGGACAGGAGTTATTACTCACAGAGTTACCTCCAATTCCTCTCTGGAGTAAAGTCCCACGGCCCTGAAGCTGCCCCCAAATCTTCCAGCCCTTGACACATCCTACAATAAGTAATTTCTAAGACCTTTTTATTGAGCTCCTCCACAGGTCCATAATGCAACAAGTCAGTGCCCATAAAATAGGTCAGATGGAGCTCCTGGTGATCTGTGACTAAGGAATGACACCGTTTTGAATCTGCTTTTGAGATTCATGGGATCTTAGACAGCCAGGCCTATAAATTCTTAAAACCATTCAGTCTGAATTGCAGTCTCAATCCAACTATGTGTATAAAAATTCTAAAATATATTATTAGGAATCCTTTAATAAGCACCCCTGGTGCTGAAAAAACATAATGGTGTACTACTCTGCCACAAAGAAGGATGAGTTTAAGCCATTTGTAGGAGAATGAATACCTTGAGATCATAATGTTAAGTGAACTAAATCAGACACACAAGCTTAACTATCACATGGTTTCTGTTATATGAGAAACATATAAATGAGGAGAAAAATAAAAGGTCTAATAGGAAATAGGGAGATCTTTCACCAACAGGGAGAGACCAAGAGACAGAGAGAAAGGGCTTAGAGGGAGGGCAAGTGCACGGAGAAAGAACTCGGATGTCTTACGTGCATGGAACGAGCCTCTACAAAGAATGCAAGATGTATGTACTGCACATATGTCCTGCTGAAAAGTAAGACTTGAAGAAAAACCACATATCTTCCAGAGTGCAAAAATTACCCAATAGCGGACCTCGCTTGTTGCATAGATAGCTGTAGTTATTAGAAAATGTTTATTTATACTGAGTTGGAAACCTACTGTTTATTATCTTTACCAAGCTCTGCTCTCTTGACTCACGTGCAGTGAGACAAAGCTCTTCTTCCGACAACATGTATTCAGATATTTTAAAAAGGCTGTCAGAGTCCACATGCTCATCCACATTTTCTGATTTTTAGGTTGGGCACCATCGTTTCATCATTTGCTTGGGTTGCGTACTCTCAACTACCCTAGGCCGTCTCTAAACAGTTCACTTCTGCATCTAGACCAGCATTTCAGGCAAGCGCAAATTGCTTTTAGTTGGTTGTGAATCTAAATTGTTTATTCATTGCCTTAAGATCACGTCAATGGCATAGAACTTTGCCACACTGTTTAGTCCGATAGCAGGACAGAATAGATTCTGGATTTTAATCACTGAGCTTTTCAGCCACACTCTGTTGTTTCTAAGCCCTGTGACTTAAATTTCCATGCCTCAGTTTGTCCAACAGTAATTGGGAATAAAAATGTATCACAATGAAGAAGTCTGAGCAAAATACAAAAGTAGCTTTTACCCAGTGCTACGAGCCTTATTATTTGTAGTTATCTTTAAAACGCAGGGATATCTCTGCATCTATAACTTACTCAGTTTGCGTTCATTTGTGTCTTTTAACACTAAGACTCTAGGTTTATATTTATCCCTATTAAGTTGCAAGTTTAGTGTTTGACTCAGAATCCTACCCCTTTGAAGAAATTCTTAACTTTGAGCCTCTGACCTATTTTATGTCCGACTCAGTTGTATGTCACCCAGAAACTGAGGTAAGATCTTCCCTGAAGAGACGGAATGCATATTGCACAGGAAGTGGGTGTGGCACAGACCTCAGACTATCTGTGAGCCTCTCCCTCCACACTGACGGTCTGTTAACCACACCCTCTGAAATGGTCATTATAGACATCTACTAAGTAGTAAGTAACCTGGCCAGACTTTTTTCAATTTCTGCAGTATAAGAAATCTTGTCAAATGATTTTTCTGAAATCTTGACATAGTCTTTATCATAGCTCTAAACCAGTATCTAGGAATGCTATTAAACATAATGCATTCATCTGGTATAACTTTATGACAAAATCTCATACTTTTCCTTTTTAAATCTTTATGGATATACCATTTTATCATTTTATGTTTTCTGTCACAACATCAAACTCACCGGCTCATAGATGTCACTAACTTTATCCTGTTTTTAAAAATAGGACTTTATATGCTAATCTCTGTCATTCTCTGTGGCTGCTATTTGACATAGCTTTTCAAACATCACCAACAGTGGTTTATCGATTTCATCTTAACTCAGTGAAAAATTGATAAGTTCTTCACTGAACTCTAGAACAAATGTTGAACAGAAAAAATATTAAAACAAGGCCCCTTGACATTACCGGGCCACAAAACCCATTGGGGATCACTATTTACATCAGAATGCAGTCAATGAAGTTTTCCAATTAACTAGGTTTGAAGCTAGTGACTTTCAAACTTTTTGATAACGAGTCACACTGAGAAGTACACTTTAATTCATTTGTTTCCTACTGTCTGTTGCACACGCACAGAATCATGCATAACCTCACTATATTATATTTTTAACCTGCTCCCAAGAAAAAACTGGGTTCAAATCCATCAAATTGATTTTATGGCCCACCAATGAGTAACCCACAGTCCATGATTAGAGGAAGACCATTCCAACACATTAATTTTTACATTTTTCTTTTGATGGAACCTAATATTCCACTGACTATCTTTGCAGAATCCTGTTGAATTTCACAGCAGTCAGACTGGATAAACTATGCTGTAGTATGAACTCCAAAATCCTACTAGCTTAAAACTATAATGATTTGCTTCTCAATTTCTTCCTTTTTTTTTTTTCTTTGCAGTACTAAGGATTGAATCCAGGTCTGCACACTAAGCTACATCCCAAATATGCACCTCCCCTACCCACTTTAAAACATTTTTTGAGACAGGGTCTCATTAAGTTCCTGAGTTGCCCACACTGGGCTTAAACTTATGATCCTCCTGCCTTGGGCTCCCAGAGTGCTGGGATTCCAAGCATGAGCCCATATCCAGCTATTTCTCAATGTTCATGTGTATAACACGCTGCTAAGTTGTCCTGATGTAAGGATCAATGCTGAGCAAGGCTCTGTCTTTGTCTTACCATTATTGCCATGTAAGAAGAAGAAACGCGGCAAATGATGAGCTAGTTCTTCACTTGAATTTATCACCTGATCTGTGCCTGCTTCCATTTTGTTTGTGAAAGCAAGTCACAGGAATGCTTTCAAACCAAAGATATCACACATACTTTCTCTTACCATGCATCCAAACATAAGGAAAGAAAAGATTACATCTCAATGACACTGATGACTAGCAGAACCTAACCAAATATTCCATTCAGTGAGCATGTCCCGGCCACCCAACACAGCAGGATGAAGAACAGTGGTGCTCAGTATTTTCCAGCTTTGCCAGCTGGGATATTCTGCCCTCTCCATTATCCTTATTGGCCACATTTGAAGTAAGCGTTGACGAGTATGTCTTGGAGGTTGAAAAGTCAGTAGTCATTATACATGAAACAAATTCTCTTTCACTGGAAACTAGATTTTCAGTAGCATGAATTTCTCAAAATAATCCTTCCTTTTATGTATTCATTACAGTCAGGTGTATTTGTAAATAGTTAAACTCTGCTGTTGTTTGTAACATGATTTTTCTGAAATCTTGTATTACTTTATTTTTCAACTATTTATTATTTCAGCCACAGCTACATCATTGTTGTTGAACAAAATACCCAACACCCATAAGTCAAAGGAGGAAAGATTTACTTCAACTCATAGTTTGTAGAGGTTTCAGTCCATATCTGGCTCTTTCCAAGGCAGGGCAGCATAGAAGCAGGGCGTCACAGAGGAGAAACATTTCCTGGCATGGCAGGCAGAAAACCACACAGCCTTCCCATTTCCTTCCCTTTTTATCCCGTCCCGGCTGCGAGCCTGTTGGTTGGTGCCACCCAGTCCCAGACTGGGTCTTCCTTATTCAGGAAGTCCAGCCCCCATGCCCAGAATGATGCCGGACCAATCAGTGGACTAATCCAGCATCACACAGCGTGATCCACTCACTCCCCAAAGCCCCACCGATGAGGGAATGGATAGAAGCCATAACAATTTCTATCCTGCTTTCTCTGCGCCCCCTGCCATATCTCACCCCCATCAAACACAGTGACCTTTAAACTTTCCCTGATTGATGTTCAATTGCGAGGATTCAGTGATTGCTATTACTGTAACTGAGTCTTGGCTCTGAGATTAATTTAATTCATGGATCTCAGCGATGGGTGTGGAACCGTGTCTTTTGTTTGCTTCTTCTCTCAAAGCTTAGCTCCAATAAGCTTGGATGCTCAACAACCTCCACATTTTCTTCTTTCGCCCTTGACTTTGGACCGCAGTTGCCTTCTCTAACCCTGTAAAATGCTGACGTCTGGATGCTCTCTGTTTTCTTTCATTCCTGCTCACACATATCTCTCTTTTGTGATGCCTTGTCGGTGCGACAAAGATTCTGCTAACACAGACTGATGTTCTGTTTTTCAGTCTCTGCTTCTAGAACCTCAAGTTCACTATTGATTTGGTACTGACTTACTCGCCTTCCAAATTATTACAGGCAACAGGTTTATCAAGTGCTTTCCAACTTCATTATGTTGGTCACCATCTTCCGAGCCTGCAAACACTGATTCTAACTGGAATATGCGCAGTGGACACATGCTATGTTTTCCTGCAATTTAGGTTCACAGTGTAGCATAGGTTCACAGGGTAGCAGAACTCCCATTGTATCCAGGTTTCAAATCATTTAGTAAAGGCTACATGACACTATGGTGACTTAAAATGGCAATGGATCATTTTCATTTAAGCTGTGCATCAAATGCAGGCCTGATGGGACCCTGTTGTACCTGTGCCGTCTGCGGGACCAGGCCAAAGGAAATCTATTTCCGTGCTTCCACAACTGCTGCAGCAGGAAAGAGGAACCTTGCTGACAAGGCCACATGGCAGGGTTTAACACTGAAGATGGAGAACTGAACTCATTCTATGTGCCTAGAAGGGGCCCGCACACTGTACTTGGGGTCATAGATTACATCTGTATCTCTTCATTTAATTATCAACATGATTGTGTGCCCAAATTGAAAAACTAACCATTATTATCATGTGGAAACTAAGATTTTGCAAAGTGGAAAGACACAAGACAGGTAACCAAACACTGAGACTGAGTATGTCGTTCCTCCATGCTTCTGTGCTTCGTCACTTGGGTATAGTTAAGAAGAGAAAAAAATGGACACAGTCCTGTAACTCCCTGGGCCTCCTTTCCAAAGTTACTTATGTTTAGCTGGGTCAGACATAGGTGTTTCTTCTCATTCTTTTCCAGAAGTCACCCCAAATATTACTCTGCATCATTCTCTCCCATTGTAGTATTAATGATATTAGGCTAAATCATCATAATAAACAGATTATAAATAAATCTCAATACAATAGAAGATTATTTCTCATTTGTGTAACAGGGGAGGTTTTTATTTCCTGTTAATTAAATGGCTGCTCACTAGGTACAGTGTAGGAACTCTATTTCTACAGTATGTTTCTGCTACACTTGAGGGCCTCCCAGTCATCTGAATTCCATAGATGTGTAAGGGAGAAGTTGTATTCATCAATCCTGCTAATATTCTGTTAGAAATATTAACCAGTAGCCATACTCAGCTAGCCAAAGAAGTGCAAAGTGCAGCCCTTAGCTGGGAAGATGCTCCAAGCTACAAGTCTACAGAAGACTTGGAAGAGGAGAATGGCTTTTTTGGACAAATGATTCCCCCATCATCAACACATATGCAGAACATACTCAGATACACTCACACATTCTGTTCCGTCAGAGCCTGTTCTCAGTAGAGGTATGATATTAGTCACTTATACTTTAATGTATATTTAACTCAATACTTTTGAAAGATTTTACGTGTAAGAATTCTTTATCCTAACCTTAGATGTATTTAATAAAACTTCTGCTAAATGAGGTCTTATAGTCAAGAAATTTGGAAAATGCTAGTTTAAAGGAAACTTTTTCGTGTTTTGCTTTTTCCAGAAGATTTTTCATAGCATGTGAACATATTAATATAATTTATAAATCTTTAAGAAACGAATACCTGTGCAACTTTCCCCCAAAGTGTTTGACCATGGAACTCCATTCTGAGAAGTGGTTTTTGTCATTTTGCAACACAGGGTGCCTGGGATGCTCTGATTTGGAAAACCAGTTTTGGGTTAGGAGGAATTTAAACCTCCAGGGAGCTGGAATGAATCAGGAACTGAGTTCCCAATCCTAAAATGATAACATACAAGAAGATGCTTCTGTACATATGGGTAAAGGTAGGCTCCTACAAATTATGCGTTCCTTTGCAGTACATCACTGTGAAAAGGGTGCCCCGAGTCCCGACTCTCTGAACTGCAGAATACCTTCTGCTCTGACAGATGGGGGCCTGACAAGCTGTTGTTGCTATCAATGCAATGCAAATGTGAATTCTCTTTACAACTTTGAACAATGTTCTTTTATAGCACCAGAGAACTAATCTTAAGCCCTCAGGAGCCCTACCAAAGAGCGGATGCCCTCATTTCTGCGAAATCTCCACCCCACTCTGTGCTCCTTGTCTGGAGCCAGATAATAAAAATAATCCCGAAAACAAACAAAGATTTTGCTTGCTGGCCAAATTTCAGATCAATAGAACAGTTGGGAGGGAGCCAAGCTGCAGAAGCTTGCATGTTGAGAGAGGCTGCAGATCATTAGAGATGAACACAGCCCTAAAACACTGATACAACTGGCACAACCGTGTGCAGCGCTTTTGGCAGGCTCTGCATGGAGCCAATGGATGGAACATTCCTGGAAACGAGCCCAAATCTTGCCACAGAAAGAGAAAGTGGGGCCACCTTAAGTCACCCATAGGACACAGTGTGGTCCAGGGTGGGGCAGTGGGCTCTGCTTGATGCGGGCTGTGGAGGACTGAGACTGTGTGTTGTGTGTAGTGCTAGGTAGCTGTGTGAGTATCGGTTACACACCAAAGATCTGGAGTCCCGTCCACATTCAACACACCCAGAGAGAGCTAATAAATAACTTTTTAATGCACACACACCAACTCTGAGATAAATGTAATCATTATGCACTATAAACATGTATTAATAAAAATAAATAATTTGGAGCACTTTTTAGAAATCATAGCTTAGCACTTGCACTAATTTTTAATATAGCATTATCAATATGCTGGAAAAGGTCTATTTCTAGATGGGAATAGGTTATTTTTCATTTGTAAACATAAATATTTGAATGCATATATAGATGAAGGAATAAAATCTATTCTAAAACCAAACTAAAGTATGGAAGGATAGACTGAAAATCTATACCCTGTGACTCAGCCAGGTTTGCCTGATCGGTATCCCGTACTCTAAAGAAACACTCAGTTTCAAAATTAATTATTAACTTTTAAAGAAAAGGTAGACTTTCCTGCAAAAATGTTGTTTCCTATACAGAGAGATTTATCACGGTTGTTTTTAAATTGAGATTATATATTACACAGAGGGAAATGCTTGGGTTAATTGACACCTGAGCTGTTTTCTAGTTTGACTTATAAATAAAATTGTTAAAGCATTTTTGTACAAATCTCCTTGAAAACATGTATTTGTCTTTTTCTTGGGGAGAAACCTGGGAATAGTACTCTTCTTTCCTCAGAGAATAAATGAATATTTGACTTGCAAAGAAATTGCCCAATACCTTTCCAAAGTCGTTGGATACAAAAGCTTTTGTGTTGATCCATAGTTCCAACAATATTTCTAATATTTAGGCAATTCTAATAAGTAAAAATATATTTACTACAGTTTTAATTTGTATTTTCCTGATAAATAATGATGTTTAATACATTTATGTACTTATTGGACACTTTTGCCTTTTTACTGCAGGGTTAGTTTTTTTTATTAGTACATGTTTGCACTGTATAATGACTACAATTACCATGGGGAGTTGATACATGTACAGAATACTTCTCAATTCTTCTTTCTCTTTTTAAAAATTTCCTACTCTCCCTGATCCTCTTCATTCTTTCTTCAAAGTTAGTTTTTAAAAGACTTCTACAGGAAATTCTGATTTCATGTATCTACAGAGGTGTATAAACTATATTTATCTTAGTATCTCTACCACTTAATAAGTCTCAGAATATTCACTGAATTAAACATAATCTACTATTTGGAGAACATGATTTTAAAAATTTATTTGCGGAAATATTTTTCAGTAAATAAATTGAAATGTATTTATGAATAAGATTAGCAACAGATACGTCATCCGGGGCCCATCAGGATGGATTCACTCAATGTCTTGATTGGTTCAAGTAGTAAGGAACACACATAATCCCATGTATGCTTCATAGCAAACTTTCTGGTTAGGGTGATGGAGGCTTCAACACTAGATATTCAACAAGGAGTTGAAGAAAAAGAAAATGAATGCAATCATGAAAAGATAGTGTTTTATGATTTAAAGGTAAAACTATGTCAATCACAACCTTGATTTAAGTTCTTGACAAGGGATGTTTTCCTTCAGATGATGAATATTCCTTTTCCTAATAAGTACATTCAGTGTAGCTGTGAACTATTAGTTATATCTGTGGGTAAGGTGTGTTTTAAGAATTATTTCATGTGCAATAACAAAATGCATATCAAAAGTGATATAATTATATTGTAATCAGATTAAAATTGGTATACACAAAGTGGTAGGGAATTAACAATGGTTGTAACTCTGTGTTGTCTGTATTGTGCTTGTGATATGTTGTAAAATGTTGTATGTCTGTTAATGTTTCCCTCCTTTTATCTTTAAAAAAAAATTGGTATACACATGTAGATATAAATATGGCAGCATAAAGTGTTTTCTATCATACATTTTGTTTTGTTAAGTATGGCTCTAAATGTTTCTAATGTGCTTTTATGTTTCCCTACTCCAAAAGCTATCTTCTCACAAAATCTTAGCCATGAGTCTGAACAAGTAAAACAAAACAGAATCACACATGTGCATTTCTTCACCTACTATGAGGTACGAAGAGCCAATCTAGAAGGCAAAAAACACCAGGTAATAATCTCTGGTCTGAAAGTAGATAACGTAATATGAAGAGGAAGCTGGAATAACTTACTGGTAGATTTGAAGGTTTTGTTTTGTTTTGGTTTTTCTTTTTGGTATGTGATATTCAAGATCTACTCTTGGCTCAATGTCTTAGATGAATTATGTTCTTTTTACATGCATATTGACATTTGGAAATCAAAACTGCATTTTATATGAATTTAGGTTGTCTAAAAGACCCAATACAAAAATGGGCATCTGAGGTGAACACACACTTCTCAGGTAAAGAAATACAAGTGGCAAATAAATACATGAAAAAATGTTCAACATCATTAGTCATTTGAGAAATGCAAAGTAAAACAACACTGAGATCCCATCTCACCCCAAAAACCATGGCTATTATCAAGAAAACAACCAACAACAAATGCTGGAGAGGCTGTGGAGAAAAAGGAACTCTTCTCCACTGCTGGTGGGAGTGTAGACTGGTGCAACCACTGTGGAGATCAGTGTGGAGATTCCTCAGTAAACTAGAATTAGAGGTCCCATTCAACCTAGCTATTCCACTTCTGGGTATTTTTCCAAAAGAACTAAAAACATCATACCACAGCGATATATGTGCATTCATGTTTACAGCAGCGCAATTTATAATAGCTAAATCGTGGAAGCAACCAAGTGTGCAACCACTGAAGAACGGATAAAAAAGATGTGGTATTTTTGCATAATGGAATATTACTCAACTATAAAGAAAGATAAACTCAAAGCTTTTACAGGTAAATGGATACAATTAGAGACCATACTCATAAGTGAAATAAATCAGACCCACATGTGTAAATACCATATTGTCTCAATAGTGTAAGAACCTGAAATAGTAAATAAAATCTAAAAGGTCCATTAGATATTGTGAAAGGGAAAGAAACTGCTCAAAAGAAAAGAAAAACTGGAATGAGGAAAAAGAGAAAACAAAGAAAGAAGGGAAAATATGTATGCACAGGATAGCTAAGACAGTTGTACTACTGACTTCTATTGCTTTATTGAAAGGAACAGTTAGTGTGTAGTTGTTTGATCAGTCTTACATGCCTATATTTGTTTAACTGAATAACCAATTGGAAGATAACAATATGTAATACAACAACCATTGTTAATTTCCTATCACCTTGTCTGAAATTCTATATCGCTTCTATTGTTTTGGTGCTGTTTTGTTTATGTCTGTTTGTTTGTTAATATGTGTTCGTTCTTTTATCTTTAAAATCAAAAAAAAGCTCTGGTGAGTTCTGTCCTAAATCAGGTTACCTATGGTGATCCAAATGCTGTCTCCTTGACTTATCTTAAATTTGAAAGCATAGTTCTTACAAAGTGAATGTAAGCTCTAGATCTCCCTTCCTCCAGTGCTGTTCAGTAATCTATTATTTGCATTATTGTATTATAAAATCCTATAATTTTTACAATATGCAAGTAATAAATAGTATGTTTCTACTACATACATGTGTTCTGATTCTTTTGAAATTGGATTATTTCTCATATTTCAGGAGAGAAAGACTAGAGAAGTGTAATTGGCAAACATTTGGAAGAAAATTATATTTCTTTCAATAATATTTAATCACGTTTCAAAATATATAGGAGAGAGATTTTGAAAACTTAGATTTTGTCCTCAACTTCCAAATGTAGCCCAGAATTAGAGAATTAGGGTCAGAAATTAGAAAGAAACTCCATTAATTTCTCTGAATAACTTTTAGCAGGAGTTTTCACGGCACTGAAGGAGACAGGAATAAAGGAGGTAAATTGTGGGATAGACCGGGGAGATGCAGACAGCATTAGAATTAAGAAACCTATATATCAAGAGACAGCGTAGGCTGAGTGTATCTGTCCACTCTAGCCAAGCAAGGAGCTGAAATATGTGAAGAAAGTAATAACAACAGTTATGGCTAAAAATAGAGCTGGAAGCATTGCAAAATTAACAAGTGAGCCCATGGCCAAAAGGCAGAGATCCAGTCAGAGCTCCCTAAAAAATAGCTCCACTAGGATGAACCTGTGTTTTCTGCAGAAAACCACAGAAGCAAACAGAGATATAAAAGCATGGATTTCAGGAGGCCTGAACTGTTCCCATCAGATAGCTACTTTGGCCTCAAAGAGAACCTGAGGCGAGGAGCAGAGCATAGGCGGGCCATCCCCACGGCCTGCCTGGCTGGTCTCTGAGCTAAAGCCATGATCGGAATCTGAATTATGTACCAGGTAGCATAGGAGTCAGCTATTTTTGACCCAGTTTTCAACCTGTGCTGCCAACAAGCAAATCTTCCTTCCCCTCAACATTTCTCTAAAAGGTTGCCTGACTTTGTCCAAATGCATTTTTCTAGCTTGGCCGTTTTATCTCCGCTTTAAACTTCCGCACACTCACTCTCTGTACTATCAGAACTTGGCTTTGTCCCTTCATTTCCCGCCCTTGCCGGTCTTACTTAGATTTGGTCAGTCAGATCCAGCCTATTTCATGACTCAGAATTACTAGAGGCTGCGTTTTCTTTCTCAAAGAGGCCAAGCCAATAAACCACACCCCTGACATCGTCAGTGCTCAGGCCTAGCACAGATGCTGTGGCCCGCCAGCCTCTTACTTACAGAAAAAGCTGAAGATGGATTGATTTCCTAACATGATTGTAACTAGCTCTGCTAGGACTGGACCTCACATGTACGTTATAGCAGTTAAACACCAAGTAGGATTGCAAAAGGCAGCAAGGAGCATATTAGCTCGTTTACCCTTGGAAACAACCCAGAGGAGTTACTGGGTCTGTTCCGCAGTGTGGGGGCAGAAGCTAAAGAGAGACCATGACTGACGGAAGGTTACGAAGCCACATTATGACACTGGGTTTGAAACCCAGGTTTATGTGATGTCTTGTCATAATTATCATTTCCACTTCCCTGTAATTGGCTCGCTCGTCTAGTCCTTTTGCTGTACATTCAGAAAAATAAAAATAAAATAGGACTAGGGGATCATTTAATAGTTTAAATTTATCACATCTGTTCTTCAAGCAGTTGGAAGTTCAAGGTGAAGCACCAGATGTCGCAAAACTTAGTGGAACTATAGAAATTGAAATAGAAAGAAATTGTTCAAAAGGAAAAGGAACTAGGATGGGGGAAAGGAAGGAAAGGAAAAGGAAAAAGATATAAGGTAGTTATTCTACTATTTTCTCTTAGTTCACTGAAAAGAAAGGTTTGTGTTAACATCATTTGGAGAATTCTTTTGCCCATATCTTGTACTCTGAGTACCTACCTTAAAGATAATAATATGCAATGTATTAACTATTATTATTCTCCTATTATTTTGTTATGATATTTTACTTTTTTTCTACAAAATAAAAAAATAGTGGTCGCTGGAAAGAGTAGAGGGGAGGGATGCAAGGTGAAAAGTGGTCAGTGGCAGAAGTTACATTTTAGAAGGAAAAATAAATGCAGTATTCTGTTTAAAAAAAACAGTGGAGCTATAAGTAAAGGAAGAAGTATTCTCAAGACAATTAAGATCTCTTCTTTAGGAAAAAAGGGAGTAAAATCTATGGTTACTAAGTTAAAATTTACCTACTTAATTCAGGAAGCTGGGAATGTGGATTTAGATGATAAAGAGTAGATATTACCAGCAAAGGCTGTACGCAGGCGTCCGACTTTGCCAGTTTAAGGAAGAAGATGAAAACTGTCATGGGCCAGATTTGTCCAGCAAATGAGTTTTGTTTGAACCACAGGGCCAGGGAGACAGCTCAGTGGCATAAGTGCAAGGTCCTGAGTTCAATTCCCGGTACCAAAAAAAAAAAAAACAAAACCAAAACCAAAAAAAGAACCACAGTGATTTGTTTAATTTTATTTGTTATTACAATTGACTTTTATTAAAATGTTCCTTGGTGGAATGCACTTTCTCCAGTTCAGTAGTTTCTACAGTTTTCTACTGTCATTCCCTAACTTGCTGAGACCCTTTGTAATAACTGGTCTTACAGGCACCCGGGACTATTTTGGACGCTCCTGTTCCCATTTATTTCCCTTAGTAAATTTACAAGGGAGTGACTGCCACCATTTTATGAAAGGGAAAACTGAAGTTCAAGAAGGTTCACCATTGTTCTTAAAGATACAGCCCAGAAGTAAGTGCAAAGGAGTCCAACGCTCGTCTGCTTGATCCAAAATCAGTGTTCTTGGCAATGCACTGTGCTCCCCTGCCTCCTGCGATACCTGACCACCTGGGCGAAGCTCTTCAGTACCATAGCAGATTTTCTGTAGTATACATAAATGGATGTTTTCACTGGCCCAGCAATTTCAGACCCTTTGCGTAGTGCTTCTTAAATTTTGCACTGCATAAATATCACCTGGAAAGCCTGTGAAAAATGCAGATTTACCACCTGACTACTCTTGGCAAAGCTGCGAGGTGGAAGTTGAGGCACATAATGGGGCCAACCAGCATGATAGGCGCCCGGCAAGACAGCAAAACCTGCAGCGCACGGTAAAGCCAGCCCTTTCCCTGTGGAGATGTTTCCAGACTTCTGATGAGATACTGAGTTCAGTGAACCCAGACTTCTTTTTTCAGTACACTGTGAGGTTTTAGAACTTCCTCTGTTCAGCTGAATTCCTTTGTTAGTGTGTATCATTGCAAATTAAATAAGTGAGAGTTATGCCCAAATGCTTCAAAACTGATACAAATATAATTTTGCAAGAGTGGAAAACATAAGCTAAATTTCCCCTTAGTTGATATCGGTAAGAGATGTATACATGATCATATCAAGTTAGCAAATGTTACATACAGCGAGTCCATGAGAAATTCATCCAATGCATTCAGTTGAGTCCTGTCCATCAAAGCACTCTTTATCATAGTACCTAACATGCGGTAGAATCTCTCTATACATTTTTGTTGAATAAGTGCATAAAATGTTGAATCAAAAATGCCATGAACTGATTCCAATTTTTTTAATGACAAATGCTTTGGAACACTTTTTAGAATTTCTGTGCTGGTTAATAAGTCTATTATGGAAAATATTATTTTATACCATAGGATTACACACTAGCATCCCTTGTTCATACCACATGCCTTGAAATCACTCTGTACAACTTGCAGAACCTCCACTGATGTTTAACCAAGGCCACTTGGATGTATGAATGTGCACACATGTGTTCAATCTGCCTGTCTCCAAGGGTAAATTTAAGAGAGGAGCATTCTTAGAATCTTTTAAACAACTAAGCCAAAATCACAATAATTTTATAACATTTTGAAGAGACAAATTTTTAAAAAGACCATACTCATTTTAAAGTACAAGTTTTGATTTCTTTGTTATCCTGGTTTCAGAAGACCTTAGGACCCCATTCGAGGCTAGGTGTTCTTTCTGTGGTTTTACCTCAGTGAGGATCTTGCTCCATCACCAATACTTCCTCCTGAGGTTTTAGCCACTCTGTCTGTCTGCCTCCTGACCCACAGACTCCCTCTCTACCTGCCTTTATCCTCTTATCTCTTTGCCAAGATTCTTGGTGAAAGGCTCTGTAGATATCATCCAGTTTCTCACCTCCAGTCACACCTCAAGCAGCCACATCTGAGTATATTTACGTCATCTTTGGACAAGATCAATGGACCTGGGCATTTCTCACCTGAATAATGAGTCACTGCACCTTTTCAACCCGATTTATTACCCAATTTAGAAGCAAATGTGAAGTCAAAAATAAAACACATAGATACATAGAAAGATGTTCTAGTGAATTGCCTATCTAACATGTGTTTCGCAGGGCATGGTGGTGCACACATGTAGTCTCAGCACTTTGGAAGCTAGAGAAGGAAGATTACAGTGAGTTCAAGGCCAACTTGAGCTACATAGTGAGACCCTATCTCAAATAAACAAAAAACAAAAAAGTGAAATGTGTTAGGGAAGTAAAAGATGACAGGTCAATAAAATAATACCCAAAACTTTCCTGAAGTATCCAATTTCCTTGATGCCACTGTTCACTTTGATGGATAGGTCTTCTTTACATTTCATATTCTGACAAACCCTTCTTCTGTTTATTAAAACTAAACAAAATGCACCTGACAACTATCATAAGACTCTGAAAAGTAAAGAGAAGCGAGTAAGTTGGCCAAGGATTAATGATAACTTCCCTACACTTATTTGGTTTGGTTTAATGTGGTTTGGTCCCTATCTTTGTCCATTAAAATTTTTGTGACAAAATATCGTAAGACAAGTGGTTATAGCTGTAGGAATATATTGCTAATAGGTTTGGATATCTATCTATCTATCTATCATCTATCTATCTATCATCTATCTATGCAAGAGATGTGGGAGAGGGGAAGGGAGGGAGAAAGGATAAAAAATTCAGAAATCTCATGTACAGGTACCAACTCCCCACGATGAATGTAATCATCATGTACTACAACATGTACCAAAGAAAAAGAAAGGAAGGAAGGAAGGAAGGAAGGAAGGAAGGAAGGAAGGAAGGAAGGAAGGAAGAGAAAGTAAGAAAGAGGAAGGAAGGAAGGAAGGAAGGAAGGAAGGAAGGAAGGAAGGAAGGAAGGCAAGATCAAGTCACCGGCAAGCCTTCTTGGTGTCTGGTAAGGTGATGAGGCTGTGCTTTCTCACAGATGACTCCTCGTCCGTGTCTTTATGTGTTTGATGTGGTGAATAAACTCCCTGAGTCTTCTTTTCTGCGGGCACAAATCCATCCATGAGGGCTCTCTAGCCAAAGGAACAAAAAAGAGCAGCACGGCAGTGAGGAACCATTTTGCAGAACCTGATTTACTCCAAGTGGATACCATGAAATTCTAAGCCTTTCCTATCCACCAGACATTACTGGCACAGAGACTGGATAGGTGAAGGCTGTTGATAATCCTCACTTGCCCTAATAAAGTGGTGTGCTTATCCTTCACTACTGTGTGCTATGCCTACAGAGTACATAGAATAGTGCCCTGCTGACCACTCATAATTACATTAAATATAAAGGGTCTAAACATGTAATGAAAAGATAGAGATTGACAGATGAGGTGTAAAAGTTTGTCCCAGCTGTATGTTACTTACAAACAAATCATTTCAAATATAAATATAAACAGTCCATCAATAGCAAAATAATAAAAAAGATATGCTTGCAAATGCTAATCAAAAGAAAGCCAGAGTGGTAGTATTAATATTATATAAAGTACCCTTCAGAGCAAAGGAGATTACTAGGCAAAAAGACAATCACTATATATTTATAACAAGTCTAATTCATTATGCATTTATAACAATTAAATATACATATATGTATGTGTGTACTAGCAATAGATTTTTAAAATGCATTAATCAAAATTAACAAAATTGAAAGGAAAAGCAGGGAAATCTATAATTACAAGTAGGGAGTTAAACTATTTTAGTAAATAATAGATCTACCTAATATAAAATCATTGCATATAAAAGGACTTAAAAATATCCTAAACCAGAGGGACATGATGGATACTAATAAAACCTCTTACCTATAATAACAAAATACAGATCTGTTTCTTTTGAAATAAGATTTATAACATTTACCATGTAGGCCATGTCATGAATACTAAAACAGATCTTCATAATGTTTGCAATATTGAAATACAATAAATATCTTTTCTGACAATGGATTCCAAATAAACATAAAAAACTAAAAACTTTTAGAAAAATTCCAGCACTTGAAAACTAGACAACATGCTGCTAAATAATTTATGGATGAAGGGAAAGTTTTACATGAATTTTAAAACTATATTGAAATAAGTATATAAAAATGTTCAATACCGTATCTCATTCGGAAACTAAAAATTAGGAGATACTACTCTGTATCTGTTAGAATAGTAAAAATCCAAAACACTGGTAACACAGAATACAGGCAAGGGTGCAGATCTACATGAATTTCATTCATTGCTAGAAAAAATGCACATTGGTGAGCCACTTCGGAAGATCATCTTATAAAACCAAATATGCTCTCATCAGGTGACCCTGCTCTCTGTTATTTATCAGAATGAGTTGAACACATACATCCATAAGAAACTGCACACATGTATGCCTGTAATGCCTTCACTCTTAAATGCCAAAGCGGAAGCTATGTGTACATTCTCTAAGGGTTAGAAGGAATGTAGAGATCAAGACACAGAAGACAGGGGATTCTTAGCTGAGTGATAATATCTGTACGATAATATGTCAGCAGAGGTACCAGGTCATTAAAAAACTTAAATAGATAACAATGAAAACTCAAGATATCAGATGCTGTGAGAAGCAGCTAAAGCAGTGTTTAGAAGGAAATTTATTGTGCTAAGTGCTTATGCTAAAATAGGGAAGTCTTAAATCAGTTACTCACTAGTCCACTCAAGAAACTAGAAAAAGAATTTAGAAAACCAAACCAAGCAACACATTGAAAAATAAAACTAGAAATTAATGAATTTAAAATGGAAATAATAAAGAAAGAAATCAAAACAACTTATTCTTTGAAATTACCAATAAAGCAAGAGATTTCTCCGGTAACTCATACAGGGAAAGTGAAAGATACAGATGATCAATATTAACCAAGAGTGGTAGATAGCATGCCTGAAATCCCAGCACCTGGGAGACTGAGGCAGGAGATCTCAACCAGTTAGGGGCCAGGCTGAACTACACACCTCAAGGCCATCATCGATTACAAAAAAAACAAAACAACAACAAAAATTTACCAATATCAAAACTGAGAAAGGGCCTAAAGACATTAATAGAAAATAGGGGAGTACTATGAGCAACTATGCACATATTAATTCAGCAACTTAAACGAGAGGAACAAGCTCATTGGAAGTTACAGACTATCAGCTCAATTTCAGGGAAGTTTAGTCCAGATGGCAGACACATGCGGAACAAGAATAACTTGAAATGCATATGTATCCATCTAGGTGCTACCGTGCTTTAAATCTAGAACGTTGCCAAATTATTTGTTAAAACTAAATGGATTTGTGCACGTGGATGTTTAAGAGAATATAAATGGCAGTGAATACAATTATACGTCGGTCCTCGTTCTTTGCTGGTCTTTGTGAGAGGATTACTAACTTCCTTTGGCATTAACAGTGACTTGGCCACACACTTAGTTCTGCCTGGATACTGAAGCTCAGTAAAAGAAGACACTAGGCCATGCTTATATGCAAATCTGGGGACACACACCGTGCTGTGAGCATGAATAGAGAAGTTTATGAGACTGAAAGCGCATGCCCTTCGTAAGAACTCTTCAAAGCTTTTCTAGAAGTGTATATCGTACAAATTTGCACTTATCTGGGAAGCCTTCCGGAGAATCTGTGCCTGAGTCAGCTTCATCAGTGGCCACAACCGTTATTTGGAAACTATTTCTGATTGGATGAGAGGAGCTGTTTCATTTGAAATATTCCTTTCACTAGCAGTCGTGTTGAACCAATTTTCTTATGCTCTTTATACGTCTGTATTTTTCTTTAATGTAGGCTCATTTTCATATTGCCATAAGGAAAAATTATAACATAATTTCAAAATATTAAGAACAAAATAAAGAGGCAAAAGATGAACAGAGGAATAATATTTACAATATATTTGACAGTGCCATTCATACAGAGATTTTTATCAATCAGCAAGAAAAGGGGGCCCCAATTAATGGGGGAAACTTAGCAGAGGACGTAAACACCCTACTTCCGGAAGAATACATGCAGCTGTTATAGATATACATAAATAAGATGTTTACTAGGAAAATAACATTGAGATAAAAGATTTTTCTTTTTTTCACCCTCTTTCTCTCAAAACACACATAAGTCCTTAATTCTCTTTTTTTTTCTTGTATTTTTCAATTTCACCATCTTGAAATCAGACAGTGTATTTGCATTTGATTCCAAAATTTATGGTTCTTTTTTTTTTTTTACACTTGACTCTAATCTGTCCATAATTTGTTTTTCTGTAGCATATAAATTAGAATTTGGGATTTAAAAATTATATGTTTAGAGCTTTTTTTCTTATTTACAATGACCTTATGATTATCAGTGTGCTTTGCTACCAGTAGATGGTATGTAAATTAGAGCAGGTACATGGAAGTCAATCTCTTTGAATTTATTCTAGTATCTGTAATCATAGATCTAAAGCACTGTACTTACTCTTATTTGTAAAAATTTGATAAAGCAGAACTCACCACAATAATAAATTAAATCACTTGGGCCCCATAAATTATCACATTTTAAGTCAGTGGAGTTTAACAGGAAGATCTAGGTCTCGAAAATCCAGATTCAAGTTTAGCTCCATTATTTATCAGCTGTGTGACCTTGGATAAACTACCTGCCCTCCTGGACATCTATTTTCTCTATGTATAACTGTGTATTTTGTAACTGTTTTTGTATTTACCAGGAGCTGCTGTAACCTCATACATCCTCTAGAGAAGCAAAAGTTTTATTTTCACACTTTTACTTTTGCCAGTATAATAGATGAAAACAGGTATTTTCTTGTGCATTTAATTTATATACTGTGACTGGCAGACGGAAGAAGAGTACTGGCTTAAAGTTTTGCTCATGGAACACTCTTCCCTATTCATTACCTGTAATTATCGTCAGTCCATCTTTCTATTGGATTGCTTTTATTTCTTCTTTTTAACTCTTTCAGATTTAGGGAGGGTAGGAAGAAAAGGAAAAAAACAAGCTCTCTTCTCACTCTTAAATTATGTGGAGGTTGAATTCCTTTTGGTAATCCAAACAGAAGCTACCATTTCACATAATTTTAAATAACCTCCATGTAACAAATTTCTAGTCGTATATTTATGTGTTTTCCTTAATATCTTTTGAAGTCAATTGATTTCCAGTCTCCTGAACTAGAAGGGTCCAGATCAATGCTACTCAAACATGATATGAATAGGAAATATCAGAGGCCCATGGAGCTTTTGAGAAAGTCAAAATCTTGGCCCCAGGGCTGTTGAAACACATCTTTACTTTAGTGAGAGTCCTCACTGGGTGATGAGTAGATCAAGAAATCTAGCACAGCAGAGACATGAAGATAGATATCAACGTAAAAATCATCTATCTTTGATAACACAGGTTAAACTTTTCTATGTCATGTGAGTAGCATCTTCCTCTAATCTATAATCCGCTTCTATTTTTTATCCATGGTGACTTTTCCATCTATTGAAAAAGTGTTATGTATTCAAGAATGTTTATGCCATTGCTTATGAATTTGGAGTCTTGGCTCCTTTAGAAGAAGCTTACCCAACTCAAAATCAAAGAAATATTATTCTATATTTTACTTTAAAAATATATTTTAAATATGTTTTATAGATTGTAATATTTTAATAATTCCATTTTTTAAAATTACACAATTTCTATCTGTGATAAATGTTTTGATTCAAAGCAAAACATAATAAATTGGAAGAGACATGAATATGGAGTTAATTTATTAGGTATGATAGCCTATTTTATAACCAGCTTTTAAAAAAATCTCATGTTCGCTGGAATATTGATGTGTATTTTTCCAGATGCTTGCAAAGCCTTTCCAACCAAGAGGATAAAGCCTTCTGGAGACTAACTTATAAAATGACACAAAATGTTTTAAATTAGAGGATCAATAATCTAAATAAGGCATAATGTTACTGGGCTGTTCTGCCTTTGGGGAATTACGTACACGGTAAAGAGGAGAATTCATCGGCTTTCCCATGACAACCAAGCTAGCACTGTAGGAGCACAGGTTGTGTTGCCAAACCCGTGATTTACTGCTGTAGTCACTCTCGGACCCAGGTGAAAGGAGCGTCAGACTGTCTGGGAGGTTCGAGAGGGGACCTCTAATAATTCACGCTCAGTTGAAGTCTGCAGCACATCTAACTTCAAAAACTGTGAATTATAACATTTAAGAGCTCAGACAACAGTCACCTCATTCTCTGCTCCTCTGCCCAATACACTGTCCACCTCATTTAAGTCTCTGTCCCCCCCAGTTCAGTTGTTCCTCCTTAGGAAAAACAGGGACATACAAGAACGTAATCTCCAATTAAATCTCCTGAACTTCCTTATACAACGAATAGGCTTGAGTGGTCAAAGCATACTCACTTAGTGTATGGTACAGTCTCCAATATAGTTTCAGGAATAAAAACAAATGAGGGCTTACTGTTAAAATGAGCGTTACTTTCTTATAATGAGGAGACATATTCGTCTTTTGGCTCTAACGTTTTGTCTCGTGAATATCTCTGGGCCACCTTCTCCTCGATCACAATAAAGCTTTTACTGGAAAGAGAAAAGAATAACAACAACAAAGAATCACGCTTTTAATGGAAGTAGGAGACAATGACTGTTAAGGATATCAAACTGAATAGCAAGTTTTATGTCCAGGTTTCTCCTGCTGCCATTTTACTGTTACTGAAATAAATATTGGCGACTGAAGCCTATGAAAGTACATAAGCAGCCACATAAATCTGACTACGACTAAGTAATCCATCTCTTTACAGAGGAAAAAAATGTCTTCAAACAGTACAGATACTCTTTCTTTACTACCTTCAGATTTTTGTAGAACACATTAGAAACAAATTTGAAAATAGTTGTGCAGTTATATTTAGAGTTTGAAATTGCACCCATTTTCATTTCATTTCCAAGTAGTTACTGTGCAGATTGTTCCATTATTTTTCAAGTTATAAAGTAATTTTACTGAAATTTTTCAAAACACTTCGTTGGCATGAGGTAAAAACGCACTTTGCTTACAGCCAAATGAAGCAAATTTCTGCCATCAAAACCCACTATTATTTTCCCTAAAAGTACAAAAGAAATCAGAATATATAGTTTCCCCTTTGAATATGGAACTTTCCTCTTAGGTATACATCTAATGTTTGTATCTGAGTTCTCAAGCAAAACTCTCCAATTGCAGTGAGAGATTATGCAATTTTTTATCTCCGTGGTATAAGTACACACCCAAGCCCAAGCATGAAACACGAGGAAAATATTATGCGTGTGAGGCTCATTTAGTAAATAGAAGCCTCATCTTCTAGTGCCATGTGTATTTTTATGGAAATAAAATTGGAAAAGCAGATAGATTTCTCAGTGTTGCTAATATGGAAATACTACACTGACAAAGCTGGAGTGAGAAATGTCATTGTTTTCAATACCTCAAATTTTGTAGCTGTTTATTATGTGCTTTTCCTCCATAAGTGTTAAAAGCTTGGCCAGAAAACCATTTAAAAATGTGTTCAGGTAGTTTTATATTGTGAACCCTGGAGATTCTTCTAGATATAGACAGCTTGTCTAAGAACAATAGTTTTATAGAACCTCTCACACTCTGTTTTTTTCTCTGTCCAGGTTATTTTTTTTAACTATTTCTTTCTCCTGACTGGCTTGGAGCTCTGTCGCTCCAACTGTTTCCTGCTGTAAGTCTAAAACCCTATCACTGGAGAGTTCTGCGTAATTGCCCATAATATGTACCACATTATCCATTTCAGGAACTCTGCTGAAAGACAGCAGCAATAAGGGGGTTTCTAAAGGCAGTCTGGCTTACACTAATGGACCTAACAGGAAGGAAATGCAATTTGAAAGAAGCTGATGCATATGTTCTATTGCCGAATATAATGTTTGATTTAATTATTAACTGTCAGTGATGGAGAGGCAGACCCTGTTCAGCTCTACTTAGAGTGCAATGCTTTGCATTCAAAGAAAATAAATGATGAAAGTTTTGTCTCTCAGTCCATAACTGAACAAAAGAATATATTTCTTTTCACCAACAAGTCATCGTTTTCTGGACTGCCTCTACGTTAGGCACAAACGGGGCAAGGATTTATTTCATCAGTCCCCATTTGGAGAGCCCATGAGTACAAACTTCTGGCTAGCATTTTGTTTTCTGTCCCATGTTTCATTCCTTTCTCTCCCTCCCTCCCTCCCTCCCTTCTTTCCTCTCTTCCTCTCTTCCTCCTTCCGTCCTTCCTCTTTCTAACTTTCTCGCTTCCTTCCTTCCCATTAGTATCATGCGGGAGAATTTCCCCTGATGTGTGATTCTGAGTTAAAGTTAGTGACTCCCAGACTGAGCAACTTTCTAAAGCCCCTTGCAGTTGGTGATCCCACCCTGCCTTGGCTGGCGGAAGATGTTTCAGTCAAGAGAGATAAAACGTGTAGCTGTCCCCATCTTCCCCTTTTCTCAGAATGAGTGATCTGGCACTCAGCCCCCGTCCATTTCTTTTAATTGGCATTTTGTGACTTCCAGTAATGCTCTTCCTCATTTTAAAAGCCCATAATTGTATGTGAAAGGCAGAGAGCAAGATGTAAAGAACAAATTCATTAGAGAGCAAACATATGCAGGCCCCCTCTTAGTTACTTTATTCCTGTGTTGGTACAGAATGACCTAATATACACAAAGAAATGTGTATTAGCCCACTGAGTTTGCAAGAAAGCTCACTGAACAAAACACTCTTTTGGGTTAGTCAGCTGGAAAAGAGCGGTTTAGTGCTACATGTAAACAGAATAACAGAGCTATGTAATTTTAGTTGTGCATTTTATATCTATCTGGTGAGATTATTATCTTTGACTCCAGCCTAGGCAGATGCATAACTGGGGCTGAAATTAAACAATAGTGATGATATTTGGAGTTTTTCCAAAATGCTCTCTATTGTTTATGTAAGTGGCTCCAACATCATTATTTGATCCATAATTTCTCATTTTTTATTACACATATGTTCTTGCATATAACAGCACACAACATCAACTCAGTGGGAGGCATTTTTCTTTACGATTTCAAAAGGAATTGTTTATTTTTGTCAGGAGGATAATAGAAAGTAATGAAGCTTCCTGGAAATACAATACCACAATTCAAATGTCTAATTGATTTAGACAGTTTAAAGAAAAAAATATAAGGGCAGTCTATATTTTTCTTTTCCCTAACAGCACAAGTATCTTATTTGAAAGTTGTCACTCTTAGTCTGGGCTAAGGGATTTACTACTTTAGTTATGAATGACTGGAATCTGGCTCATGTGGAATGATTAGCAAACAAATAGAGCTTAATTCTAATATTCTCAATTCTAAAGAATTTAGAGCAATATGATTTACCCATGGCAATGTCTAGTAAAAGGTTCAAAACTCAGGTCCTAGAAACATACCAAGCACAGATAATAAATGATTCCCCTCAGGCCCTATTATTTAAATCAAGCTGGAAAATAGCCATTCTTTCTTTTTTTCTCCAAACTGAATAGTTAGGTAAGTACAACAAACTTTTAAAAAGGATTTTAAGGGAATTTAAATCTTGCTATAATTGTTTTTGTTGTATTTTAGATCACTTGTCATTTGTTGTAATGTAAAATATATGTGTAAAAATACTTTTACTTTACTTCTAGAGATGTGTTATTTCATATTTGTAGTATAAACAGATTTTCAAAGGATAAAGGTTTTATGTATTTTAAATGTTCAAAGAAAATATACATTTGGACCCATGGCCTGCCTGTCCTTTCCAAAATTAAGAAATAATATGTATGGATAGCCAGGCATGGTGGCTCATGCCCGTAATCTCAGTACTCTAGGAAGCTGAAGCAGGAGAATTTCAAATTCAAGGGCAGACTGGGCAATTTAGCAATTTAGAGAGACTCTGTCTCAAAATAAAATATAAAAGAAGGGCTGGGGATATAGCTCGGTGAGAAGGTTTTGGGTTCAATGCCTGGTGCCATCAAAAGAAACACAAAGAGTAAATATTACGTGTAGCTTCAGGCTTATTGTACTGAGGAAGAGGAAAAGCTGCTTCTGGTTTGGGGCAGTCACCCCCCAGTATATACACACAAGTGCAGGGAACCTCTGCGGAAAGCACAAACTCGCTGAAAGGTACAGATTTGTTTTGTTTTGTCAATGTCCACGAGAGTCTATCAAATGGGGCTGAAGTCACTTCAAGGGCACAGTACGGACATGCGGACTGGGAGGAAGGGATCCCCCGGTGCTAAGAGATTCGTGCACGAATACACCGCGGGTACTGGGCTGTGCGGTGTGTCCGCATCGCGAGTGACGTTCCTCCCCGCAGCCGCACAGGTGTCCTGGCTGCATGCTGACCAGCAAGATGCATCTGCACACGAACGTCTGGGCAGGGACTGGCCAAGCATTCTCAAGTGCAGAGTCGTGGACAGTGGGCCTCCTTCGGCTTTCCTCGGCACCCAGAGACGTATTTGCATGTCGAAAAAGGCGCGCTCACTCAGCCGTTAGAGATTTCTGCGTGCATGCGAGGGACGAAGCGGCGGCAGGCAGACAGTGACTAACACGCCGCCTGAGTTTAAGACAACTTGATAAAAGTTTTTGGGTTATGTGGGAGAGGAAATTGCTCCCCTAAATAGGACTGGGTCTCCAAGGAGATAGAGGTCGGGGGGTCGTCAGAAGAAAAGCAGAGAGACAGGTAATGTTTATGCAAAAGTTCCCTGTTGTGTTTCCTTCATTTTGCTGTATTCAGTCCTTTTTATTTTAATGCCTCCCTTTTTCCTCCTCAGGGACACCTCTGCTCTTTTCCTTCTTCTTAAAATAAGAACTGAATTTTAGTTGAGGGGATTTTCAGAATACAAAATATGGCAAGTTGGATTAATTAGAATATTTCACAGAAACTTCCCTGCTTTCAGTTATGCTCTTGACAAAGACAAATGCAAATTCTTACAAGATTTATAAACTTGAGTCGCATTTTGTGGATACGTTTCTATAGGTGCTAGACAAGTACAGCAGCATAAGAAAGGAGGAAACAACTGAAAAAATGAACAAATGGAAGCTATGCTGCACATGTATTCACAACTCGTGAAATGTATTCAGTTCCAAATTTTTATTTTGTCCATCTGCCCTACCATATATAACAACACTATAATTCATCCCAAAGATACCCCTATGCTAAATATTTAACACTCATGTGAATCACCTTGGATTTTTGTTTTGAATGGTTTCCTTGTGCCTGCATAAGTTTCAACCTAAAAATTGCCCTCTGGAAGAAATAACATCATCCCTAAATCCATGTAAACAGACTACCATCTTTGACTCTATGTGAAGTTCACCAACTTATATCCAAAAGCCAGGACGTAAGCTCCGTGGGAAACAGCCACACCCGCAGCAGTCTCTCCTTTATCAGAGCCCATGTTCACCTTCTTCCCAAAGCCGGCTCTCACCAGGTTCCTGATAGACTCCTCTGCTATCGTTCCAGTGGCTGACAGAAGATGCAGCAGGCAGTAAAATCCATATATTAACAACATTTGCTAGACTTATTCAAATTCAGCATTGATTTTTTTTAACTTCTAAGCACTGGGTGTTCCAGCTAATATAAATATGTTCTTCATAGTAGGATTACATTTTTAATTGTAAGGAAACATAAGATCTTACAGAAATATCTCCAAGATTCTAACGTTTTCCAAAAGTCCATTTCATCAGCATCAGTAACAATAAATACTAGAAGACAACGATGTAAGGGTCGACATTGTGTGAAGAAAAGCTTCTCATCCCTGTTGCTCCTGACACCCCACACAAGGACAGCAGCCCTGCACCAGAGACCTGTGTCTTCTCCTTCCCTTCAAGTCTCTGTTCCAGGGACTTCTGTTGTAGAATTATTATCATAATAAACTTAACTGGATAACAAATGAATGCATGCTTATTTGAAGGAGTTTAATCCATACGCCGAGAGAGAGAGAGGGAGAGAGAATAAGAATAACTCAACAACATCCAAGAAAGACACTTTAAATATAAGGATTTAGAAAATAAACAGAATCTGGCATGCAGTAAGTTGAAATTATAATCAAGCTTATTCAATTGCTTAAAATCTTCTTTTTAGAAAAAGATGGAGAATAAAAAGTGATGAGACATTTTATTTTACTAATTTCATCGTGAAAAATCTTATCCTCATTTGTTTAAAATTTGTAAGGACATTTGAAATGAATGGGCTTTAAGCTGAGATGCAGGCAAATCCTCTGCACGAGGGCTTGTGTGAGAATCCTCCCAACTGCTCTTTCCTTGTGACTCCCAGAATGCATTGCAGTTGAATAATTATCATGGGTACGGCCCATGTAGACATCTTAAATAGCACTGTGGCTACGGAGTCCTCCCTATCTCGTTGTCTTGTAAGGAGGAGAGTCATTTGTATTATTTGGCACTGGATGTAATTAGTATATTCTAGGAAAAGTTATCTGAAAGTAAAATAATATTTATTGAGGATATTTTGCTTGAGAATAGAAGTTAAAAAAACTGACATGATCAGAGTCAATTTTAATAAACTACAGTTTTTACTTTTGTATGGGGAAGCTGAAGTTACTGTGGAAAAGCAATATTAAGCTCATTTGAGATTTGGTATGAGGTTCCTGAAATACATTGTGTGAAAAAAAAAAAAGTTCTGCAAAAGAAAACATGGAAAGTATATATACTTACTTATTTTAGCCATGTCTATTCATATAAATTAATTTGGATAGCGAGAAGTTGAAATCAAATCATTATTTTCTTTGAAATAGCCAATTAGCTTTTGACTGAATAACTTAGCTCCCTTCCCCGTTACCCCAAAGTTCTCTGCCTACTTTCCATCAGCCAATTTAAACTTAAAAAAAGAGCAAAGTGTAAGAAAAAGAGAAAAACAATAAACATTCCAGAAGTCCTGGGAGTCTACATGGCATAAGAAAATTTGTGTTGTTTGGAGCTTCAAAGGAGAGAAAAAAAGACTAAATGAAGGAGTCTCAGGGAAAAGGAAAAGGGTTTCCCTGAGCAGTCCTTCCGTACTTACTGCCGAGAGCAGAGCTTATTGAGCAAGTGACCTTTATGAGATTATTGTTTATGATCACTTGGCGTGTGCCAACAGGGGTAGGGCGGAATATTCCAATTTATTTCAAAGGTTACATAACAAAATTGAGTAAGCAGTACAACTACATTATCATGTGGTAGAACTTTTACATAAGAAGTTGGAGCTGAATCACCAGCATTGTTTCCCTTCAACCTAGTGTGTTTTGATTTCTGCTCTGTGAAACATGTCCCTTCTGATTCGGAAATGGAATAGAGTGCCATGATGCAAATAAAGGGAAAAAACATTGCTGTTTGCTGCTGATATTGTTTTTCCAACTGAGAAACTTGACTCGAGCGTGAGAGATCTATGGAATTATTTTCTCAATGTACTCCATACAAAAGTAATGAAATTTAATTTCAACTTCCACTTTTTTTTTTTAACCGAGCCAGCACCTATAGTGCTTGAAATAACACACAAAAGCATCACGTGGGCTGAAGCAAGGAAGAATTCTGCTTCTAGGAGGGAAGGGAAATTGAGCAACAGGGACAGATTTTCCTCCCAGCCCTTCGAAGGCTTTTAGGGAGAGGCTGTTGTGCATTTTGCTGTCTTCAATTTTCCCATCCATGCAGCTCACCGTTTGCGTTCAGTGAGCCTGCTCATGCTCAGGCTTATCACGGTGGACAGAGTGAAACGTAAGCCAGGATGCCTCCTTTGCTCTTTCCTCAACTGTCAAACTCCGTTGCCGGAGAAGCTCCAGTGCAGGGTTGCCAACAGCTAACCTCATTTCCTTTTTAAATTAGCTACTTGGAAGAAGAGGACCACTGCTACACGGGGTGGAGAAACAATTCTTTAATCTGAATGTCAATCCACAGCTGTGGACTTAATGTCTATTTTACCTTCAGCACATTTTGGTGTCAGAGTTCAACAATGAGGCAATCACTTTCTCTTAGGGACAAGAAATATAAATAGAGCAACTGTCTTCTCATTTTCCTTTCTTCTCTGCTCCTGAATCTTCCCCAGGAATTGCAGACTGACAAAAGCCACGGACTCTAACTTTTAGCAAGGACTGAGGTGGAGTCCTGGGATAGAAAACATCCCCACCCACCCATCCCTGAAACTAGGAATTCTAAAGTGAGACTCTGTATGCTTAAACCACAAACACACTCCACACTGGGAGCGCAGAAGAGTCCAACACACCATGCTCTGGCATCAGAGCCCCGTGAAATAAGAGAATCAGAATGGTCCTGCAGCTTTTGCAGTGGCCTCTGATCTCCACCGTCTCTAATGCCTGTTCTCACGTGTGTTTCTCTGGGTTCCTGAGCTAACTCACAACGTGGCTCCCTGGGACTTCAAAGCCCGCTTTCCCCCTATGTCCGGTGAAAGGGAATTTAAAGAATGGCAGCAATGAAGCAGGCTTAACACTGGACACTGGATCTTGAGGTAAACAAATCTGAAAGACTTTACGCAGAAATAGAAAGTTGCATCAGCACAGGAGAAAGCCGAGGGGCTCAAGCTGTGTGGCTCCTGCTGGTGCTGCTGGCAGGTTTCACAGGCCTGTCCCTCACCCTGCACACCGACAGGGGCCTGGCAGGAGCTGCTGTGATGGACTGTTTTCTCACTCTGCAGCTGAAAGAATGCGCTTAGACAGTATTCAGTACGCTGGATCTTTGCAGGATCCATTAGTTTATTCTGTTCTTCCTCGTTGCATTTACCTACTTGCTAAATGTTTTTCAAGTACCTTCATCAGGGACAAACCCTTTTCTATACTTTATCTCATTCCAGAAGGATTCTATTCCTGTTTACATGTTAAAGAATTGAGCAGCAAAAATATTAGTTTACTTGGCCTAAGTCGCAACTAATAGGTGAGGACTCAATGGACAGAGGACGTCGGCTTCCTGGCCCACCGCCTGTGCCCCGAATGCAGTGGAACGGCTGTGGTGGAAGCAGACTAGAGAGTGGAGATGTCTGAGGAGATTTGTGGGGAAAGTCCCTTGGGACAGGGCTTGAAGACTAGATGGGTTATCAGGGTTCTGTATTTATTCAAAATAGAAAGCCAATGTACCTCAACACATGGGAGGTACTGAAGTAGGAGGACATAAATGAGTTCTGGAAGAGATGAGAGTTATGACATGCTCAGAGTGACACAGGAAGGACTGGATGTGTGAGCTGGGTTTGCTAGGCACAGTGCGGCCCAGTCTATAATCCTAGCACTTGGGGGCTGAGGCAGGAGGATCTCAAGTATGAGACCAGCCTGAGCTATGCAGTAAGTTCAAGACCAGCCTGAGCTACATAATGAGATCCTGTCTCAAAAGAAAGAAAAAACTCAGATAATAAAGGGCCTTAAAACCACACTGAGAACACGGCATGCATGAAGCCAGGACAGGACAGGAGGAAATGTTTCTGGGCATAGGTAGGCGATGTCAGACTGTGCTTTCGGATGATTTTCCAGCACTGGTGTGAAAGGAAGCTGCAGAAAGAAAGAGACTGGAGGCAGAGATGACTGTGCTTAGAATGCCACTAAAATATTTCAGACTGGAAGTAAAAATATCCGCTATGTGTCGAGGTGAAGGTGTGAAAGGAAGGAGGTACACACCAGGGATTTGCCACGAGCGTTGTGCTGTTTGGAAGATGAAATCCCACCTGTGAGTAATGATCGGTCTCCGTGAGACAGGGAAAGTGTAGGGTTTGCTGCAACTGGGTCAGAAACGGCGGCTGGCCAGTTTCTAGACCTATAAAAGGGACCGGACCGAGGCGGACTTCCGCCCTGCATAGCATGCTGAGGACCTGGGGGTGGGCTGGGACAGAGCCTCTGTGTGCGCTGGTGCCACTTCTCTCTGCTTTGCACTTTAGTGCACCAAGACCTCCACTTCCCAGAGGAGTGCAGAAGCTCCTGCTAGCGGTTTCTCCTCTGCCCTGCCTGACTTCCATGCTCCACCTGATCTCACTAGTCTGCAGAAGGCTTGATGGGTCTACTAACTTCACCGCTATCCTTCTGCCCCTTCTTCTGCACATCCAGCTGCTGGAAAGCACTGTATATATCCTTGGTTGGCTCTAATAGCAGCACCTCAGTCCAAGTGAAGAAGTAAATTGGAACTGACACTATCCACTTAGAGTTTTAAGTATTTGTTTCTGGACTCTTTCGGAGCATTTACCGGTTAAGATCAAGTAAAATACATTGTTTTCTTCTGTCTTATCTATCGTCTTCCTTCAAAAGGTCTTTTAGAGCCCTGGAAACAACGGTTCCTTAATCTTACTAGCATCTTTGTGTTGAAGGGGGGACACAGTAACTACTAGAAGCCCATTTTACAGAAAAGAACCCTAAAGCAGGAAGTGGCTTAGTGACAAACCCAGAGACACTCTGTGCTCTGTTCTCAGGAAAATTGATATGAGCACTTTCAGGGCTGGCCATCAAGAAGTTTGTTTGCTTTTCATGCCACCTCAGAGGAAAATTTAACTTGAAATTGAAACTTGAATCCTGGTGCCCTGTCGTTCTCTAATTTCCTATTCTTGACTGCAGTGGTTTTCAAATTGTCCTTCCAGGAAACTCAGATTTGCACAATGGGACTTCAGGGTTTTAGGAAAGAATAAACCACTTTCTGTGGTAAAATGATGACTTAAATTTCCAAAGAACCTCTTCTTTGCTTTGACTTCTTTTAAAAATTAAACATCTGTGTAAGAATTCATTTTTCCCCTTCACGTTTGAAAACTACAGTCTCAGGGAATGCTGCTGTCCAAAGTAAGCTAAGGTAAACATACTCATAAATCAGCTTCAATAATGTCACATACACAAGAGTCAGAGAACTAGAAGGGCTGAAGCTAACTGTATATGAAATAATTTCTCATCAAGAGAAGTGGGGCCTATTATGCCCTCGAAATAATTTGAAATAGAAGCCCTTCTTAAAAAACCATTTAGCCTCAAATTTCAATGACTAGAGTATCAAATAGTAGTGTTTATTAATATTTTGTCTAGGAGTTGATTACTTTGTGATTTCATATCTCACCACAAAAATAACAATACATCCAACTAATTCTCACCCTGGATCTGATGAAGACCTGGGTGCAGTCTGCTAAGATCTGAAGGTTGAGGGAATGCCTCTGTTGGTATGTATAAGAAATCTTAGTCAGCTCCCACATGCTGAGACCCCTTAGGCTATGAAATCTCTTTGGTATCATATGGCAGTAAAGGGCATGCTCAGAGAATCTCCTAGATGTACAGAAGACTGTATTCTAGTCGTGTAGAACTCACCCCATCAGACGTGCTTCAGAATTGTGATCCTTCTCTGTGTAGTGACCCCAACCAGCCAGTGCATTTGTTCTCAGATTTCACAGCCCAGTTCAAGGGTCTCTTGCCACCAAACCTTTCGGCACTGCCTGTCTATCTCTTCTCCTCCTCCTCCTCCTTCTTTCTCTTCTCTTTTTTAGGGGGTGGAGGCCACCATGTTGACTCTTGATTCCTCCCCACCCTGCGCGGTGCTCTCGAAGGTCAAGCTCTACTGAGAGAGTAAGCCAGGATTTCGTCTCCTTAGCTCCCTCCCTGGTATCGCCGTGGGCTAGTTGCTTCTGTGAACTGGACACGACTCCTATCAAGTAGACTTCTCTAAACAGTCTACACCGCTCCAGGATTAAGGAATTTGTATCTCCTGTTGCTCCATGAGGTCTAAGAATGTGATGATCTCCAACATATCACACTACCTTATTTATCTAGCTTGCCTGTACTTTGGTAAATGGTGGCTCTGTAATCCTTTTCCTTAATTAACCAAATAGACAGTATCATGTGTATCTTGTAGAACCATAAATAGGACACTCACTCTCCCTGACCTGTCTTTCAGCGTCAGAGTGGATCTTTGGTCCCATTGCACTTGCACTGTAATTCATGGATGGGTGCTGCTTGTAGCATGTTACAATCATCTGCTCATAAGTCTGTTTCCCTTCCCAAAGTTTGAGGATACTCTTGAATCTTTATAGTGTTTGTCACAAAACAGACACTCTGTTAAAGTCAGTATAAACATTTTCAACTACTGCTTAGCAGAAATTCCTGCCACAACTACTTCTACATGCACATGCCATTTCCATTATGAGCTCAGAGAAAAGAACGTATAATGGCTTAGTGTCTGTAGCCCCTATTTCTAACTGAAGACTCTTCTAGGACAGATTTTTCCCCCTGCTAGTTCTTATTGAGTACCTGACATAGAGTAAGTGCTCAATAAATGTTTATTGAGTAAATAAATTGGTCTGTATTTTCTTTTTATGGGAAACCCAAATAGCCAGGAAGAAACAAAATAAATATGGTATGCTATTTTATTATCTTTTTTATTTTCAGCAATTTATATTTTTCTTCCCACCTTAAATTTGGGAAGAAGAGTAATCTATTGATTCCAAGGTGCTCAAAAGAATAAAAGAAGTCTGCAGGAAGAGTCAAACTGAGGACTGTCTATGTAAGATTGCATACTGTATCAATCAGCAATGTTTTTATAAATGCATAGGACTCACCTCATTGTTTATTGCTGTTGGAAATTGGAAATCTTATCATTTCATCCAGTGTTTCCTATGTGGAAAAAAATTGGGAATATGCTGATAAACAACACAAGCTAAACTCTTCCTTTGTGGAATTATGAGAGAGAGGCAGAGCGAGAGAGAGAGGGTCAGACAGAGAGAGAGAGGGTCAGACAGAGAGAGACAGAGAGAGAGAGAAAGAGAGAGAGAGAAACAATCATTAGGATAAATAAGTAAAGTTTAGAGTATGTTACTGAGATACAAGTGTTAAATAGAAGACTAGAATATGGCAAGGCTTGCTTCCTCTGATGAGGAATTTGGTCATCATCCCTGTAACAGACCGACAGCTGCTTCCTCATGCTAATAACAGTACAAGAACATTTACAGTGGTAGGAATACTCTACCTTACAAAGTAGCTGCTTTCTCTGGGAATTTTTTCTAGTTGCTAGATGATTTTTTTCCTACATAGAAACCAAATTTTAGTTGTCTTATGTCCAAACAAGAAAATAACAACTTAATGGCAGCCCTTTGAATTGGAAAAGAAACTGAATTTCACTATTCATGATTTTAAGGGTATGTCAAAAATTCACTTGTGACTCTCTTTCTTAATGATCCCAACTTGACTGTATGCAGTGTTATAAAGATGACAATAATAGTTTACATGTGTCACTAATTCACCCTTGAAAATACACATGCACATGCTTTATAGTACCTGTTAATATAGTGACTAAACCTCAGGTGTTGAGTGCTTTGTCAGGTATCTGAATTATATGGTAAAAAGACAGGAGAAATGTAAATATATACCAATGTATTTGCTCTGGAAAAACAGGCTTTCCAGTGTAGGGAGGAAAAGGTAGCAGTGTCTGTTTTTCTGATGGTTTGGTCCATGATCAGCCTATGAACTTGACTTTTTATATGGCTGATTTAGTAAGAACAGTTTGCATTCTTATACATCTTTGACTGATCATTGAGAATAAAAATCCCGGGGCTGGGGATTTAGCTCAGCGGCAAAAGCGCCTGCCTGGCAAGCGCAAGGTCATGAGTTCGGTTCCCGGTACCGGAGAAAAACCAAAAAAGAGAATAAAAATCCCAACCATTTCCCGCCTGTTCACATTAAACATTCTAATTACCAAGAAATTAGCAAGTTATGTGTGAAAGAGAAAGAAATAGCTCTAAATTCGAAAGTGTTTTAATTTTTAAAAAAGCGTGTCACCCATATGTTGCTGGGACCTAGAAACCTCTAGATGCCCATCTCCTTGTATTGAAGTAGGGTTGTTTACTCCTTTAGGCATTTCTACTGTTCAAAATCTTCAGCCAACAAATTTCTCCTTTGTGAAAACTCTGAACTCTCTGATTTTCTGCAAAGGTCATGGAGCGATAGCAATCTGAAAGAGCTAGGAGAATCTATTTAATGTTCCCACAGTATAATGAAGCCAAAGAAAATTTTCTCTCTAAACATAGAACATTTTTTTTTTCTTAAGCGAAGGCAAGGCCATGGAATCTAGTCCTATGAGATGCCTCCTTTAATAGAATGGTACCTAAAACATGAATTTACAATACAACAACTGTGTCTAACTCCCTGAGTCAGACAACATCTCGTCCCTGGGGATGGCAACCTAGAAATTCTCCCACCAATACCACGTTAATGTTTTTATATTTTACAGGAGCCAAATCAGAAAACTGTAGGCACCTGGAAACAGCTGTCTATCTTGTTGCATTTCTTTACTCACCGCATAATTTTCACTACCCAATATTTTCCATGCCTTGTGGTCTCCTAGATGAGGAGGCAAACAGTTTTTAATTGGTAAAATAAATAATCATAGATTGTAGGTGGTGCCATAAGGATAGTGTTTCCATTTGTTTTGTGCTGATCTTAACAAATTACCTGAGGCTGAATACTTTATGAAGAAAAGCAGTTCCTTCAGCTCATACTTCTGGAGATTCAAGAACATGGCACTAGCATCTGCTAGGCTCTGGTAGACGGCCTCATGGTGAGAATCCATGCAAAAAGCAGGTAGAAGATAAGGAGGTGAGAAAGAAAGCAAGAGATCCAGAGCAGATGGGCTCACTATGCTTATAAAACTTGGCTCTAATGGGAATGAATCCTGCCCACAGGAGCATTAACACTCTCTGCGAATGGAGACCCCATGACCCCATCACCTTATGCCAGGCCCCTCGCCTTACAGAGTCCAACTCTTCCACAAGATGTGCTGGGAGAACCAGCTTCGAGCATACGATTCTTTGTGGAACAAATCATAACAGAAAGAACTGAAGGAAGGATGAGAAAACACCGGTAGGCAGTGGCCGTGGGAGGCAGGGAGACGGACTGCAGGAGACATCTGACTACAGACAGAGGAAAGTAAAGTAAGTGAAGCTTCACTTTCTCCCTTTCACAAGTTTCGTGAACTCTGGTTTGAGCCAAAGTCATGTGGTCTGGGGTTGGGGATTTAGCTCAGTGGCAAAGCACCTGCCTGGCAAGTGCAAGGTTGTGAGTTCGGTTCCTGGCACAGAGAAAAACCAAACCAAAACAAACAAACAAAAAAAAACAAAACAAAGTCATGTGGTCTTCATCACCTGAGGTGCTCACGTGACTTCTCAGAAGGGGAAGGAAGAGCGAGGAGGGTGTCACCATGGGAACTGCAGACACTGAGGGTGTCTTAATGAAAATGTCCATCATAACATAAAGCCTGCTAAGCTAAGTTTTCTTTTTTTTTTTTTTTTGGTTTTTTCTCCAGTACCGGGAACCGAACTCACGACCTTGCGCTTGCCAGGCAGGCGCTTTTTGCCGCTGAGCTAAATCCCCAGCCCCTAAGCTAAGTTTTCAAGACATGAAGATCCACAGGTTTTCGTCAAAGTTGGAGAAGAGGTTTCATAAACAGCTACCGAATTTTTTCTGCTTTTTGCCAAGTTTTTAGAAGTAATCCACTGATAAGAGAGCCATATTTTACATTCTAGACATATTCTGGAAGGGTAAGAAAGGGTTAAATGTAAGTTTAGTAGATCTGAGTTCTTGGGGCTGAACATTAAATTAATATTGAGGACAAATATATGATCATTTATGTATTTGAGAGGATTTCTGAGATTTATACACATACGTGCCTGCTAAAACACACATCTATTGTCTACCACGGGCTCACTCACCTTCAAAAAAGCTCACAGTGAGTTATGCACAGTGATATTCACTATAACAGGCTCCAAATCCAGACCTCTCCCTCCATATCTCTTCACACTAAGGAGAGATGGGGTCTCTTCCTGGGGTGCTACACAGTGGCACGTCCTTAACTTTATAATTCAGAATGAACAAGTATCTTTTCCTATAGATTATCTTGTAGGACTACAAAATTAAGGTTATGGAACCTATAGATCAGCTATATATTTTCAGTTAAATGCAATTTGATAGTTAGATTGAACCCCTAGCCATCATTAAATACCTGATTGCTAGAGAAAAATGCATTCTGCTGTCCAAGTAGATTTTCCAAAGCATATTTTTCAGTGTCTGATTGCAGAGATATGGAAACGGCAGTCATGTTTGCTTTGTCTGTAAAGTATTGGGAGAGGAGTGGCCTCAGAGCACGAGAAAGTGTTCTCGAATTTAAACAGGCTTACTGCGTCAGAGCCCACGGTACCTTGGACTTGATAGTTGAAATGTAGGTGTCTCAGGCTTCTGCACTAATAAAAGTGGATGTTCATAAACCTCTTTGCAGAGGTTCTGTGAGAATTAAATGAGAGAATGTATAGAAAGTGCCTAGCGCCCAACATTCATTCAAAATATGGTAATTCCCCTTGTCATAATATTATTTCTTTTTCATTCTCAGTTTTGCCTTCAACACCATTTCCAGATTCTCTTTTCTTTAGCTTAATGACAGCTCTTTCCATTTTATAGCCTTGATTTCTGTCTAGACTGCTTGAAGCAGCACCTCCATATTCTGGTCCACTGCTGAATTAGATTTTCCTAACACCTACCATCTTCCCTGGAAGGCTCTTTCTACTTGTTTTTGTTTTTAGAAGCTTTCTACAGGTAGCATTTCCTATACACCTACTGTATGCCAAAAACTTGCCAACAACGGCATAAATATTATGATCTCATTTAATCTCCATAACATCTATGCAAAATTTTGTACTGGAAATTCTAAAGCTCGATGAGATGATACAATATGCCCATAAGGAACGAGCTGGCATATGAAATTCCCTGTTTAGAATGTTATAGTTTTCAAATACGGATAGAGTGAAGAACTGTCCTTTTAAAGTAACGAGAGGAAAAACAGAAAAGAAATCAAAGACTCTTATAGGAGAAAAAAGAGAAGGAAAATTAATTATGCAGAAGGTTCGCCCTCTCCAAATTCCTCTCATCAAATTATTAAGAGAGCGTTTAGGTATTTAAGCATGACGTCCACATTTTTGAAAACAAACTTCAGTATGATAGCCCCCTTTCCACACTTTTCTGTGATACCATAATCTGAGAGCTCTGCCTGCAAGTTATATTAACAGAACACTGCCTAGTAAAAACTTAGCAATAGAGATCTGTAGCATATCCTGCTGGGGTGCAGCTATTGAAGCATGTAGTAGCTCCTCACTGTAGGATATGGCATCTTATGGTCTGCTTCTCCAGATCTACCCTGCCTAGCTTAAAAAACAAAAACAAAAACACCCAGGTGTCCCTCTGGGACATGCTACATGCCATAAAACACTTCAATCGCCACTCACACTTTGAGTAATTTCCTTTTAGGCTTAGCTCCTTCTTTGAGACTTTTCAGGTAAACAGCATGAGATTAGTGTCTGTAATATATAACAGGGAACACGGATGACTACTTCACTATTCCATTAAATTGAAACCACAGCAAATGAGCTTAATTTAACAGTGATTTTGAACATCAACACAAGAATGAAGGATCACAAAGGAACCCCAATTTCAGGAAAAATCTCAGTAATCTACATGATATCTCCAATGATGTAGATTACACAATCAAATCTCCATGTCCAGAAATTTGTGTAAAATTTTAGGTAGTCGTTTTCCTTGTGTGGTTATGTCTACACAGGTGCATCATGGTTGTATCTGTTTTTCTGTGAGTGGTCTGGAGCTAGTTGCCTAGGTTGGCAATAATATGGCACAGAACACATTATCTTAAGACAATTGATTTTTCCCCTGAATTTGGCAGTGCACCTGAGTGAGTCTTAATTCAGAATCAAAGGGAGAAGGAATGGAAAAAATGGAGGGAGGACATCGGGAAGAGAAGAGAGAAAGAAAAAAAGATTACTGACAAAATACTGGTTGAAAACCAACACTGTCAGTACAATCATTGCCATTTGATTTAACACGGCATAATTTAAAATTCATCATGAAATCTATTTTAACTGTAAAATACACAGATTTTAAAAGGACTTTTTCTATTGTAAAAATATGAATACTACGAAATAGATGTTTCTTCCTGCTTCATTTTAACCTTTGAGGGTAACTTTGCTCTGAATTATGTGAAGTTGTAGTTATCAACCATATCTAATTAAAAATGCTAAGGCAGTTTCATCAGAAAAAAGGGACACTGACAATATCTAAATATATATATATATGATAAATTAGTTATTGTCGAAAGTATTGCCACTCAACATTGGGCTTATGCAACAGTGTCATCTAGTGGACACTGGTCAGGTAAATTGTAACCGAGATTCCTGAAGGAGCTTATTTAAAATGAGCCAACCTTAATGAAAATTTGCTTTGTCTTTCTGGATTTCCTTAAACTAAAGCAATTTAAATAATTATTTATAATCCAGGCCATCATTTCAATTTCCTTTTTCTCCAGAATAGTAAAGGAACTGAGAACTTTTTAATGCCTGCAGAAAGGAAAATAATTTAAAGATACTTTTTATTTTTTTCAAGAGAGTGAAGAACAAAAGAAACTAACAGAATGACTGAGAAATGTGGATGCCTGTATACGGAGAGCAATTAGGAGGAGGGAGCTGGGGCAGGAAGATTATTGAGCAGATTTCTGTTGTCAAGCCTACGTGAACAGTGGCTACATCAACAGCACTAAACAAAGGAAGTATATGGGAGCCCCGTTGTTTTATTTCCAGGCTATGCCATTTTTCTCGTATCTTTTCTGTACAGTCGTGCAAAAGAGGGATCTTCTTTTGAAAGAATTTTTCAAAAGCCTCTCATTTTTCACAAAAGCACTAAGTGTCATTCATTTTGAGTATTAAATTTCTGTTTATCAAAGCCATTCGACTTTAATTTTTCTCCAATTAATCAAATACTGGAGACACCAAATGAACACTGCAATGCATTGTATAATTTTGCAGTTTTCCTGCATTGTTGATTGAAAAATATGAAAATTTGTTTTCATATTTGTTGAAGAGATGCAAGTTAAGCCTTTCAGCATTCCATCAAAATAAATATGGACATTAGTTTTTAAAGTCCCAGTATAACATGTGAATTTTTAAACGTTAACTTAGCAGCTGCTAGCAGGTCATACCCTTGCCTTACACAAAACTGTTCAAAGATAGGGTGTGGCTTTAAAGTTCTTTCTTTTAAGAGCAAGAGGGACAAAGGCATATTAAGGCTATTGAGAGGTATAGCTGGGTGTGGTGGCACATGCCTATAATCCCAGCACTTGGGAGGCTGAGCCAGGAGGATCGCTGCGAGTTCGAGACCAGCCTGAGCTACAAAGTGAGCTCAAGGCCAGCCTGAATGGCATAGGGAGACCCAGTCTCAAAAAGACCAAAAAAAAAAAAGAGGCATAAAATTTCTGTTTTTCAAGTCCCTGGTTCTGGTTTCACTCCCCAAGTGCTCTGAATGAAAGCTTTATGCCCACATGATGTCTTTGACAGTATTATTTCATTTGGTTGGAAAATGTTAAAGTGATACAGAAAAACACAGATACTGTTAGATGTATGTCCTTTTGATTTCACATAACGGTTTTTTTCCTACATTGTGTTTAAGGTGTTCAAAGCATTGCTGAGATGGACCGTCTAATATGACACACTATGGTGAACTATTTAGAAAACAATTACATACAACTGTATTGGTATTTTACTGAACGTTCTTGCCCATATATTCTTTCTTTTTTATTCTAGAGATAAAAGAATGAAAACATACTAACAAACACACGTATAATTAGAAAATAACACAAAAACAGTATAAGCGATGTATAATTTCAGACAAGGTGAGAGGAAATTGACAATGGTTGTTGTATTACATATTGATATCTTCAAATTGGCTACTCAGATAAACAAATATTCTTAGATATTTTTGATAATATACTTATATAATATATAAGTATATAATATATAATATAATATATTATATACTTATATATTAAAGTATATTATTATACTTATATATTAAAGTAATTTTCCAATTTGAAGTAATAGATCTAACAAATTTAAATATTTATTTAAAATAGACTATTAGTTCCCCTCAGTAAACAGAAAATACTCAGCTCTTCCCAAATATTATGATTTTACTTATTAACATTCAAATTAACCAAAAACTGGATGTGCTTTCTGGGTGGAACACTTATTAAATATTATTCCAGAATTGAGAGTGAGCTGTTTCAAGGCAGAATATTTATACTGATTTTTTGCTCATATTTTGCATGTAAAATCACTAATTTGCCATAGTACAAAACCTGTCATAATCAAAGTAGCTTATATTTAAGTATATTTATATTAATTTGAATTACTGTACTTGTAAATTAATGTAGTAGAAATGTACAAGTTATTTAGGCCTTCCAATGAGACAGAAATTTAGAATTTTGTTGTACCAAATGATAAACTCTTTCCAAATTTGCAGTTTTTCATCTTTCAGAATACATTACTTTGTGCATACTTGCTCAAAATTGGATTGGCAAGCGATGCAACTGAACTGGCAGCTGATAGGAAGGACGAAGTTTGGAATTTTTTTAGCTGAATCTTATCCTATTCATCCATATTTATTGAATACCTACTAAAGACTATGACAGCATTGTGGGTGGGAGAAAAAAACGGAAGACATATTCTATGACCTTCCCAAACATTACAATCTAGTTGAAGAGATAAAACATACATGAATGAAAAATTAAACGGCAATGCAAGATTTAAATAACAGTTCAGTTGGATAATAGACATGTCACAGAAAGCTTCACGCTCATTTATCATATGAATGGTCCAAGAATTAAGAGATTCCTGTACCTGTAGAAGGGTGTTTTATAATAAATCCTGGAGAACAGCTTCCCAATTAAGGTCTCTGTAGGGCAGATGTACGATTAAAAGAAAGTAAATTATACCTGTGACTTCAGTGGCCATTTCTGCTTTTGCTTTCCATGAGTATTTCAGACATAACTACAAGTCTACACTATAGACACCAACATTTTACTACAGATGAATAAAATTTCCTTGATTGTTATGAAAATACCAACTCTCTTAGAGAAATCATTGCCAATATCTGTCCCTTTAGTAAATGCAACCCAGCAGTAAATAGTTGAGAAAGTGATGATCTGTCCTTGAAGGGAGGAGACACATTTGTGAGGTCATAACACAGTACTAGCAGCTGAGGAACTGGAAGTCCAACAGACTTCAAGGCACGCCCTGCTTCATTTTCTAAACAATGTACATAGACTTCTTGAAAAGTCAGATCAATATCTTCAAAAAATTTTAGAAGTGTCTTTTTCGTAAGATTGTGTGCTGCTCAAATGACTTTTCCTTGTCTTGTCTTAGTTTTGAAATACTGATGTACAACTTGGATCAGTCAACTTTCCTGTTCCGAGGACAAAATATGTGGCGCCTGCAACTTCAGTAAGGAGAAAAGCTTAGAAATAAACAGTTCATTGGGAGCCTGAGAGGTTTCGGAGCACGGTGGGCTGCTCTCGAGGCGGAGGGTACACGGTGGTGGGAGAGTACAGAGGAGCGAACTGCTTACTTCATGCACACCGGAAACAGAGCACGGGGAAAAGCTAGAGAAGGGGCCAGAGACCAGACATCTCCTCCACTGTCAAGTCCCTGTCCATCACTTCCCCCAACAGTTTCTGCTCCTAATAGCCCAATCAGCTCTGGACTCATCCCTGAGTCACCCCACTCGTGAGATTAGCGCCCTCACAGCCTGCCAGGCACCTCTCCGGAAGTCTCTTCTCCAGTCAAGCTGACTTCCGGAGAAGACGTCATAAGCTGATAATGCTGCCTTCCACTACAGGGAAACGTGCACATATGTTTAAAATAACTTGTGCAGGTGTGGCGTGCGCACTTATGTTACCAGCACTCGAGAGGCTACGGCAGGAGAATGACAAGTTTGATGCCAACCTGGACTAACTGAGGAGACCTATGTCAAAAAACAACCAAAAATGGAAACTGCTCTATGTATCATACTATTTTTAGTAACTCCTTTGTACTATACTCTGATGCCTCATTAGCTATGTAAAGCACTATAATATCTATTTAAAAGTTGATGATTTCTATATCTTAATCACCTTGATTTTAGGCTCAAAGTGAAGTTTTATCACAAAATGATTAATCTTTTTGTTTTCCATCTAGCCTGGCCATGAATATTTTTATTTTATAAGCCAGAATAACTTGGCTTTATAAACAAATTTTCCCAAACATAATTTCTGTCATTTATTCTATACTTTCACCCCAAATAGTATGTATTTTCTTTAAGCAAAATGTAATCCATACTTACCAGACTCCTCTGGTTTAGGTACAATGGAATAATATGAGTTTAAAACAATGGATGTATATTTCTAGAAAGGAATGAAGAAATTAAAAAGCATTCTGAATTCTTACTTTATAAAGTAAACTTTGTGTTTAAGATAGTAGTACCTAAAATTGTTACAGGGCAGATTATAGAACATATTAAAAACCTTTGTGAGTGGTTGTTAGAAAATTAAATTATTCTTATATGCTTCGATTCATTCATTCTTGCAGTCCTTTACTTGATGAGTGTGATTAGCTAGTACTAGGCATTTGACTAGGGCTCCATGTTAATCTCAACAGGTTCAAAGACCAATAGAAATGTCAAATAAAATCAACTTGTGGACATATATAAACTCAGCACACTGTTCACAGAGGCTGGAGTGGTGTGGAACATGGAGTCTCTCATATTTCCTGTCCCTCTGGGAATCCCAGAGTCATGAAAGAATTGATTTAATGGTGTCAATATGAGCCCTAAAAGGCCTGCATCACTGATAATTTTCTAGAGTTCAAGTGAGGGTCTCTAAGGGGCTGGGGATTTAGCTCAGCGGCACAGCGCTTGCCTGGCAAGCGCGAGGTCATGAGTTCGATTCCCAGTACCGGAAAAACAAAACAAACAAACAAAAAAAAAACAAAGAAGAATCTGTAATAATTTGATAGGTCAGCTTTTAAAAGTGACTGCCTGGGCTGGGTGTGGGTTACAGCTCACACCTGTAACTGCAGCACTCGATAGGCTGAGGTCAAGATGGCAGCCACCCCCCACCCAGGGTGAGTTTTGCATCTGGTCTGAACTACACAGAGAGACTCTGTTTCGAAAAAAACAAAACAGTTTCATTTTACCTCTGCTTATGGAAATAATATTGCTTGTCATATAGAAGTAGAAAATCACAGGTAAGAACTGTAAATCACAGTTTAAGAAGAATATTTATGTTGCTGCAGTGTAATGACTAAGCAAGAAGATTCACTGATAACATTTTTTCACATGTATTTTCATAAATTTAATAAAACACATATATTTCTAAAATACATGAAATTTTATGCATGTATGCTATATGAAATACATGGTTGTACATTATCTGTTTATATTTTTCTTAATGTTTATAAATTTCTGCAACATATACATGTAGAGATATTCTTTTTCTCTAAAAGTACACCAATATATAATTTTAGTGTTTTTTTCCCTGACTGAGACCATATCTGATGTTTTTCCAACATATTTTTCAAGTGAATATAAAACTAATGCTTACATGATTTGGGTGTTGGAGAAAGCAACGCTTCTCTAAAGCAAATTCTGGGTGAGTTTGCCCAAAAGTGCACAGAGGAAGCACTCTCTTATATGCCCGGGAACATCCATTTCCAAGACTCCAGGGAAAAGGGATGTGCTCGCTTTGTGCCATTATGCTAATGTCCCCGTATCATGTTGCCCGAGTGCCTGAGCTCAAATGCAGGCAGCCCTTTCCTTATGATGCTCTGGGGAGGCTGCTCTTAAAGCACACCATCTCCATCTTCCCAGACTTCCACGCCAGGATTCTGGGAACGCGAGTTATTGGAGTTTAGATGAAAATCAGAGAGCGGCTTTGTTGAAACTAAAAGTCTTCTTCACCTGGGAGCTACTTATTATGTGTGTTAGCTGAGCGGTACATTATATTCATTTTTTTCTCATATTTCAACAATGTAAAAAAGTTTATTTCAGGTAGTATGGAGAAATTATTCCTTTGCCTCATCATTAATATTTAAAGATATCATATTTCAAAATAATATACTAAATTTGGTAAAAGAAGGTATAATTGGTAAATTTGGTAATGAAATTAAAGGAGTATTGTATTATGTTTTAAAGTTTGCTCAGAAGCTCTACACAGTGTTTAATACAGTACCCCAAATGAAAAACGTGCTCAGCTAATTATAGATACATGTATAGATATAGAGAGATGGCTATTGACTCAGTTTGTTTTCTATACTAAAATATCGGAGGCTGTGTAACATAAAAAAAGAAGGAAATTTATTTAACTTGCCATTTTGGAGCCTGAAAGTCTGAGCTACACTCACTGACCTCCGTGATTTGTCACACTGTAATGGACGGCGCAGGGGGGTAGATCTTGTGGTGACATGGAGCCAGAGGCCAAGAAGGGTCCCAGCGTGCTTTCCACAGTAACCCTCCTGAGCAGGATGAGGTGAGGATTACTTTAACCCCTCCCAAGAGTCAGGGCCAGAGTGGCTCTCATGAGGTTCCGACCATTTCTTAAAGGTTCGAGTGCTTCTGTCGTCACCAAGGACCAGGCTCCCAACACACGGAACTGCAGGGACCATGGGAAGTATGAGTGTCTGCATGAAAGTCACACATGCATAGATGAAATGCACACATGTTCAAATACATAATAGTACAAACATGAAATGCTACAGTAGAATCACAACTTTTGGTAATCCAGTTAATGATTGTATATGTAAACTAGTGAAATTATATAATTATATATGTATTAATAATATATGTAAACTAGTGAAAATTATATATGTAAATAAGTGAAATTTTAGCTCCTTCAGAGTATTTAATCAGGTAAACAGATCAAGAATATCTTAATAAAATACTTTAAATTGGCTTCCTTTTGAGGATGTATTCATCCATTTATTTAGCAAATAGTTTTTATACCACACTGGGTGATGGATTCTTTCCTAACAATATATAATCTACTGGGGAACACAAGCTGTAAATACATGATTTCAGTGCGGTATATATATAATATTTATATCCAATAAATGAAGCTTTTATAAGAGAAATCACAGTGTAAAGGAAGAAATTATTTCCTTTCTGTGATGAAAAATTGAGCAGAACAGGAGCACCCTGGCCCAGGTGTTGAAAGAGAATTCATTCAAAGCAAAGATAAGAGCAAGTGACATCACCTGAAAGTTCAGTTTCTCCAGAACCTACTGCAGGAGTGCTAGATAAGGCCCCACCCCCAGGCAACGCTCATTTCCAAGCCAGGATCATCTTCGCGCATAAATTGTGGCTGCTTATCTGACAATGCTTGCGCATCTCACTGGGGTATCTCCCTGACCTCACACTCCCTCCAGTTTTAGGTAATTCTAACCTGTACTGCACTTTACTTTACCTCAGAAAGACTCAGTAGTGGTGGCAACTTCAAGCCGTAGTCCAGATGTGTTCTTTGGATATTTGCGTATACTTGTAGACTATCACAGACACATAAATAGAAATTAGTAGATAATAATTACCTATTTAGGGCTACTAAGTGATAGTCCTTTGTTCTTTTCTTTTAATAATCTATATTTTAAAAAAATTTTATATCCTTACAGTGAAAGTCACAGTCTCAAAATCCTATAGGATTAAGGAAGTTAGCATATTAATAAGTATAAGAAAATCAAGGGCACCAGCCTCATAACAAACGGCCACCACCGAGTCTCAGAGCTGGGGCAAAGTGGGGTGAAGACCTGGGAGATAAGGCTGTGTTCGCTGCTGCCAAAGCAGTCTTCCTAGTAGCTCCTGCTCCTTGTTATCAAATGAGAACATGAGTTTGCATTCACAGATACCTGAATTTTAAAGAGACGGTAGAGATTTGCGTGAACTCTCTCAATCTTTTCAAATGTGGCCATCAATAAAAGTTCTCAAAACCTCTTTGGGTTGGTCAAATTAAACAGCTTTAAGGACTATGTAAAGCGTTAGGCTACCAGTTTATAAGCCTTGTTTTATAGTTAACAGATTGTCTTCTAAAGGTGTGGCTCAGTACTTGTTTATTGTTGATTTACCATTAGAAATTATATTTTTAAAGCACAAGATTCACTTTTAAGTGACTTTCCTTGTCTGATTAGTAGTATTTTGTGGCTTAAAAAAGATGTTTTCACAGTAATGACAAAAATATAGTTTTTTCTTGCTTATTAATTAATTGATGGGACCCCCCCTTTTCCACTGTGTTTTGCTGCAGTTCTACTTAAGAACACACTGAGATATTAGCTCTGAATTCTAGCGCTGATGCCTTTCTTTGCTGGTGAATGGCATGTCATGCTTTTTCTCTGAACTTCCCTTTCTTCATGTGTAAAAATGGTAACGAAAATAGTATCTGCTGCATAGTATTGTTTGTGAAAGTTTGAGATTAATCAGGAGGAATGCTTGGACAACGTATTGTTTATTTTTGTTTTTTTTGGTTTTTCTCCGGTACCAGGAACTGAACTCACGACCTTGCGCTTGCCAGGCAGGCGCTTTTGCCGCTGAGCTAAATCCCCAGCCCCTGGACAATGTATTGTTGTCAGAAGTATTCAGACCTGGAGTTCACTTGCTTTCTATGCTGAGGTTTAAATGAGCTTTTAATATATCAAACTTTACTAAAAATTGAACAAGGTAATATACCACCATAGCAAACCAGATCTTCAATTTCTTAGGAGACAGAGCCTTAGCATCTTTCGTTTCAGCGTGAGCCTCCTTCACACTGGAATTCTGCTCATAACTCTGGCATTGTCAGTTTTCCACTTTAGCCAAACAGAAATAGACCCCGGATTTCAATGAACGCTCAGGATGACACCTTCTCAGCCAGCCCTCTGACTGCACTGGGGTGGCGTTATAATACGGCTACACGTTCTCTGTTCTGGAGAAGGGAAGATGAGAAAGATCCGTCTTCTTGGCTTCACATTTGTCTTCACAGCCACCACACCTTTTCATATGATTCTTTTTAGAACGTAATGTCAGAGAGAAGCCAAAAGAGAAAAGTTCCAGCAAACGGAATTGCCATAGCAACACCCTACATTTCTCATCAAGCTTGGTCTTGTGCGGATCATCATATTAAAGCTTACTTTTCAGCTTGGTGAAAGCCATGGCTATACTCTTTAGTGTGAAAATCTCTTTGGCCCATCCAGAAGTTAAAAATAGAAGAGAATAATTTGAATTATTTCACAAACATAAAAATCTGGAATTGCAGTTCCTCCACAGATGGAATTAACTCAGAATACTAACATTTGGGACCATTTGAATTTCTCCATTATTAACCAGACAAGGATGTCCATTGTCACCACTCCTACTCAGTATAGTTCTGGAAATATTGGTTAGAGCAATCAGACAAGAGAGAGAAATAGAAGGATTAAGGATAGGAAAGGAAGAATTGAAACTGTCATTGTTCACAGATGACATGATACTCTACACAGAAGACCCCAAAAACTCCACCAAAAGGCTCATGGATTTAATAACCAAACTCAGTAGCATAGCTGAATATAAAGTTAACACTCAAAACTCAATAGCTTTCCTGAACGCATGAATTTCCCCTTTACAGTTTCAAATTGGATTCAGTACTTGTCATAACTTACGACTTATTAGTTGTTGATTGCTGACCAAGGACTCAATTCTGAACCAAAAAGAAAGGTACAGTGCTTATCTCCCTGGAAGGGACAAGGTACAAGCATAACCCTGAAAAGGACCTGCACAGGTGTTTGTGGGATGTGATGCACTTGCTTTGATGGCTAAGCGATCACTCTATGTTAGGTTTCCCCTGGCCAGTGAAACATCACAGCTAAAAAGCTTTGCAAGTTGCTCCTCATAGTGAATTAACAAAGTTTTTTAAAAGCAAGGACTTTTCAGAAAAATAATATACATTAAGTGGTATTTTAAAAAGTTCTCCCATGATTTTGTTTGGAAAGCTCCTTTTTTTACTGCAAATGCCTGATAAGAAGCAAAACTTGTGAAATGTAGTGAACATGAACGTTGGAAGATGTTTCAGCAAATGTCTTCTACAGTAGCTACTATGAAATTCAGATCTATTCTTATTCCAAAAGAATAATCAAATTTACTATCACATATTCTGCAATTTTCCCCAATAAGTTTTCTGTCCTGTGAGTATTTTGCATGCTGAAACTGAAGGTCTTGTGTAGCTGTTACTCCCTACAAAGTAAAACTATAAATACGTAACATGAAAATGCATTTTGCCAATAGGGTTTTATAAATGTATCATTACTACCAAAGAATATAACTTTGAACTACAAATATTTTATATCAGGGGATAGTTAAATACCCCATGGTTGTAGGGAATTCTGGAATTTACAGAATTAGTGAGTGATAAACCATGAACCTATAAGCATGCCAAATTACATTGTTTGACTCCTTAAATAAAAAATTTTAAAATTCATAACAGTTCAGAGAAGAATATGTATGATTGAATTTAATAATTTTTAAAACACACATGTATAAAAATCATATATTATTAGCAACATTCTGGAGTGAGAACTTTGGTTTGTTTTATACTATAAAAATGTAATTATTACTAAACTTTAAATGTTCCCTCTCTGGCCCTGAAATAGACATAGTCATGCAATTGACTTATTTTCACAGCCCTTGGCAGTGATTCATGCAATTTTAATCAGGGATATTAATCCTCTAAACCACCACCCCACCCCTTTAACTGCTCTATTACTTCTCGCTGGTATTTATTTCACTGCCACAAGCAATGATGCATGGAAATTAAACTATAGATATTCATTATTTTCCTACTTTTGCCTCAGTGCATAAAATTTTCACTTGAACATTGTTAAAAGGTAAAAGTTTCATCACTCGTCCCAGGATGATCATGTGACCCCTACCTTGTGGTGATCAAATGTTCTGAGGAGTTGGCATAGAGATGGAAACTGGCAGAGAAAAGCTACAGTAGCTAGCAACAGGGAAGTTGGCCATGTGACGCTGACTGCTGTGAAATAACCTACAGTCTTAAGGAAAACAGCATTACACACTATAACCTCAACCATCACTTGAAAGCTAAGGTTCTGTGATGAAAAAGGGCAGAAATTCAATTGTTTTCAAATGACAGCCTGGGTTACAATATTTCTGTCAGCAATTACTTTGTCACAAAATCATTTCTTCCTGCCTTCTTCCCCTCCCACCCTGCCACTGTGTACTTAAGGGTGAGGACTCTGCCTTTTCCTAAAATAACCTTTAATTATAGTTTTTGATCTTGACATTCTCAAAAATGCCCTACTGGCTAGTCTTCTATAAGTACCATCTGTAAGTTTTGATCATAAACTAACTAGTCCTAGAATCTGCCTGGCAAAAAGCATTACGAGTCATTTTGGGAAAAGTCAGGCATAGTCAGTTTTCACAGTCTTGAAACTTGAAATGATTTCTTCCAACTTTCAAGAGGAAAAAAAAGCTGGCATGAAATTCTGTTAGAATTATCAAACAAAAATAGAGAGGAAAGCTGAAATATTGCAGAAAAAAGAAGAGGAAGAAAAGGAAAAAGATACAGTAGAAATTTGAATATACTAGAAACTGAACTTGTCAAGAAAATAAGAAAGAAATTTGCAACAAGATTGTTACAGTTATACCTAATTATTTATACCTGAAATGTGATAAAGTAGTATTGCTGAATCACATGTAAAAATAAAAGGAAACTGTATCCAGTATGAGTAGGTATGAAGAATGTGTTGTGTAGCATTTGTAATTAATTGGTGACTTAATAGGCATCTAAGGGATAGCTTTAACTAAGGAGACAAAAAACGTGTAAAATTCAGTATTTATGTTGCTCTATATGAAGTTAATAATAGTACTAACCTGCAGTGTTGTTAAAAATTACAGTATTATGTATTAGCCTTAATAATGAGACATTTAAGAGACTTTCCTTCTTTGAACAATTTCAGGGACTAATAAAACTTTTGACGAAAGTGCTCTTGGGGAGAATGCGATGGACTCTGTCTCAAGTGGTATTTATAGGAAAACGATGGCTTGCACAGTGCTTCATTTGTCCTTATGGTTTACATCCAATAACGACAGGTCCCTTGAAGTGTGGAATCTATTGGATAATAGACTTTAAATGTCAAAACTTCCTTTTGCTAATATTTTATAAATATATATATTCCCAAGAATCCTGGAGGTGTGTATTTGTGCCAATGCAGTGAATAATGCATATTTACACTTTTGTAGAGTATCAAGTGTCCCTATAGTGTAGGGGAATCACAGAACTAGTATGACCTGAATTTTGATAAAAATTCCAGACTTGAGTTTCCCGTAAAATTCATGAAAATGTGGATTATAAACAAAGCTATTTCAGGGGAAATCATTTATGTATCACCTCATCTGATCTACCTTTCCTAATGTCTGTAATGTATCTTGCTGAAAATGGACACACAGTGCTGACATTATGTCCCATTTCTGATGTTAGATTTATTTCTGGTACCAATGTTTGCTAATTTAAAGTTACGGGAAAGAACCCTTCCTGCTCATATATTGTCATCACTGTTTCTCTTTTTCTTTAAATGCATATCAACAGAAAGATTTGACACTTAAATGATATTATGCTACCATAACCCTAATAATGACTGTGATAGAGTGCATTTATACAACTTAGCAATAGCTATAACCTGTCAGCTGTCATGCCAGGAATATTCTCCACCACCACCATCATCATCATCCTCACAGTTAGTGTTTATTGAATTTTTACTTGGGAATGTGCTTTATATATGACATTTAAAATCCCCTAAACAGAAATTCACAAAGACCCATAACTAGTAAAAAGTAGAGCCTATGTTCAAATCCAGTCCTGCTCTGTATGCTATAACTTAGGAGCTCCTCAAGAGTGTGGAAGTTTTAAGACTCAATACAATTCTCAACCTTCCCAAAAGTTCAGTACTGAAATTGCATGTACAACCTGACAGATGTGTCTATTTCAACTAAGACCCTCTGGATGCCTTTTCAGAGGTCTTCGACTGATAAAAAAGAACATTTTCATATGTCATGTTTCATAGTTTAAAATTTTTAACGATGACTGGAGGGTCAAGAAAAGCCCACGGTGCACGGTGACGCATTGCTTGTGTCACTGGCGCTCGCCCCTTGCCCACCCGTTCCTTTTTCTTACCTCTTTCCTGTGACGACACGAGTTCCCAGCCTTGTCGTGGCTGAGTAGTGTACTACACACCTGCGATGCGCTCTCTGCACTGAACCTTGGGGACTGTGACCAAATCCCAAGTGGGCTTATAAAAGAACTATTCAGAGAAAATCGTTGTTCTCCCTGCAAGAAATTGTGGAAAATATAATTTTCTCCACTTTTCAAGTGTAATTCACTTGAAATTATTCAAAAAGTAGTAGCATTTTAGGTTCTAAAAATATGCATAGAACATTTCCTTAGAAATATTTTTATGCTATGATGGCTCAGAAACTTTCCCCACATATTCCCATCAAAGTCCTGTCCTGTATGCAGCTCTCCTTCTAAAAAGACAAGCAGAAAGCAAGAGGTTCAAAGGGCCAAATGGGCAATATATACACAAGGTCCACTATGCAGAAATGAATAAATAAATAAAAGAAAGAAAGAAAGAAAAAAGAAAGGAAAAAAGGGGGGGCTACTTGCTGTGGACTCAGGAATGCACCACAGGTTCATGGAGAGAATAAGAAAGAAAATGATCATTGACTATTTTTACCTCCTTAGTTTCGGTTAGAAGCACAATGAAGAATTTGAGAAGTAGTCTCCCCAAAGCATCCCACAAGTTTCTTAGAATTTAAGAAGCAGGATTCCAGCCCGGCGTAGTGGTACACACCTGCAATCCCAGCTATTCAGGAGAATGAGGCAGGATTGCAAGTTGGGGCTGGCTGGCCAATTTAGGACATAGCTCAGCACTGCAGTACTTCCCTAGCTTGGACAGGATCCTGAATTCAGTTCCGGGCACCAGCAAAGGCAGGAGAAGGGAGGCCATGGAGAGAAAGAAGAGGAGAAAGTAAAGAAGGATTGCAAGATCCCAAAGGATCTCGGTTGACTGAAGAGTAGGAGAGATGAAGATGATACCTTGATATTTGTGTCTAGTTTCTCTACTTGGCTTTGACAACCTTTACTAAGGTTCATATTTACAACTAGAAGTGGAAAGCAGAAAAAGCTCAAGTACTATAGCGTTAACTCCAATTTGAGCTAGAGAGGAAAGAGCTAAAAGCTGAGCGCATGTCAGTTCTCAAGCAGGGTTTGAACGTCCCAAAGACTGTGCTCACAGACAGGGAGTTGAGGGGAGCTGTTGGTTTCCACTCTTGCCATTTTAAAGGTATCAAGCAAAGAGACAAAACAACACAGAAGAATCACAGGAGTTTAACGGAGTCTGGAAGTCCACCTCAGATTTGGAAAACAGCACAACGCGGGCATAAGAGCTTCACGATGAACTTCATTATGAGCTTGAACACTGCTCATGACCAAAAGACAAGGCAGAAACAAGTGCAGGGACGGGGCCCTGGCAGAGAGGCCAGACCCAGGACAACGGTGCTAGACCCGGTGAGCTAGGGGCAAGTGTGAATTCAACTGACCTACAGTACTGAAAATGTACTGCTTTGGAAACTTTAGGTGCAAAATCAGTCTGCTATCAGCATTTTAATGGCTGAGGAAAAATGTACTTTCTCATTAATTAGACTAAACCTGCTAATTTTTCTAGTAATCCTATTTATGATAATTATGCCTGCCATTCTTTCTCTTCTTTATACCTTAAATCGTCTCTCCTTTATTGGTTTTACTTCTTCTACCTACAAACACTACCTGGAGAATATATCTGTAGCTTTCCTAGTCTATCAAGATATTGTCTTCCCTTCCTATTTTCTTTCTTTGCTCATTATCACCATACTTTTCAAAGAAATGTGTGTTATTCCATTACTACTGTACCCACTCACTCCTTCGCAAGTTTGGGGTTCATATACCAAGGACACCATTCCTTTAAAGTGTAATATTACCCTGCTGTTTACCAAAACCCAGAGCCCTTAAAATCAATTTTATTCAGATATAATTAACAAACTATAAAATTCAATTAGATAGATATATGCTCTCATTCATTTTAACAAATGCATACAGTTGTGCGATCCTAACCACAATCACAATATAGAAGATTTTCAATATCTCCCCAAGAATATTCCTGTTCCTCTTTGCATGAGGAATTCTTTCTTAATTTTAAACTTCTTATGACTACTTTAAATAATCACAACAGTAATGCTTAAATTTAATAGTCCACAAGATTCACTTTGCCGGCATAGCAAAATTGTAAATCCCTCAGCCCTACTCCCTGAAATTCTTTTTTTTTTTTTTGTCATTTTTATTTTTATTATTATTGTTTAAAAAGAATAAAAAATAATAAAAAAGCATTAGAAATTATACAGAATTTCACTAAACAAGATGACAGGAATTCAACAGCGGTTGCTGAGTCTTAAATATTCAAAAATCAGATCCTAGTATCCCACTTCTTAAAACAATGCAATGAGGGAAGCTACATTGTTTTCCCTACTGCCGGTGGGAAAATCACAAGCTCCACGGCCTGGCTGAAGCTGGGCCCTGCTTGCATTCTCAGAGGTGTCCCTCTCGGCCTTCCCATCTGTTCCTCTTCCCCCTGAACTTTCTCATGTATCCGGCATGTGTTCTTCGCTTTGCCACTACTGGTCCCTCAACCCAGATTCCTCTTCTTCCAAGTCCTAAACCCAAAATATACCATTCCTCAAGCCCCAGCACTGCATTGGTGAAGCGCTGGAGGGCCAAGGTGTAGCTGTCTGTCAGTTCTCTACCACCACCTGCCTGAGAGAGTGAAGGGATCACACCCCACGTGAGCTACCATTGGTCATTACAGGGAGTTTGTTTCCTTCTATCCCACCCTCGGGAACTTGCAGCGGGTTTTAGGTTGGATTCTCTTCTCTCTAAACCCAACATGCCCATTACCACTATGGAGCTTCTATCTCTCGAAATTTCCTCTCAGAAAATTCAAGTTCCCCCTCAGGTCTCAATTTATACTTCTTTTCTGAGGTCTTTTACTGGATCCTCTAATCTAAACAAATAATAATGCTGTCATGCCATCCAGCACACAGATGACTGTATCTTCATGTATTTATTTATGGTTATTTGCTAGATGTCTGTCTCTTTCACTGTTTAGTAAAATCTTTGAAGAGAAAACAATTAGC
>NW_004955435.1:3329972-3365583 GCF_000276665.1 Chinchilla lanigera
ACCTATGCTAGGTTCTTAGAGATATGTTTGGTGAATGAGTTAATCTATTTTGAATAGATGTGCTCAATGGTAAATTGATAATTAATGAAATTATGACACTAATAAAGTTATCACAATATTGCCTATAATATTTATTCTTTTACATTAGCTTAAACTTAACACAATACTATCATCATTTCCTTATTTTGTTAATAATGTCTCCCTCATTAGAGATAATTGCCTCAGATATCAAGATCTACATACTCTATTTCATTTACTCTCTCCACAACACTGACCAAGGTTATTTGAAAAATTAAGATAATCATTATGACAATGAAAATAATATATTAGTTACATTTATTGAGGGCTTGTCACTTCTAAGCAATCGTGCTAAGTGCATTAACTGGATGAAATCACCATAAATGTTGGAACAACTATATATAAGGTAGGTGTCATTATTACTCCATTTTACAGAAGAGAAATCTAAAGTTCAAAAGGATAACTACACAGCAATTAAGTTACTGTGACAGGAGGAGGATCTAAACAGACTAAATGTGAGTATTAAAACTGCACCTTGTCTCACTTAGTTTCAATTATAATTTTAAAAAATAAATGAACGCTTTCATATTTACTTTCCTGCATTTGCATATCCACCAGTTTTGTGAACCAAATTTTATTTTTGAAGAAAGACCGTATTGGAAGAGAGAGAACAAAGTTGCAGTTATACAAAGCTCTTTGAGGCTTCCATCCCAAGCTTTGAAAAATTGAATACTGGTATAGTTAGTGTCTAGATGACCCCACAAAGCTTCATGCAGTCATGGACGAGAGCTTCTAGAGTTTTTGACTGATTCATGGTCCAGTGTGGGGAGGATGGGTGTGGGTGCTACACCTACCCTCGGAACCTTCATACAATGTAAGGGAAGGAAAGAGGCTTGCTCGGCTCTTCCCTCTTGTGTTCTTGTTGCTTTTGCTATTTTCTGCTGCCATGAATGGTTGCCCTCTGCCATGTGCCACTCTGCCTTGGAGCCGGCTGAGTATGGACTGAAACCTCCACAAACTGTGAGCTAAACCTTTCCTTCCTTAATTTTAGGTGTCAGGTATTTTTTCCCAGTGAGAGAAAAGTAGTTAAGACAAGTATCTCCTACTTTCTCCTATTTTCTGGATGCCTTTTAAGAAACAATTAATGTATAGAAGTGAAACAACCATAGTTTCTCAGAAATTAAAAGTGACTTATAAATATAATATATCACCTAACAGGGCAAGCTAGAATAATTAACTGCTAAGATATTTATATAATATAGGACATTAAATTCAAACACCCTCCACATGTTTTTATTAAATATAAAGGTATAAACATTTTGCTTAAGTGAACACAATAGTCAGATTCTTTAAAGAAAATTCTTCTCTTGAGGGCCAGGGACATAGCTCAATGGCACAAGTACCTACCTGGCAAGCATGAGGTCCTGAGTTCCATTCCCAATGCAAAAAGAGAAAAAAATTCTTCTAAAAAAATTCATTAGTTTCACTGTTAATTTCATTTTAATAACTGTAGAACAAAGCTTGAGAAATAATTAGATACAAGTGAACAAAATGGCCTTTCAGCTTTCTCTACTTAAAAAACCAAAACCAAAAGGAAAAAAAAAAAAAAAAACAGTTAAAATCCAATAATGCCTCTAGCTTACACATTTGAATTCCATGTTACTCCAGTGAGTGTATGTCACTTCATATAGAAAATATATTTCTAGGGGAAATAGCAACTTTTTCTTTTTACCTGGCAGAGTAACAGTCTAATTATCTCGAACACTAGGATAGTCCAAATGACTTAACATTTTAGAAGAGACCAAGAGCTAGCTGATTCACTATAAACATAAGAAATATGTTAATTTATTTCATTTTTAAATGGTAATTCTTACCATTTTCCTGACCCTACCCTACATTTGGCCCCTGTGGGAAATGTAATATCTCTGCTGATAATGAAAGTCTTAGCCATGGTGAAAAGCCCATCGTTACTACACATTGGGGACTAGTTTTTATACTGCTTTGATAACGCTGAACGTTTACATTGCTCTTTCTAGGGCAAATTTTGCCCTCTGAAACTTAATTGGGCAGAATCCTATGTTGACTCAGTGGGAATAAAGTGTTCTCAGAGTAAACCACTCACTGATAATTTTTCCAAGGCATCAAGGTATCATTTAATACCTGGAAAGAGGTAATTTACGACACGGTCTACATAGGAGCTACTGACTGAGCAGTTTACTCCTAGGGAAACTGTAGCTCACTCTGGTTCACTGCAGAAACAACCTCCTCTTATAATCAGTATTATTATCCTCCGTTTACTCCCTTTTCCTGTCTGAGTCTCTCAGGAACAGCTGGGGGTCTCAATTATAAACAACCCGTACTGTAAAGTGCCCGTGATGCTCACAGTGTGAAAACAGGGAAACACAGTTTATCCTTGGGCATATTATTATTTTATTATTATTTTATATGCATGCAGTGATTTTCTCCAGGGAGTTGAAGGCATTTTATGAACTTTAAGTAACCAGTAGGTATAAATCTATGAGCCTGTCCTAAGTTATAGTTATTGAATAATAATAAACAAATTGAGTGCAGAGAATCACCATTATTTATTTATAGTTAACACATAAGAAAGAAAGGACATTTCAATAATCATGGGAAAATGCTAATTTGAATTTCTTTCCTTATTTTCTTTGTTACTATGGAATTAACTACACTTTTAAATTTAAGACTGCCGTTGCCTAGAATGAGGGCATTTACTTGTAATGTCTACTCAATAAATGCTATGGATTAACCACTAAAAATATATCTTAATTGCATAAAATGTGTTTAACCTAGATTTCTGGAGCTAAAATATTTCTAAGTTACCCAGCTTAGAGGAGTAATTTTTACTTGAATCTCTTAGAAAGTTTTCTTCAATCTCCAACTTGCCAATGGGAACCCATACCTACCTAGTGCACCTGGTCAGTTCCTAGATTCATAGTGGGCTTAGATTCTTTGCATGGCATCTTTCTCTGATATTTTGCTTCTGATAAACTTTTAAGTTTCAACAGATCTTAGTTTGTGAGTGTCTTGAATTATGTTTTTCATGCTTCTGTTTTATTCCTCACTAAATATAGCTCCTTTGTCTTCATTTTCACCCTGTATTTGCCCAAAACTATAATCAAAGAACACTCCAGATTTTGCAAAACTCTTCAGACGGGCTTTAAAGTCTGGAAGAGCTGTAGCCACTGTTCCACTAGAACTGACCACACCCCTTCCACCCAACCCAGTGTATAAGCCTCAGATAGACTATTTTCTCAAATATCTCTTTTCATCTTGGGATTCTTCTACACTTTGTAGCCAACTTACACTAACTGAATTTCTATTTACTTCCTAAGTACAGTAAGTCTTACATACATAAACTTTCTGACAGTAGCTAGGCCCAGGAAAAGATTGTTTTTAAGTAAGTAGATAGATTAAAGTAAAAGTTTTCTCCCTGTCTCAAAGAAAAATTCTCATCTTAAGCAAAACTCAACTTTCCTTCTGTGGAGTGTGTCACTGATGGTATGGGGCAGTCTTAGTGTAGGCCAGTTGTCCAGAAATAATTATTAATAATGCCCTTTTCTCTCTTGAAAGTCCTTCAGCTGGAATAATAGAGTTGTACACATCCACTTGGTAAATATTATTTTGTTATAAACTTTTAAAAGAAAAGTCCTCGAGTACATATGATCACACACACACACACCCATGTAACATTGCTTATGTGTGCAATGGAATAATGAGTTATTCATCCTACAAAACAGGCAACATAAAGTACTGTAAACTTGGCCTGTTACTGTGAAATGTGCCATTGACTGCACCGAACTTGGAGTGTGATAGTGTGACCCCTTGCTCTTTCCTGCCCCTGAAATACCTACCTCCTACTCAACTGTTCCGCTAGAAGACATGTAGGTGTTTGCAGAGGTGCTCCGGGGTAGATGCGCAGGCTCTTCCACCCGGGCGTCCTTTCCCACACAAGCGCTGCTTGCCGGCCCGCCTCTGCGTCCCTCATCGCCGTCTGCAGGACAGCGCTCGTGCCTTCCTCTCGCCTGAGGCGCAGTGATCTGCAGCGGCTGCCTGGCCTGAGCTTGGCTCACCTCGGGCTCTCCGAGGCTTGGCTGTGCACCGTGCAGTCCCTGCCTAAGTTGGTTGCTCTGCGCCTCCCTGCAGAACCACTTCATCCCTTTTCACGGCCCCTCTGCTGAGCACTTCAGGTGGACTCTTTCGTAATTACAGATTTCTTCTATAAACATACAAGCAAGAGCTTCTCATGAAAACCATAAAGCCTTCTTTGTATGTATTAAGCTGACTTCGAGCCCCAAAACTGAAGGTACAGCAACAGCTCCCCACTCGCCCGCCTCCCCCTCCCCCACTTATCATCGGCTTTTAATTGCTCTTTGCTTTCTTCCCCTCCCCTCCCCTCAACACATTCACTTTGGTTTTTTTAAACTTTTTTAAATTTATTTTTAAAATAAAAGAAGGAAACATATTAACAAACAAACATCCATTTACAAAATAGCGTAAGAACAATACAAACAATACAGAGTTACAGACAAAATTGTAGGAAATTAACAATGCTTGCTGTATTATGTATTGATATCTTCAAAGTGGTTCCTCAGAAAAACAAATAGAGACATGCAAGACTGATCAAATGTGTAATCATTAACTGTTCTTTTCAGTAAAGCAAGAGAAGACAGTAGTGCAACTATGTTAGCTGTCCTGCATAATCCACATTCACTTTGAAGTCCTAGAACGAGAATCTCATATCTGACCACTTCTGTCACCATGTGCCTCATCATAGAAAGGTGATTCTCTTTGCTGCCTAGGGGGTGCTGGCATCTTCTCTACAGGCTGGGGAAAGCCCTCCAGCTATAAATTGTGCTTCTTTAAAGAAGATTAAAAAGATTTAGAAAATATTTTTTTAGGTTAGTAACCTGGTTTGCAAGAAAATTATCTTGTTACATGCTGGTAATCTATTTTGAATTCCAAAAGGTGAATTCTTTCTTTCTTTTTCATTCTTTAAATAGCATTTCCAGTTTACCACCCTCTAAGCTAAACAATTAATAATAGTTCCACATACTCCAATACACATATCAAAGTATATATTTATTTATTTATTTATGGTTAATTGTTAGGTGTCTGTCTCTTCTATTATTTGGTAAGATCCATGAAGAAGAAACTATTATCAGTTTTGTAAACTTCTAAAAGGAAAGATCTAATTCCTGGTCTATGGTAAGCCCTTAAAGATATGTTTGTTGAATGAGTTAATATATTTGATAGGCTGTGCTCAGTGATAAAACTGAAAATCGGATTCTGGCAGTGATAAAACTATTGTATATATTGCCTATACTGTTTATTATATATATATATATATATATATATATATATACCACACTATCTTATACCACACTAACTTCTTGTGTTCTTTTGTAGTTTTTTGTGTACTTCCATAATGTTAGAATCACTTTCATTTAGAGTGCTAATAAAAATGGGTATTTTCTAGATTTCTAGACCCAGCTATCAATCACAGAATTTTCTAAAATAAACAAAATCTTTTTCCTGAAATCCTAGTAACAGTGACACCTAATTACCCATAGAATGAATAAAAAGGTAAGTTTTATTTCTGGCCAAATCAACAATTGTTCATGATATAAAAGTTTTATGATAGTATCTGTGGTACTCAATCCTCTAGCTATTGGATTACTATTCTATTGCTATTATAAAAATTTGCTGGTAGAGTTTTATTCTAGCTTATGTATGTGCCAGTATTATTTTCTTGCTGTAAAATGGTATTCAAAAATGTTTTTCAGTTGATTAGAACAAATTCTCATAAATGTTCTGATTCCACTTATGACTTTCTCCTATGAAAGGGTAGAATAAAATTTTGCTCTATTAGAATTCTCTGGTACATTCATTCAGTACACAGAGCAAAATGGGTGGGATCTTACTGTAGCAGATGATGAACAGTAATTATAAGCAAATTGTAGTGTATTCAAAGGACATACCTTCATGGAAATATTTGCAATAAGTAATAGGGAAAGGAGGGACTTCTAAACAAATAAAAGGTGATCCAGAAGGCAGCTCTGAAACCCACAGTGGCATTTCTTATATGAAGAAACTCTAATAAATTGGACTATTATGACTGTTTTAAATGCAAGAAAAAGGAATAAATAATAACAGTAATGACTTTTAAAAGCAAGAAGAAGGAATAAATAATAACAGTAACCTATGTTCTTACGATGAAGAGGTTAAAGGAACTTTTAATTGAAAAAATTAATTAAGATAAGTTACTGAAGATATAGATATATAGATCTATAGATCTCCTGTGTATGTATGTATACACAGAATAGCTAGGATAATTGTACTACTAATATCTGTTGGTTTATTGAAAAGAACTGTTAATGTGTAATTGATCAATCTTACATGCCTATATCTGGTTATATGTGCAACCATTTCAAAGATAACATTATGTAATATAAAAACCATTGTTAATATTTTATCATCTTATTTTGAAATTCTGTATCATTTTTATTGTTCCCTATGCTGTTTTGTTTAAGTATTTGTTTTTTGTTATTTTGGGGTTTTTTTCCTTTTCTCTTTAAAATGAAAACCAAAATTTATATGTACATACAAGGATAGCTGGGATAGGTGTACTGCTGATGTCTGTGGTTTATTGAAAGGAACAGTCAATGCTTAAAACTTTCTTTTTTCTTGACCAAGTTTGCACTCTTGAATCTGGTAATCAGAAGGACTGCTCTGAAAACAGCAATATGCAGTATAAGAACCATTGCTGAACTCCTGCCATCTTGTACAGTGAAGCTCTGCATCACTTCCAGTGTTTCTTTTTTCATTACTTGTTATTGCCTTTGATCAGTCTTAGGTCTGGCAGCCTGAACAGCTTCTCTGACGATAACAGTGTGTACTGCAGCAACCACCGTTAATTCCTATCATTTTGTTTTGAGGTCGTGTATCATTTTTGTTGTTTCTGTGTTATTTTGATTTTGTCTTCATTGATGTTTTGTTACTTTTTTAATCTTTAAAATAAAAAAGATATAAAACAAGATCATGAAAAGCGGTAGTAGATGTTAAAATTCAGAAATCTATGGAATTATCATTTACATGTACAGGGCTTCAGGTGCAGATAAAGTCAATAACCTTCACTAAATTCTTTTCTTACTTTTCTTCTCTTTTCCATGGAACCAAACACAAGAATAAGCCTTAACTGGGACCGTAAGTCATACTTATTGAATTAATTAAAATAGTATAACCTGAAATAAAATTTAAATTATACATACTGAGGCTACTTTGAATTTTTATTTTTCTGTTCTTCCTTCATTTTGTCTGTTTTAGGCGTCCAGAATAGAATACTTGAGACTGAACAGACATTTATTTGGACCATGGCTCTGCAGACGGGGAAATCTGACACCTTGGCGCTAGCACGTGGTGAGGGCCTCGCTGTATGTCATCGCGTGGCAGAGAGCAGAAGGGAAGAGAACGTGAGAGCAGGAGGGAGCAGAACACACTTTTATACCCAGCTGACCCTAGTGACATGAGCCCCTGTACAGAAGAGCAACACCCTCCCCGCCAGACCACTTCTCAGTAGGCCCCGCCTGCCAGTCCTGTTGCACTGGAGATTCAATCTCCAACATACAAACCTTGAGGGACATTCAAACCACAGCATCCCCACTGCTGTACCCAGTGTGATGTTCTTCTCACATCGCAAATTGTGTTCTTTGCATCCTAACAGCTTCAAGTTTTAACTGCTCCCAGCATCAACTCAAAGAACAAAGTACAGAGTCTCGTCTCAGTCATATATGGATGAGACTCAAAGCGTGACTCATCTGTAGTCGAATCTTTCTCTAGCTATAAGCGCGTAGAATAAACAAATGATGTGCTTCCAAAATACAATGGTGGGACATGTATAGGACCAATATTTCCATTCCAAAAGTGAGAAACAGGCAGGAAAAAAAAGTGATGGGTTGAAAATATATCTGATGCCCAAGTTGGAAACAACATTAATTCTTAAACCCAGAGAATCATCTCCTTTTACTCTGAGTCCTGCATCCTGGGACACTGGGGCTAGGGGTAGGCCCCCAGTGTCTTAAGCAGCCCTGCCCTAGATCTTGCTGGTCTCAGCTTTAGCTTCTTTCACGGGTTGAGTCTTGCACCTGCAGCTTTCATCCCCAGGCTGCCAAAGCACACCGGGGATCCTACAGTTCGGGAATCTCAGGGCAGGTTGTACTTCCATGACCCAGATAGATATGAAGTGGTGAGGATTTTCTGTGGAGGTCTTACTTCAATGGCTTTGCTTGGCATTGCCTGCACGCAGGCCTCCGTGACAGCTCCTTCCCTGTACCAAGTCTCTGCCTGGCTCCCCATCAAATGCAGGATATCCTTGCCATGGCCCCATAGCTCCTGAGTTCAGTGTGTCTGCAAAATTAGCGTTGTGTGAGTGTCGCCAAGGTTTAGAGCATATACTTTCTGGAGCAGCTGGAGCCACACCTCAGCCCACCTGAGCTGTGTTTGGGCTGGCCAAGAAGCACCATTCTGGAATGCAGGAAACAAAGTCCTGAGGTGACCCTGCGGATTAAGCGCTAAGGTGCTGTGGGTGTGTCTGGAAACACTGTTGTAGAAGCCCTGCTCTGGGCCTGTGATGGGAGAGGCTGTCTCAGAGATCTCTGAAATGCCACTGGGGTCTTTTTCCTCTTGTCTTGGTGAACAGTATCTGTTTCACTTCTGTCCTACTGCTCTCTCTCTCTCTCTCTCCATCTATCTATCTCTCTCCAACTTTGTGGTACTGGGGATTGAACCTAGGCCCTTTGCACTAAGCTACGTACCCAGGTTATTTTCTTATTGCATACGCATTCCTCATTTAACAGCTTACCTGTTTAAGGTCTGTTTGGATTTACAAGTGAGGCACACTGTTCTGTCTTACCTCCTTTTTTTGGTGCAGTTCTGTACATCTTGTTTAGGAAGCCCCAGTGTCTTTTCTACACAGTATTCCTTGTTTATATGCACTGTAATTTTTGCAGATTGTGCTGTAGTTTTATGTTCTGTTCTATGTTACAGTACTGCATGTAAGAGTTATACAATTAAAGCTAAGTCATCAAGTTAGTATTTCCACTGGCCATTTCTTTGTTCTGGATATTGTAATATACATGCTATGTACAACTCCTCATTCAGCAAACAATGCACTTAATGACCTGTTATATAGCAACATAACTCTGTCATTAAGCAAGTGTGCTTGTATTGAGACAGGATCCCTCTAGTTTGCTAAATCGCCTAGAATGTTTCACACGATCAATCCTGCCGTCTCGGGTTCCCAGAGGGCTAGGACCACGTTATTCCCTTTATCAGATGGTCACCTGGTTTGAGCTTCCAAAGATGTCTTTTGACTCAGCCCATGACCACAATGCCAACTTTACAAATGTGACACTATGTTTCTTTTCTAATTATAAATGTAATCTTTAAATCATTTTTCTCTTCTCAAATGTTACTACATACACACCACTACACACAGCTTCTTCAGTATTTTGCTTAAAAATTTCTTTGTCCAATATCCTAGTTCATGGCTCTTAAACTCTATCTTCCATGAAGCTATTTGACACAGACAAAATTCAGTGAAGTTGTTTGCTCACTGTAATAGAGACCTTTATTCCACTCCCCAATGTTCTGGCCTCAGTGATGGCTGAGAAATGACCAGAAGAGCCTTCATGGTCCATCACTCAACCAGTGTTCTCATCATGGGCCCTTCAGCGTTTCCAAGGAGTTCTGGTCTTTCCCAGAGTTGTCTTCTGCTGGACCTCACAAGAGGTCTTCATTCACAAGAATCTCAGTTTTCCTCAGTTATGCCTGCAGATTCTTCCAGGCTTTACCAAGAAGTAGCAAAGCCACTGCCACATTTTCAGTACGTATTTCTTGAGCAACTGCCCCACTTCTCAGCACTGCTTTTCCACTTAGTCCGTTGTGTGCTACTGTAACACAGAAAGGACTTCAGCTGTTTGATCAGTGCTGGGAGGAAGAAGCACAAGAGAATACAATAGTAAGAGGGTAAGAGGGAACCTCATTTCCTTTTATGACAACCAATTTTCACAGTAACTAACCAGCTCCCCCAGTGAGGACGTGAACCCAGTCATGAGCCCGCATCAGTGATCACCTCTATCAGGGCCCCTCTCCTAACATCGTTGCTCTAGGTATTTAGAGTTTCTAACCGAAGAACTGGAAGGACACATTTCAACCATCATGACTTAAGTCATCTGAATGACCATGTTTGGTCACCCAGCTGATCACTCATTTTTCTTGAAATAATATGCTTATTCTTAGAGAATATGATGATAGTAAATGACATATTTCTCCGGTGATATTCCCAACTGCACCTGACTTCTGCAATGTAGACATACACAATCATTTCCTACAGAATCAAAGAACAGACTATAAGAAAAATGAATCTTCTATCATTACCTTTTTGACTATGCATCGTAGGTCAAGCCTTACTTGGTAGTGGAGCTATAATGGTAAAAAGGAGACAGATAGTCCCTGCCAACAAAGGATATTGTCTAGGAAGGTCAGCGATGACTTCTCAAATGTGGCAACAGCCAAGCTCACCAGTTGTAGAAGTGATATTATTAGTTGATTTTAGCTACATTATGGCATAGTAGTAGACATATTTTGAGACATAATCCAAGGCCTTTCAAGAAGTGTGATTTACAACTACAGGTTAAAATGTCTTAGGTGAGGCTTTTTGGAGGTGGCTGGATCTAGTGTTTGTGATACTTGGATTAGGGGTATGATGCTGAGATGAAGGCTGTGTGATTCCTAAATTAGTGCAATGATCATTTTAGCACAGTTCTGGGTGTGGATAATGGGAAGGCCCACACTGGCTGTGGATGTACCACCCAAAAGGCAGATAGCAGGGAAGGGACAAAGGGAAGAGGTAGGATGCTGTTTCTGCTGCTGCTTGCTGCTTCCCTGTCCTGCCTACTCGCCATGGACGATTTCTCCTCTGAGACGCCCCTCTGCCATACCACCCTTCCCTGGAGCCAGCCAACTATGGACTGGAACTTCTACATGCTGTGAACTGAAATAACCTTTCCTCCTTTAATCTTGGGTGTCCAACATTTTGTCTCAGCAATGAGAGAAGTAACTAAGACAGTCATTCTTTTTTTTTTTTGGTTTTTTTCTCCGGTACCGGGAACCGAACTCACGACCTTGCGCTTGCCAGGCAGGCGCTTTTTGCCACTGAGCTAAATCCCCAGCCCAAGACAGTCACTCTTTATGCAACTGACTCCAAAAGACTATTCAAAGTTTTTAGGGAAGGAAAAAAATACTCGGAAATGTATTGTCTTCAGAAAATCAGTTTTATCAAGTGATAGAAGAGAAGATATGACAAAGGGGTAAAAAAGTACAGAATGTATGTAAATAGTTTTATGTATTTGATATGGAAAAGAATGCAGAGATTTTAAGAGGATATGAACTTAGTGGAAGGTTTGTTTTATTTTCTTTTGTTTCTATCATGAATATTATCCAATCATATAAGTAGACCAGAAAGTCTGTGAAAATAAAAAAAGTAAAATGATAGTCTATATAATGAGAGTTGATGAAATAGGTTCCATGCAGCAGTGAAGGAAGTATCAACCAAGAACTCTATAGTAGAATTTATCAGAAAAAAAATAACTCTTTTTCATGAGAAGGAAAAAATATTCCCAAGCAAAGAAACAGCAAAATATTTCAGTTATACATAATTTATCACTATTCCTGCACAGGTCGTACTTTTCACACTGCTATGCATTTATACATAATGTTTCTTCTACTTTAAATTTTCCTCACTATCTTTTCTGCTTAGTGTAAATGTGACTTCCATAAACATTGCTACCAAACCCCAAGCCTGCTTCTCTCTGGCATAGAAGATGTCCTAGATAGATATTTTTTGCTACTTCTATGACCCTATCATTTTCTTTCTGTGCTGTAATCACAGCCATCATTTGTTCACTCAATTATTCAAGAACATGTTTAAAAACCATTCATAGAAAAATTCATTTAGTTTGTAGAATCATAAGGATTATAAGATGAATACAGTCCCTACTTTCATTAAGCTTCTGTTCTGATGTGGGAGACACACTATAAATAAGAAAGCTCATAAATAAACTAAGTACTTTCAACTTTAATAACTGCTGGGAGGAAAATCATCAAAGGGAAGATTTAGAAAATATTAAGGGTCAAAGAGGGAGGAGAGGCCTTCTTTGAATAGGCAGCTATTCAAAGGAGAAGAAATAATAAGTAAAGGAAGAGAAATAAGTAGCCATGGAAACAGTTTCCTGAGAGAGTGCAGAGGTGACCAGAAGGTGTCCCAGGGCCTTGAGTGTGCAATTGTCTTGAATGTGACCCTGTTGTGATCTTAAGCACAGAGAGTCAAGGGCAATGCATTGATGATACTGTGGTTTTAAAGACAAATCTTGAAACAATTTTAGGTGAGTGAACTACTAAATAAATGAATAAAATTAAAATTATTTTTTAAAACAGATTTAATCTTTTTAACTTATTTGAAAGCTCAGATAAGACTGAAACTGGAAAAGTGAGAAAAGCAGGAAAAGAATGTATCTGAAGTGTTAATTTGGGTCTTACGGAACTAGAAGTTATTTGCTGCAGAAAGGTGGTAGAAATGGTTTCTAAATTCAAATGATATAGTAAATGTAACACAGACTTAGGAAATTAGATAAAACACACAACGATAAAACTCAGTTAACTAGTTGAGATTAGATAGGTTACATTTTTGATACAACTATCAACGTTTACCCATTTCCTCTGTGAAAGAAATAAGGAAATAACATTTATCCACTTATTCATTGAAAGAATAGTCATTGGCCACATAATGTATATGCCACGCTTTGTTTTAGATGCTGGTGATTTTATGTCAAGTAGGATTAGTAAATTTTTTTTCTTTAAAAAAGGAATTTTAAACTTTAAGGAAAACAGCAAACTGACATAATAAAGAATATGAGGACAAGATGGATACATTGGATATCCTGAAGAACATGGAAAATGACACCAAGACCAATCTACGAAGACATTCTAGTGTGTAACAGGTGCACTGCTGACATCGAGGCTGCTGTAGAGTGAGAAGGTAGGTGGTAGACACATGGGTAATGTGAACTTTGGTCTGGAGCGTGAAATATGCACAAAAAGTTTGGTAGCATGAGTAACTGTAGTCAAATGAAAACTCAAAGTTGAGATTAAAAATTGGAACAATGATAGATGATAATAAAGCATAATTTTCCCAATTTTTTCTTCTGATTTTAGCTTAATCGTTGCTTTCCCAAGAAATTCTCTCCTGACCTTTCGAACTGGGTCAATCCATTTATTATTCACAGCCATAGTTGAGTACATTTATTTTTTATGGCACAATTGTAATTTCAATTGTTTATTCTTTGATGAGAAGGTTGATGATATGGTCTTTGGAATTGAACAAAGATAAAAATAGACAACTTTAACTGAAGAAGATAGAGATTTGTGAGAAACTGTGGAGTCATAGTTTTATAAAAAAGGAGAAAAATGTTGATTCGAAAAGGATGATTCAAGTAGGTGTGCTGGAAATGGAATCTGAGTCAGACGCTCTGTCAGTCCCCAGTCTGAGTGGCACAAACTGGAAATGAATTAAGTAAACAGTGAAAACTGGAGAAGCAGTGAAAAAGTTGTTGGGTCCTGGAGATGTAGAGATAGTTTATTTAGTGGCAAAGATTTTAGCAACACCACAAATGGAAAATATACCTAGAATGAGTATATTCCAGGCCTAGTGTTAAATGTACTAATTGATTTTTTTAAATTGTATATGTGAAACTATGGTAAAATAGAACAACCAAAAAAGAGTCTCTGTTAGTTGCTTTTCTCATTGCTAGGACAAAACACCCGACACTCACAAGTTAAAGGAGAAAGGATTTATTTCAACTCTCAGTTTGTAGAGGTTTCCATCCACAGTTGGCTTGTCCAAGGCAGGGTGGCACAGCACAGGGGGATCATGGGAAGAAACAGTCCATGGCAGAGCAGGCAGCAGACAGCAAGCAATGGGAAGCAGCAGCAACAGCAGCAACAAGCTTCCCTTTCCCTTTTATTCCATCAAGGCTACAAGCCTTTTGGGTGCAGCCACCCAAACCTTCCCATTATCCACGGCCAGAACTGTGCTAAACCAAGTTAGTTATCACATACTTAATCCAAGTTCACACACCCTAGATCCAGCCACCTCACAAAAGCTCTACCTATGAGCACATTAGCCTTGGGGTGGGGGCATCTAGCAACAAGTCCATAACAGAGTCCTATCAAGTTTTGTAAAAAATTTTGTAGATAATATAAAGGATTTAGGATTGCTTAGTTTAAAGTAGAATTGCTTACTGTCCTCAGTTTTTACAGCCAGCAAATGATCCTTTTGTTTTTACTGAATATTCATTATAAAGAATAGTAGGTTTCATTTTGTCATGTACTTACATGCACATAACATGCTTTTCCTCTGCCTCACCATTACCTCCGTTCTCCTTCCTCCACTTTCATGTCATCTCCTCCATTCTTTCATGTCATCTCTTTCTTTCTTTCTTTTCTCTTAAGTTCCACACATGAAAGAAAACAGCTGATGTTTATCTTTCTGAGTCTGTCTTATTTTATTTAATTTTCATACATTCTCCTGCATGCAATTTGTTCTTATTTATGACTAATACCTCATTTTGTATATATACCACATTCTCTTTATTATTCATTTGGATATTATTCATCTTTCACCTAAGCTCTTTCCATAGCTTGGCTATTGTGAATTGCACCAATAAACATGATGTGCAGGTATCTTTATAAAGCACTGACTTGAAATCTTTTGGGACTATATGAAGAAAAGATATGGCTAGCTCAGATGGTATCTCTATTTTTAGTTTTCCAGGGAATTTCCATTTAGATTTCCCGAGGGGCTGTGCTAATTTACATTCCCACCAGCAATGTACAATGGTTCAGTTTCATTTTTACCCTCACTTTCTCACTAGCATTTATTGTTTTGTGCAATCTTGATAAAAGCCATTCTGAGATGAGCAAATGATTCTTAAACTAGGAAATGTACAGAATTAGGGACCATAACAGATCCAGAACATCACCAATAAACTGTGGCTTCCCAGTACAGTGCATACCTAAGGTGTGGTTGAAAGATCCTTGAGGAGACAGCAAGGAGATGAAAGGCACGATTCAAAAGAATCTTAAAACCAATTTCTGGAACTTTACAATGATCTCAGCCAAAGGTAGAAAATAAACTATTTTAAAAGAATTAGTAAGTAATCTGTGTGTGTGTGTGTGTGTGTGTGTGTGTGTGTGTGTGTGTGTATTATGGACTGAATTCCAATTACAGTCATTAGTAACTTGTGAAGTTTTAAGAAAATTTTATTGGGGGAAGCATCACCTGCTTGAACTGAAAAGACAGAAACAATTCAAAAATAAAACAGCCATTAAGGCTCTAACCAGAGACAAAAGCAGACTGAGAAAGTCACTCAGTGGCAAACCCAGGCCACTTATAATTAAAGATGACTCAGAGTGAAGCATGGAAAATTACTCCCAAGTAATTGGGAGTCTTGCTTAAATCCAGAGAGGTGGTTGGATCTTATTAGGTTTGTTTGACTTGGTCCTAATTGAGAAATTCGCAATATGGGCTGGCCTGGATTTCCAAATTGCTGTGAAGAAAAGATACACACTTCTGTCTCCTACTCTCTTTTAAAATCCAACACATGTTTTGGGAATATCTCATGCCTTTTCACCTTTTTATGTTTGATGTGTATGTTGTATGTTAGGGTAACAGATAATGGTGAATTTAGTTCACATGGCTTAAGATCAAGTAAAATAATACTGTACCTGGACCTGATTTAAACAATGAGTTCCTCAACTTCCAACATGAGCCAACATGGTAATGAGATAAGATTTTTCAGATCTTGGAGAGTAGTATTCCATTGTGTGTGTGTGTATATATATATATATATATATATATATATATATATATACACTACATTTTATCTGTTCATCTGTTGATAAAAATCTAGGTCACTTCCAAGATTTAGCCATAATGGATTGTGCTGCTTCAAACATGGGTATATGTGTATCACTGTAATGTGATGTCTGTAACTCTTAGGAAGAAATATAGAAGGGGAATATCTGGACAAATAGAACTTCTAGTTTTAATTTCCTTTTGGAAATCTCCACACTGATTTCCATAGTGGTTGTACTAGTGTATATGCTCGCCAGCAATGTAAAAGTGTTCCTTTTTTCTCTGTACCCTGGCCAGGATTTGTTATTACTTGATTTCTTGATGACAGGCAGTCTTTCTGCAGTAAGGTGGACTCTCTGTGTTGTTTTAATTTGCATTTCTCTAGCAGCCAGCGATGCTGACATTTTGTCATGTGTTTATTGATCAGTTGTACTTCTGAGAAGTGTCTATTCCTTTCATTTGCCCATTTTTTTCCACTGGGTCTTTCCTTGGGAGATCTAACATTTTGTAGTTCTTTATGTTTTCTAGATATTATTTCTATGATTAATAGCTGCCAAAAATTTTCCCGTTCTGCAGGTTGTCTCTTCATTCTGTTGGTTGTTCCTTTTGTTGTGCAGAATCTTTTTGATTTGATGTGACCCCGTTTGTTGATCCTTGGTATTATTTCTTGTATAATTGGGATTTTGGTTAGAAAGTCTTTGTCTATACCGATGTCTTCAAGAATTTTACTTATTTTATTTTCTAGGAGGTGGTTACTTTTCTACCATTTAGATCACTGAACCATTTTGATTGTAGGTGGATCTCTTCTTTCTGGACCACTTGAATGATGACGAGAAAGCCACAACTATTAAAATCTTCATGCATTGCTTCTCTGCCCTTTGGCTAAAATCAAGTGTAAAATCACCACACACCTATGTGATCTGTATCATTTTCCTCTGACGAGTACTGAAATATTTTACTTGGTCATTGGCCTCTGTAGCTTTATTATGAAGTGCTTGGGCATAGATCTGTTTAAAGTGCAACCTATTTAGAATTTGCCAAGTCACCCAAATCTATACACATAAGCCTTTTAACAAATTTAGGAGAATTTTAGCCATACAAATATTTTTTCTACCCACATTCTTTTGATTTCACTAACAAAATGTTTCGGTATTTTTTCATCAGTCCCTGAAGCTCTGTTGATTTTTTTTTTCACTATCTATTGTTCAGATTACTTTATTCTAAATGTTCTATATTCAAGTTTACTTACTTTTTCCTCTGTCATTTTAATTCTAAGTTCATGCCATAAGGGGAATTTTTAAAATGTTGGTTAATGTATTTTTTCTACTTCTGGTTTCCTATTGGTTTTTCTCTATAACTAGTCTTTCTTTGCCCAGACTATCTTCCCTCTTGGACATTCTGAATATTTAAATTCTGAAACTCTGGGTCTTGCTTAAATCCAATGAGGTGGATGGATCTTATTAACTTTGTTTTAGTATGCGAACAATGTACGTAGGTTCAGTCTACAATTTCCAAGCTGCATTTACTGAAGTGTGATTCTTGTGAAAACACTTTTTACAGCACCATGGCTGCTCTGGGACCTGAGAAGTGATCTAGATCAGCTTGTCAAAGCTTTTGTGTTGCTGTTTGTGGCTAGATCCACAAAGGTACAGCATGAGACTAGGAGACCTATAGTTCATACACCAGTTTATACAAGAGCTCTCCAGAATTCTCTTCCCTCTGTGATTTCTTCCACTCTCGTGGGTTCCTTATATTCTCATTTTTATGGTCTTCTAATGAGAATACATGTCCTTTAGTTTCCCTATTTTACCGTTTACCAACTGAGGTTGCATTCAAGATCAGACAATGAGCAGACAGAGAGAGAATGCAGAGCTATTTATCCTGTGTTGTTAAAATCACACTACCTGAAAGAAAGGCCTTTACCCTTGACTATTTAGGTGTCTGCTCAGATGCCATGCCCCTCTCTGGGGAAGTGCCAAGAGACAAGAAAAGAAAGCAGGGTTTATTTGCCCTGTCCTTTCTAGACTTGAGTAATCTTGAGTCCAGCTTCTCCGTACAGAAAAGGAGGACTTTTTGTCTCTACCAGTTTTCTCAAGGTTTAAAAAATGTCTTGAGCCCATGGAAGGATAGACTGGCAGGGGCAGCAGCAAGAATATCTGATCCTTCCTTTGGAATGCATCATACTCTGGACTTTATCACAAATTTGTCCACTACCACCTTTTTTTTTTGTCTCAGATATCTATTCTATGCTTCTGTTTAGAGTTTGTATTTTCATTTCATTGGAGAAAGCAGCTAATGTGCATTGACTTTATCTTGATGAGTGGAATTCCTACAGAAATTACTTGAGCAAAATTTACATAATATAGAAATAACAATTTAAATGCTATAGCCAAGGTCTATAATAACTCTTAATATCAAACAAACATAAGATATTCTCAATATATATGATATAATAATATATACTCATTCATAAAAGCTTTGTATAATATTGTAGTCATTTAAATACATCACTGTATGAGTAATCATGTTTTAAATTAAACCAATCATTTTCTTGTGATAGATATCAATATTTTAAATGTAATAGGTATTCATGTTCCTAGAAATTTACATTACCCCAAAGACATGCAAAAATACTTGACAAAATTACAAAGGAAAATGAATTGGAAAATAAAAAAGGAAGAAATAGGAATCACAATCAAATAGAAAATAATAATAGGCACATTTAAATATTTAAAAGTTTAGTCACTGAACATATTTGGATACAGCAATGTATTAAAATATTACTATATGTTTTCCACAGTCATTTCAATTCATGATTGAAAGCTTAATTTTTCACTATGTTCTGGACATTGTTCCGTTCCTTCAACTGGAAAAATGAGCTCATATATCAGAAAACAAATTAAAATTTAAGGGAAAAGGGCCCCAACAGTGTACTCTGGTGAAAGCTAAGCAAAGAAAGGGAAATACAAGAACATGTAAATCATTCTGTCCTGTTAAGCAAATCTAAAGCACGACTTAAAGTCTTTGCACTAGGGAAATGCACATATCAGGCCCGCTGTGCTTTCTGCCTATTGTGGAGGGCAATGAACGGTTATTTTCCTTCTGATGTTTATTCTAGAATAACAGGAAAGGTCATTGATCTCAAATTTTAGGTTGTTTTTGTCGATCATCCACCCACAGCTTTACATTGTCTTTCTTTCCACATGATGTTTTAAAATTTTTCTCCAAATCTGCAAGTAACATTTTTTTAAAGAAAAATTTCTTTGGTTTTGAAGTACTCATTTGTCACTCTGCAACTAAAGCTAAAAATCTAAGAAAGCACATTTTCTTTGGTTTTCTTTTGACACTGTGTTAGGGAATCTTTTGTTGATTTATTTTTAAGTTATGCGCTAACAACCTGTTTTGCACTAAGCTTCAGAACATCTCTGAGGGAAAATGAAAGTATGTCTTTGAAAATAACACATTGTGTCTTTTAAAAATGGAAAAATACTGTTGTTTGTCATGATGGGTTGGGATCTGGTTCACAAGGCCCATAGAAAAAAGGTTGTTTTTTTTTTGCCCTCTGATTTTTTATCTGAATGCAAACATATGCTATTTCTCCTAAATGACAAAATGCTTTCACTGAACTTCAAGGGAAAGTGGATGTTGGATTAATCTGGACCCACCCTGCTTCTCATCATAAGTTTCACTGAAACAGAAACTTCCTTCTCATCAATAATGGAAGGAAAGTGCAGTGGTGGAAAAGGGTCATGTTGCTCAACCTGGCTCTAAATCATAACTCCATACCCACGTATGCATATTTTGTGCACTATCAGCAGATGTTCCAAGATACCCTCGGGTTAAACCTTTCTTTTTATCTTCCTCTTGGTTTTGTCTCTGTATCAATAAGAACAGTCTCACATACTGGAGAGAATGTGGAAGCACCTTTGAAACATTTACATCAAAAAATATTTTTGCCATCAAAACAAAGATTATATCGATATTAAGGTGAACTAGTAAACAAAAGGAATTAAATTCCATTGTAGATATATGAAGCTTGGTTTTTAAAATTTACCAACAGTTCTACCAGAGAAACACACACACACACACACACACACACGCACACACACTATCCCATCACCATACACAATCACCAGAAAATTTTAGTCATTCAATGAATATCTTTTAAGTATCTACTATATGCCAGGTAGTGTTCTAAGCACAAGGACACAAGAGTGAGCGAATCATATGAAAGTGTCTGTCAAAACAACCCTTTCATTCTTCTTCAAAAAGATAGCCAATTATCATAAAATAAATTATTATATATTAGTAATTACTAAATACTGAAAAAATAAACATAACTTCAAGATATGGGGAGAGTGTTGGAGTAGTAGTGGAATTTTAGTAGTTTATTGATAAATTGATGTCAGAGACATAAAGATCAGAGTCAAGAATTACTCTAAGATTTTTAGATATAAAATCTGAAAAATATGAAGTGTTTAGTAACTATGTTGTGGGAGACTAAAGAAAACTTTTGAGAAGTGGGGAGTATGGGGACTTTGGGAGTCTGTTTCAGACGTATTAAATTTACCATGTCCACTGTAATTGCAAGTAGAGAAAACAAGAAGTATTTGGACGTTTTAATTTTAGAGGTAGAGTGAGAAATGGGAAGTGAAGATATGCATTTGGGCATTCTCAATATAAAGATGGTACTTAACACATTTAACCTGATTATACTGATGAAGAAAATTAATGCAGAGTGATTAGGGAGATAAATTCTGTGGATGAATTACCAGTGCTCATTGAATTTATTTTACATCATCCTATTCTCTCCTAACCCCTTCCATTGTAGATTCTGCCCTAGAAGTGAGCAATTAAACACCAAAAAACAATGAGTCAGGTTGGCAAATGCAGTTGTCAAAATACAGTCCCTACCTTCTCAACACATTTGACACAGTTAATCACGCTGTCCTCCTTAAAACTCATTCTTCACTTAAATTCCAAGTTACCACATGTTCTCCTGCTTTTTCTTCTCCTTTTCAATGTTTCCTCATCTTCTAAACTTGGATAATGAAATGCCTCAAGTCTGAGTCTCCATATATCTTTTTATCTCTATCATGCTTGAGGTGCTTTCACCCAGCCTAATGGCTTTAAGTTCTATGAATATGTTAATGGTGCCCAAACTTGTATACTAGACCTCTTTCTTTAACCCCTGATTTGTTTTCCCAGTTGCTTCTTGGACATTTCTAGCTGGATGCTGTCTTAACCTCAGGTTGGGAGCTTGTGTTCTATCATTTTGTCATGGAGTACAAACCCCATGATAGAGAATGACTAATAAGGAAAATGAAGAAATTAAGGAGATCTCAAGAGTCTCAAGAATCTCTGTGTCACACAGTTTATCACTTCTAAGCATGACTAATTGTTCAGCCCTCTGTGGCCCCCCTGCACCTCAGGGCCATGAATTCATGGCAAAAGCAGTGAGGAAGTATTTTTACCAATGCCTGTCTCTCACTGGTCAAAGATTCAACTTCAAAGGCCATCCTCCTCTTCTTCCCATTTACAGGTACCATAAGACTGGGTGATACATGGGCGTCTGTCTTCAGGGAAATCTCAAGGAAGGAAATACTTGTAGAAGGGCAGTGGGTGACACTGCTGAAACATACTGATAAATTGAAGTACCCTGAACAGCTTGCCCCTAGGATAATGCGATCAGTAAAGGTATCAGTGGCCGTGGTGACCTGACCCTAAGCCTGTGGAAATAATTCCAGTCACTCTTGGGGCACTGGTGTTATACAGAAAGTGTGTTAGTCTATGTTTGTCAGACGTACATAACTCAGCTCAGTACAGATGACTACAAGATCTCCGACTTTGCACATTCAAAATGAACATCTAACTGTCTACTCCCAAATCTATGTTTTCCAGTTGTTTGCTGTTCCTTCCCTGTATGTGCTCATTCCTAAATTCGGAATCACTCCTAACCTTTCTTTCTGTCACATCACGTATCTAATTTGTGGAAAAATCAGTTACAGAAAACTCATTTCTTTTTCTACAACACATCTCTTTTAGGTTACTGAGAAGTCCCCCACAAAGTCATCCTGCTTTTCTCTTTTTCTTCTCCAGGTATCTGTCTGTCAGAGTAATCGTTTTGTTTATTTTTTATTAGCACATGTTTGTTTTTCTATGCTTGTGATACCTAATAACTACAGTCGTCATGGGGAGTTGCTACATATACATCTCACATCGTCATCTTTTCACCTCCCCTTCCCCTCTCTGTCTCCCCCAAATACTTTGCGGATCTCCACACAGTCTCACACCCTTTTAAATGTTAAGTCAGGGCATGGCCATCTTCAGCCCCTTCTAACATCGTTCAGACTTACTCAGAGTAGAGTCACAAGGACTTTCACAGTGCTCTGGAATCTACTCTCTTCTGACAGTTCCTCTCCTGCTCTCCTCCGCATGGTGTCTCTACCAGTCATACAGATTTCCCTCCTACTGATAAACAGGCCGAGCACAGCTTCCAGGGTTTGCTCTTCTAGTGTCTTCAGACAGGAACTTAATCCATCAAGGTAATCATCACAGCTCCTCCCCTCACTTGGCCCAGATGTCATCACCTGCCATGCACCCTCTGTGACCGGTCTGTAGCAGTCCTGCCCACCCCTGCCCATCCACCCCAATGTCCTTCTGCTCATGCCCTTCCGTGGGCACAACAGCACATGCTCCTGCTTGTGGTCTACATAGTTATTCCCTTGTTTTCTGTGTCTCCCACTAGAATGTACATTTCTTCAGAGTAGAGAACGTTCTCGCTGTATTTTACCCCCAAATCCCTAATACTGAAAATCAGTACTTGCCACATAAAAGGTGCTTATTGAATGCTCATGGCATAAAGATGGCAATTTCTGCACGGTGTGAACTGTGTTCTTTTTTTATTCTGCTTTCTTTTTTCTGATTACTTCATTAACACAATGGAAGTTTAGCATCTATCTGCAGACAACACAGCCTGACTTCACCCATCGTCCTACAGCAGACAACAAAAAGAAATGAAAAAATGAGGTATCAGATATACTCAATTTCCTGTTAACACCCATTATCTGCTTTACATCCTCTCTGACTTTTTTAAAGCTCTTTAATGAGGAAGAAAAGAAGATTATCAAGTTTTCCTTAGTAAACTGGTAGGTGAAATGCAAGGAAAATGAAATATACTGAAATGATTTCCCTGAATAATCACCATCTTATTATGCCAATGAAAGTAAGTAAGCTATTATTGCTACTTGTAAGATTTCAAATTAGTCTAAATGCTTCTCCAAGTGATACATAAAGGAAATCTTTCACAATGTACTGTAAATTTCCAGAAATTGTATTTTGTACAGTTGAAAGACCAATTTCCACTCTTTCAAAATTCCTTGCATGGATTGGTCAGTCTGCAGATAGAGAACAACGTGTTACTATTTCTAGATTTTCTGTCTATGTCAAGAACTGAACATGTTGACTGACGAATTTTTTGTATATTCTACTCAGTAATATCAATTGTTAAACTCAATAGAACCACTGAACAGGCTGCCAATCATAACTGTCATTTTACTATCATAGGTACAATTTATTGATGATTTCAGTGTTAACTGTGTCATTTTTTCCCTCCTGCTTAAAGCATTCTAGAAGCCATTATACAAACGTATCCTACTTCTTCACCACCACTTGATGCGGTCACTCCATGTAGCCTTCTTATTGGGTAAATAGCAGTTACCCATCATGTTTTAAATTTTATTTCCCTAAGGACTAATAATTTTGATCATTTTTATATGTTTATTTTCTGCTCACATAGCTTTTATGGTGAATTGTCCAAGACATTAGCCTAAGATCTATCTACCTTGGAAAATGTTAAGTGTAGACTTTAAAAAGACACAGTATTTTACTATTGTCAATGATGTCTTAATCTGTTTTCACTTGCTAATAACACAATATCACAGTCTAAGTAAGTTAGAAAGGTAAGAGATCTTTGCTCCCAGTTCTGGTCCAAAGCCATATCTGTGAATGATTTTGCTGTTGAGTTTTCAGGTGGTATAGGACATGATGTGACCAAAGACAGGGATACAAACAATACTCAGTGAAATTGGTTTTTATAACAGACCTACTCAAGAGATAATATGTTAACTCATTCATTCATTAGCATAGTAATCACATGAATAGAATAATATATTCATAAAAGCAGAGCACTAATTATGTCTTAAAGATCCTAGTCTTCTCAATTTATAATGAGGACTAAATCTCAACATGATTTTTAGACTAAAGACAAATTCAAACCATAACTGACTGAATATGATAAATGTCTACAACTGATTGATTTTCTAGTATTTGATAAAATATTGAGAAACCACATCAAAATCTATCAAAGAATATTTAAAGATTTCAATAGAAATGCTTCATCTTTCAATGTTAATTCTAATACATATTTTTTATTTCTTCTTGCAGCTGTTCATGTGTTCTTCTTTCTGTACTTTCCTTCACAGATTTTTCCAATAAAGCATTTGAGATTATTATGTTTTGTTGAGAAACCGACCCCTTATTATCATGAAATAACAACTTATATCAGATAACATATTTTTTGCTCTGAAATCTACCATTCTTACATTAATATAGCTACTCCACACCTCACTGATGTTCTGGGGCTTGTTTTGGTTTTTTAGTCTCACTCTCTCTCTCTCTCTCTCTCTCTCTCTCTCTCTCTCTCTCTCATTTTAGATAATCCTATTGCTATATCTTCAAGTTCATTAGTATTTTATTCTGCAGTTTCTAATGTTCTCTCAGTTTCCTCCATTGAAATTTTCATTTTAGAAATTGTATTTTTCATCTCTGGAAGGTTAGTTTGGGTCTCTTAAAAATATCTCCCATGTATCTACTTAATACACTCAATCTTTTCTCTAAATCCACCCAATCAGGTGCTCCAGTTAAAACAATGGTTTTAAAGTCTTGTATACTAATTCCATCATATGTTGCATTTCAGCATTAGTGTCTACAAAACATAATAATCTCAAATGCTTTATTGGAAAAATCTGTGAGTGTTTTTTCTTCTTATTTTTGCCTTTTTGCTTTTTTACATATCTAACAATTTTGGATTGACTGCTAACACTGAGGATTTTACTTTGTCAAGTGCTCAATATTTTTGTATTTCTGTAATTTTGTGAGTTTTTTCTGGTGTGTAGTATCTAGGGAAGAGTTGCTCTTCAGGTTGCATTGAAGCTAGACCAGGCCGGGGCTATATTCGTTCCACTCCGGAAGCAATACTCTTCTGTACTCTATCTGGTGCGCTTGGCGATTCTTTACCCATCCTTGGACCCTTGGGTCTTTTTCTATACACATCTGTTAGCGCTCAGCGGAAGACTTGCACGCTTGCTGCATAGACCCTGGCACCACTGGAAGCCCAGAGCAGCTCTTCCCGTCCTCCACTCTGCTGAGAACACAGCCCCTGGGACTCTCCCTTGAGTTCCCCTCATAAGGTGCCGCCGGGAAACTCTCAAGACAGTTAGCTAGGGCAGTTATTGATTTCATTTCCTTTCCTTACCCTCTCTCAGACTGAAAATCATTACTACTAATCAATCGACTCATTTTTCATTATTTAAGGTATCCAACCTGTTACCCCTTTTGGCCAAAAAAGCAGAACCACCTAACTATTTTTGAAAACCAATTTTGTGTTTGAGAAAAACAAAACACTGGCTCTTCCTCCCACCAGAGCATCACAGGGTCAGAGCGAGTGTGGAGAGCCACTCTGGGGCACAGATTGCCGCGGATGCAGTGAGTCATCCTGCCCGCGCAGAGCTCGCTCGCGAGGGAGGCTGGGACCGGATGTGGGTACAAGAGGGAACAGGACAGCCATCATCTTGGCTCAGGCGCAGTTGACCTTCTGCAGGGTAAACGGTCTTAGCAGAATGAGACGAGAAGGGAACTGCTAGCTGTTGCATGGATATAGGGGAAGACAAGCACCCAGAAGAAAGAGAAACGCTTCCTTTTGGGTAAATCGGATTCCAGGGTTGAAGGCAGTCAAACGAGTTCTCTGAATAGCTCAAGAAAATGCTCCAAAAGACAAGCAAGTTTAATTTCCTAGAGATCTACTCAGGTGCACTGCTTTATCTACCAAGTCCAAAAAGCACGAAGCCAACCAGCTGGATAAAAGTTCTTCTACCCTCTTGATTTCCCTTTTTCCAACCTCAATCATAATAGCAGCTCAAAGGGAGAGGTGAGCAAAGGGAGTGGAGAGCAGGGGCGTCGTGCCTAACTTCTCCTCCATCAGCTTCCGAAGAGCTGCAGTAGGGGAGAGGAAACTGAACTCTACCTGACGCAAAGGGTTTCGATCATTACATAGTACTACATGGGCTAAGAGCTGAACTGCGACTGAAATTCACGCGAAAGAGATCAACTGCCTCTTTAAGTAGGTACAGCTAGTAAGTGACAAAAGTAAATATAAAGAGGAAATTGTGTAAGTATGTATATACAGGATAGCTAACGTAGTTGTACCACTGTCTTCTATTGCTCTACAGAAAGGAACAGCTAATGATTACTTCTTTGATCAATCTTGTATATCTCTATTTGTTTTCCTGAGAAAGCACTTTGAAGTTATCAATCAGTAATACGACAACCATGGTTAATTTCCTACAACTTTGTCTGTTACTCTGTTTTGTTTGTTTTATTCTTATGCTATTTTGTAAATGGATGTCTGTCTGTTAATATGTTTTCCTTCTTTTATTTTTTAAAATAAAAAAGTAAATATAAAACATAAGTCCATTCAACCCCAAGTCCTGTACCACCTAATAATAATCAAATGATCCAAATTTTTCTATTTCACATAAACAGACTCAGCCTAATATGATTTTTTTTTAATTGAGAAACACAGCTACCTGGCTTTCCAACCTACAAAGAGGATTAATAATAGCTGTTGGGTGAGTAAACTAATAATTTCCAGCAAAGAAAATTCAGTACTATGTTTAAAGACTTTCTATGTTCTCAATATCTCAGGAAATTTTGAATAACTTTGTTCTTTGAATTAACCATCATGAAATATAAAGTTAACATATATATTGTACAATGTTTTATACAAAAGAAAATTATCTTTTTTTTTTTTTTGGTTTTTTTCCAGTACCTGGAATTGAACTCATGACCTTGTGCTTGCCAGGCAGGCGCTGTGCCACTGAGACAAATCCCCAGCCCTAAAAATTATCTTTTCTTAGAACAATTTTGTAATTTATGCAGTGACAAATAACAAATAGGTATTTGGTCCTCTTATGAGTCTGGCAACTGGCTAGGTTCTAAATAAAAAGTAGAGATTAAAACAGACAAATTCCTACATCATGAACCTTATAGTGTAACAAGGAAAATGCATAGGATAGGAGCAAGCAAATTTTATTTTTAAAGATAGCATGTTTATAACATGAAAGTCTAATGCTTGGGAGTGGTGGGAATGTTTCTAAGTGAAAAAATGGATGAGTTTAGAACCAACGAAATGAAGAAAGGATTAGAGAGAGAGGAAGAGACTTTAGGCCACTGACTACCATAAGTCACAGGAAATCAAGATAGCCGAGAAGACAGATGCATGAATGTCATCTGCATTTTCCTTTCTATGATTATGAAATGAATTGAGAGACACAAAATATAAAATGTAACCTCCCTCCAACGTTAGCAGACTCCTGTTAACAGTTGGAGGTAAGATTACACAATTTCTTCTCTTTATCAAATATTATAAACACGCAAACACATGTGAAAGATAGGTTCCGCTTATAATAGTGTTGTACGTGCATCAGTAATCTTCTGGTGTATTTGTTTTCACACTATTAAATATAAATACAAAGACATCTTATCACTGGATGTGGTGGTACACACCTGTATCACATCACTTGGGGGACTGGGGCAGAAGGGTGTGAGTTCAAGGCCAGCGTGGACTACATTGTGAACCAAGGCCAGCCTTAACTGCATAGTGAGACCCTGTCTTATAAAAAGGCATCTTTAAGATGTACTTGATGCATTAAAATTAATTAAACCAATTGTATGTTAACATTTTTTCATTCTTAAAAGTATTGCCAACAAGGCTATACTAAATAATCTATGTATACATTTTTCCACTTTTGTAATTATTCCAGAATAAATTATGAGTTAGAATTTCTGAATCAAATTTAAAATCTGATAGGACACTACCCATAAATAATATAAATGTATGTCAGTTTGTTCATATATAGATGAATATTATCCATTTTTACCCACAAATATATTAAAATGTATCTAAAATATATCATAACTTTCTTCAGTTTTATTCCACACGTCTTCAGAATCTCACCACATTTAGACAGACAGAGATATGGTTACAAGGCTAAGAGGAAGCAAAGGCTCCTAAATGTACTTTCTCAATATTCACTTATTTTGTTGTAACATTGTAGTGGGAAATAAACAACACTAAGTGAGAGATTTGTTGATTCATAATAACAAAAAATAGAAAGTAAATTTTTAATTTAAATTTTGATAAAAAAATTTATCATGGCTCTTGTTTATTTGACTTCTGTAGTGTAAGTATGTACAATATTGTAAACGTACTGAATTTATCTTGATTTGTGCTAATATCAAAGATAAGGACAATAAATTTTAAAACCAGGTATCTTGCAATTTTAACAGATAACATTAGCCCGCTCACACGGTATTATTACCCAACACTGAGCTGCATTTTAAATTTGTTGCTGGAAGGAACCGCATTTTGTAGATATTGTCAGTAGTCATTTACAATAGCAAATATAGTTTAATTCCCTTTTGCATGTTAACATAAATCTAAAGCCCAATTTTAAGAATAGAATTCACTTGTTTTATTTAAACAAGAAAATCTCATCTTTTGTAAGGATTTCTGGCCCATAATAAATAGAAATGTTCAACTAAAATGCTTGAACACTGCGCTCTCAATGCAATAATGACAATCTGTTATTCACAGCCTACAACTCGTTCTTTATCTCTGACAGCACATGCAAAGCTGAAGTTATCAGCAAGGATATCCAGACAAAAGTGATGATTCTGATAGATTCTAGACACATTGCTCCAGTTCTGATGGAAAACTTAAAATGAATATTACCATAACATTCAATTTAACATCAGTGGTTCACCTTTCAAAGGGAGGGCAAGCTAGCAGAGACCCTACAGAGAATTTAATATCTAAATGAATCTATTATGGTTCAGAATTTGGCCAATAAATCTGTAGCACCCAAAACTGTACTTTACCATCTTTTCCTGAGAACATTATGGTCTCTAAAATAAGCTCATACCACCAAATTCCCAAAAGACACAAGCATGTAATTGTAAATGGGTAGATAAATTATATAGTAAATTCCTTAAGGAAATTTCCTAAAAGGAATGATATTATTTTTCACCCATAATAATTTTTAAGTGTTACGATAACTGTGTGGCAAAATTAACGATTGGAGGGTTTCTTGATAAAGGTGGAATTAGATAAATTTGTAAAAGAATAGTTGGAAGAGGCATCTCATTTGTGGAATGCAAGATAAAAATCTACTAATCTATCTCTCCCAAATGCTTTTGTAGTTTGACCACCATCATGCATGTATTCAGGGGATACATTAATTTGTTCAGCACTTAATGAGGAGAATCTGTTTTATTCTTAACAGATAATCATTTAGCTGATTTTTCACAATAAATTTGTGTTTAGTGTAATTTCCAAGTGCTTATATACACCCTCATATAGCCTCCTCCCAGTGCTTGCTACTTTTTTAATCTAACAAATTTATAATAAACTGTTGAGTGAGTTCATGTAAATGTGTCACCCCAGTTTGCTTGTAGGTGCTCACTGGCTAGAAAGTACAAAATAACTATCAACATTCTGTTACAATGACAGTTAATAAGTATGATTAGGAATGCAAAATTCCTAATGACATGATGCATTTCGCTCTATAGAGCTATGCATTTCTCATTGAAAAAGCAGTAACGATTGTGGAAACTATGCTACAAAAGAAATTATTGTTAGAAATGAAAATGCAGAAATTTACATAATGTTTATTAATTTAAAAGAAATGCTAGGATCATTGCCTGTTAGTGTATATGCAACATACACTATACATATAAAAATATGGTATTAAAATAACATTTTCCAAAAGAAAAACATTTAGTAAAATGACTGTCTTGTATTTTTGCAAAAATCTTAAATCTCTTGCATAACAGAGGGCATCTATATTCTCTTAACTACATCTGTCTTGAATATGTTGCAGTGCCATATGCCACATAACCTCTGGTGTGGTTACCATGCGATCCTGAGAGAATCTCCATGGTGTGGTCCTAACAGAATCAGAGCTAAAAAGCAAATAATATTTTATTATTACTACAAATATAACTTTAAATTCATGGGCTTCAGAAGAGTCTCATGTACTCAAGTATCCCAGAAAGCTGAGGAATTCTTATTTTCTGCAGTAGAAGTGGTTTAATGAAGTGTTTAAGAATACGGACTCTGGAAACCAGCCTGTCTAGACACAAATCCAGGCTTTATAGCTGAGTTTTTTGGCTTCAGGAAAGTTATTTCCACTCATAACTTTGTGAAAGTAGCTAATACTCGAGTCCACCACAGAGCTGTGTACAGATGCAAAGGTATTAATGTTGTGATATGCTTCTTGACATGTGTATCACAGAAGTAATGCTCAGTTTTATCAAATATGAAACTAGATTTTGAATTCTTTAACATGCACTTATTTTTATACCATTTCTACAAGGTTTGGATAATTATAACATTAAGACATATTTTTAATCTTGGTAGGTAACACCCTCCTTCACTAATCATTTTAAAAATATCTTGGCTGGTATGTCATGCTTATTACTCAGATCATTTTAGCAAGTTCTAATAACTTTGGGAATTGATCAGAATTATACATCAGTTAAAACTGGCTCTAACTGACATCATTGCAATATTAAGTTTTTTTTCTTTTTGGAAGACACTGGAAGTTTATTTAAAAAAAATAGGACATATTGTCAGAATAGCAAAAATAGGAGGTGGAAAAAAGAGTTTTCTGTATCTGTGCCATAACGTCTCCCTTCTCGCATGATCACAGTGTGTTCAAAGTCCACAATACAAATCTTACCCCAGATGCTGGGGGTATAGCTCAGCGGCACAGCGCCTGCAGAGCAAGTGTGAGGTTGTGAGTTCCATTCCCGGTACCAAAAAACAAAATCTTACACCAAGGCTGTAGCTCTGGTGCTCTTAAGAATATAACTGGCCAGGTTATGGATGCATCTGTCGCCACCCATGATGCATTTGCCCTTGTCATCTGTAGGTGACAGATAGGACAACTCATCTGCATTGATTGTGTCCACTTCTGACACAATCGGTGCACACAAGGCGGGCTGAAGTCCTCTTGCCCATCCACACAAATGCAGAATCCCTCCTCATAAGAGTTCCTCTACCCTCCCCTCCAAACTCTAGCCTGACCAGATGTTACAGGGGTGGGGTTTCACCTGCTTCCTCAGAGCTGGACCTCTAGGCCGGGACTCTCGCTGTTTCCTCTGGGATGTCTTTATGAAGCTGGATGAGCCTGCGAAAATTCACGATCCATGATTCTTCCACAGTGTCATCACTTCTGCTAATCTTGATACAGACCACACATACAACCACTTTCCAAAAGACGGAGGAATCAGACCCCCGCGGCACCTCAGTGAGATGTTCTCCCGGCCTGCCGCCACGTTAGTACTCACACTGCTGAATTCAGTTACTCTTGCAAGAAAGTCTTCCTGGTTGAGCAGTCCCTTTCTCCAGCCACCGTCACCTTTTGCCATTTTTGGGTAACTTAATAACCAATCACATCAATCTGTCTCGTGAGGAAGTGGTATCCTCTAGAACTCAGGCGCGCTGCTGCACATACTCTGCCAGGCTCGAGGCATCCGGGTGCCTACAGCAGCAGTGTGGCCGTGCTCCTCCGCTCCGGCCCGCAGGCAGTGGCAGCGCTGGCTTGGCGGGCAACACGGTCGGATCTCCAGCAGCGAGCTTTATAAATCTGGAATAAGGTATTTATTTCCACTTACTTGTGTAGACACCAAAATCTTGGTAATTTTTGAATAATTCAAGCACTAAAAATTATAATTATAAAAGTAGTATGTTTATCATGAAAAAGCTCCCCATTTTTCAAGTGGAGAAGAAATGCTTTAGCTCAGAAATCTCAATAATTTGAATAAAGCCTCTACTACTACAAACACTACCTATTTTAAGTGCACACTTACTGAGTGCTGACGGTTTTCAATAAATATCACAGGCTATTGTATTTGACACAATGCCCGCCTTGAACTCTGAATGGCTGAGTCACTTGCTGGAGATAAATCTTACACTGTGACTTTGAACTCTAGTCTGACATTGAGACAGATCTATTATGTAGCTCATAATAATGTGTGCTTTTTTCATTTGGGTGACTCAGAGCCCTTCTGACATGGTACAAATCCCCGGTGACTGGGAGAGGCTGTTCAAAGTGCTGCTTACACGTGAGATCACCGGCAACGTTTTCCCAGTCTTGCAGGGGCTCTTACTCTGGCCTTTAAGTATTCTACCTTCTGCCAGCAGGGGCGCTGCAGCCAGGATGGCGGTCACGGCTCTTCTCTTCTCCAAGTCCTTCCAGGTAATCCCCTTTGCTACTCCCATGCAGTCTTTCCCTTTTTATTTTTCCCTAACAATGACATTTCATTCACTCGTACACAATGTGTACTTCCTTTTGGTGACCTGGGTAAAACGTTCCCTGCTCTGAGTTCAGAACACTTCTGTGAACTTGTGGGTACATTGAACTGTTGGCTAAAGCGAGGTCCTGCTTAACTGCAGCAATGCTGAGCGCCTCCAAGGCTCTAGATGCCGCAAAGGTGGGTTTCCTGCGTCACGTTCAATCGCACGCTACTGCCGGGAACCTCCGCTCACGCATGGGGACGCCGCAGTCACGTGGTAGCCATGCTTTCACTCTACTCCTCTGGAAAAGTAGAATATTTTGCTCCATTGTTAAGGGGCGCTCTTTACATAATACCCTTGGGAAACGGAAATAAAAATGTTTCTCAAATTTTCAGGAAAGAAAAGAAGACCCTAACTTTTCGTAATTCAAATGAGTAAATGGTGAGATCAAGCCCTTTACAGAGATCACAAAGATGTAGTATTCGACACAAATACACATTTCCAGTTCATCTGTGATTTTATGGATTCCATAAAACATTAATTGGAAATTATGGTACCACACAGATTGCCAATTTTTAAAATGTCAAAGACCCAAGCCTCATGGAAGTGAAATCAAAACATTCCATTAACAAAAGTTAGACTTCTGGGTGAAAAAAGGACCAGCTGACTGACCAAAGCTGGAATGCAGCAAATACACATGTAACTTTATGAACACAATGTAGAATAAATCTCCATACACTCAAGACAAAATGTTTGCATAGATAATAATAGAACAATATATTCCTAAGAGCCTCATTCCTAAGAGACTTAATCATACATCTAACTTTGCTGCTCCAATAATCTTGAATAAAATTTAATAGGCTTATTTTTTGAGGAATCTAAACTATTGTACTTCTTTCTCATTATTATTGTGAGAAGTTTTTGGAAAATTAATGGAGATCTTTTCTTATACATTAAGACATCTTTCTGAGGTGCCAAAAATTAAGACAGCAAGTGACAAATATCAAACAAGTGTTTGTTGTGTTGTAATATTTCATAGGAAGTTATCTTGGCACTCCGACAAATTCAGAAATATTTGCTGAACATCTGAATACAAAAATGTAGCTCTCTTTGCAGTTTGCCACATTAGCTCTCGATCTGTGTGCCTATAAATAGAAATAACATAGAGACAGCAACACCATCACAGAAACTAAGGCTGAGCAGGCTGTCTTCAGGAAGAAGCACTCACTAAGGCTGCTGCACAAGTACTGGTCCACAACGGACGGCTGCATTGTAAGGACAGAGAGAGACAACCACGCCATTCGAGAAACAGGAGGAACTACTTGTTTCAAGTGGCATCTCTTCCCAGCTTCCTTCACGCAGGTTAACTCTTAGTCTCACAGGCAAGCTCTGGATAGTCCCTGACATGGGGCTGGCTGATTTACTAACTGGTACTTACTTTTTTTTTTTTAACCAGCGATGAGTTTCTATGAACTTCCTGTTTGGCACAGAAAATTACTTCACCAGCGTTTTTCTCAGCATTATTGCAAAGCACCTTCCTATTTATCGTGGACGTTCCTGCCAGCCTCCTTTGACCTCTAGCCAGTATTTGTTCTTTCAATCACAATCTTGTTTGCCTCGATTCCTGAACCATGATCGCAGCTCTCCAAAGTCCACACACTCCCTGATAAGGTATTGCTCTGTCCACTAGTTCATTTATTCTCAGATCTATACCTTATCGGCTCAACTAATTCCAGATTCCTGTAATAACTGTGGTACCTGGAAGCTCCAAGACATCTCCTAATAATTCCAACTATTCTACGTTTTTGTGGTCTGTCAGTCTCTGAGTCCTGCCAAAGCTTACAGGCTGGTCCAGCAGGATGACTGCATTAGAATTTGATTCCATTTTGTACCTTCTTCTATCTGTATCTGTATTTAACATTAAAAACCAGTACTGAGATCCTAAAATGGGTGAATATATGCTTCGCATCCAAGTAGAAATTTCAGAAAGCAGTTTTTTGTTTTTTGTTTTTATAATAAAGCCCTACCTTTCCTTCATTCCTCTCTCCCCTCCTAATGAATTTTTTCTTTGTTTTTTTTTTTGCTTGTTTGTTTTGTCTTTTCTGTTTTTCTTCTGGTACCAGGAATCGAACTCACGACCTTGTGCTTTCCAGGCAGGTGCTTTGCCGCTAAGCTAAATCCCCAGCCCCGAATTTTTTGATGTTATGTTTGAAAATCATTTTATTTTATATTCCGCATTATTTTTCCGTTTCACACCATTCATTAATTTACATCACATCACTCTAGTCTTGGTCTTCTTGACTTGCTTTGATGGAACCCCAAACTGAGCTTTCTACTCAGATTATTCAGTCCTAGTGCTGTAAATTTGTGTTGAAATCACTGGTCCACCACTCTTTGTTTTCCTGAGTTTATATAGTTTTTCTTTTCTTTTTAATGAGAAAGGGAAAAGAGCAGAAGAAAAATAATCAATTCAATTTAGCCAAAATCTCCAAATTTCCTTTTTTTAGATATATTTATACATCCTTGCTTGTAACATCCTCCTTTATCTTACTGTTTAGAAACAAAACACAAATGAACACAAATGCTAAATAAATTTCACTTGGGCTAGCTTCCTGCCTTGTAGCCCCCAGAGGGAGGGCCCCTGGCACACAGGGAGCCTCGGGTGGGGAGCACCGGTCTTCGGACCAGCGGCTCCCTCCCTGCCTCGTAGGCCCCTGGAAGGAGGGCTTCCGCCACACAAGGAGCCACAGGCGGGGAGCGCCAGTCTTCCGGCTGGCTAGCTTCCTGCCTCGTAGGCCCCCAGAGGGAGGGCCCCTGGTGCATGGGGAGCCATGCGGTGGAGAGCGCTGTTGTGTGCCGGCCCTTAGGCCGGCCACCGCCACTCAATTGAGATCTATCATGACACAGAGAAACAATGACACAATTGGCCCACCATGCACCAGCTGCAGATGCCCACCCAC
>NW_004955435.1:3367088-3401711 GCF_000276665.1 Chinchilla lanigera
TAGCTCAGCGGCAAAAGCGCCTGCCTGGCAAGCGCAAGGTCGTGAGTTCGGTTCCCGGTACCGGAGAAAAACCAAAAAAAATAAATAAATAAAGGATTAAAAATATTTAAAATATTGAATAAATTAAATCATGCACAGTAGTTGTGACTCACCAGATTTTATAAAGTACTTAGGGGATGATCTGCAGCTCTTTCAAATGTTGAAAGTAGCCATCCTAATATTTCTAACTACCTTTTATCATTCACATATTTCTTAAAGTGCACTTTAAATATGAGATGTCTTCAAATTCTTTGATTTAACTAGCATTTTCTGAACAGTGTCTACATGCCAGTAACTCTTCTGCACTGGAATAAAACTGGACAGAGCAGGAGAGGTCTTTGGTGAAGTTTATGTTCTTTGGGTAGGTTGCAGAAAGTAACAATTAACAAGCAGACATCAATAAACAGGACAATAATGACCAAAAAAATGGAGGAAATGAAACAACATAGTACAGAACATCTGCTGATGGAGGCATTAGTTTTGGGGTAAGCGATATTTATCCAATGTTTAATATTTTTTCAGAGAAGGTATTGGGGCCCGGGAGTTTGGTCATTATGTAACACTAGGCGGAAGGCGCCCTGGCCGTGTCTGGCGCGCGGGGCTCCAGTGGAGCGTGCGCAAGGCAGTGGGCCTCTCTGGGCTGTGTGCTCACCTCCAGCGACTCCCTGTGCCGTCCCTTCCCTTTTCGGCAGGATCTGGCCCCACGTTTGTAAACCAAGATGCTACTTCCCTGAGCACAGGGCACTAGAGAAGGGGAGCCCGACACGGTTATTCTCTGTGTTCCTGGGGTGTAGGAGGCAGCCGGGCAGCCGGTGTAGACCCATGCCGGGGATTGAACTTGTGAAAGTTAGTGAGAAAGAAAAACAAAGCTGAGCGTTGGTGGGAAGAAGAGTCCTTGCCTGGTGTATGGGTCTCCAGCTGTCTTCTGGGGCTCAAATTCAGGCCTTCTGAGGAGCCACTGGAATGTTTATCAGAAAAAAAAAAAAAAAAAAAAACTGTTTAAAGAGATAGCTGCAGCTGGCACTGGAACTGTGATGGAAAGGGCCTGAGATACAGGTGACAAAGCATACTCCATCTGCATATCCAACACCCAGCAAACCACGTGTTTCCTACGTGCATACAAATAGTAAGTCAGGCCTCTCACCCCCCACCGCTTGGTTAATGGTTAATCACTTAAGTGTCCTTGCAGCTGGTGTGAGTCAGCTCGCAGCAGGAAAGGTGTGAAGGGGAACAGGAGGGGCGGATTTTACGCTCACCTCTCCTGGGAGCGCTTAGTGCCGCTGGTTTTCCTCGGAGAAGCTTCTGTGTCCTCCGGGCTGAGCTTCGCCTGCCCCGAGGATGGCCGATGTCCTCTTGGGAGCAGCTGTGGGCTTTGCCGTGCCTCGAGCTTGTCTGCAGGCCTTTGGCACGCGCGGGCTGGGAGCTCTGGTCGCTTCACCTTGAGCGTCGTCTCCAGGTTCTCTGCGTGGATTCTTCGCTTCCTGCACGGCCTCGTCGGCCTCGTGGTGCGGCCTGGCTGGGGCGCTGCCCTGGCTCTAGGACCTCACCCGAATTCCTCAGGTCTCTGGCACGCGGACAGCTCTCTTGTGCTCCTCCACCTTTGAGTCTATGCTCAGATACTGGAAGTTGTTCTTGTAAGTTTGTGCCCTGCATAAATCTGTTCCCTAGCAAGCACAGACTAAATACACCACTCAAGGACGCATACACGCGTTTATAAAGACTACTTATGCAATAGTTCTATTTTCTGTGCCTAACCTTGTATCATTGGTTTTCATTTGTATCCCATAAACACGGCCAATCTATCTCCAAGCTTGACACTTCAATGAAGCCAGACTCTGATGTCTGCTACAGTGATTCATGGTGAATTTCTAAACTAACCTTTTAATATATGCACAAGGAGAATTGCATCCCCATATAGCAAAATCTTAAATTTTGTTTGCCTTCTATAGAGTTTAAAAAATATTACTGTGGTAAAATACACATAAAAATCACTATATATATATATATATATATATATATATATATAGATATACACATCAGTAGCACTTAGAACACTCTCATTGCTACTTCTATTAATACTGACACACACACCCACACACACACAGGTTAGAATTACTATTATTACTTTCACTGAATTTTTTTTTTTTTTTTTTTTTGGTTTTTCTCCGGTACCGGGAACCGAACTCACGACCTTGCACTTGCCAGGCAGGTGCTTTGCGGCTGAGCTAAATCCCCAGCCTCCTCACTGAATATTTTTTGAACAAAATAATAGTATGACTTATCTACAAGATATAAGTGAAGTTTTATTAGTTTGTATGAATTAATTCATCAAGCTGTTGCTTTTTTTGTCTGCCACTGTGCTGGAAAATAGAGATATGGAGATGAATAACATATTCCAAATAAGTGTTGGCCATCAGGTAGGGATCTAAATCAACTACTGGTACTAAAGTTTAACCGGTGGCAACAGGTTAAACAAGGTGAAATAGGTTACACAAGGTGAAATAGATTAAAAATAAACATGGACCAGACATTGCCGGAGACAGAGACTTTGGAGGGATGAAAAGTTGATCAAGTGAAAAGGACTGAAGAAGATTCCCGTGGTAAGATGCCATCAAAGCAAGGTGTATATCTGCAGAAAGGAAAGCGGCTTGGGTTGGTGGGATCACGGCTTAGTCATCTGCATGGTAGGTTTCGATTTTTCCCATATCCACATAATTTTCCTATATTTGCCTATAATCTCTAATCGTTCTTTAATACTGTTATGAATTCATTCAATTCACTTCTTAACTGAAATAAATTTATTTTTAAAGAAAGTTCTGCTTCATTGCCCTAAATTTAAAAAAAAAAATCTTTTAAAAGTAAAAGGCAATACAATTTAAAAATACAAATTATTGCCAAGTGTGGTGGTTCACGCCTGTAATCCCAGCACTCGGGAGGCGGAAGTAGGAAGATCTTTGCGAGTTTGAGACCAGCCTGGGTTACAAAGTAAGCTCAAGGCCAGCCTGAACTGCATAATGAGACCTCATCTCAAAAAGATAAATAAATAAATGACAAATTATTAAATTTTTGCTGCATATCATTAACTGATAAAAAATTCTAAGTAGAACTATACTAACTTTTGGTTTAAAAGAGATCACTATTAAAAGTTCTTCCAAATGAAGCTGTTTGTATAGCTCAGAGGTAGAGCACTTGTCTAACATAACATGCGCAAGGCTCTGCAATCATGCCAAGCACTACACCGAAGACATTTCTTTTAATTTTAAAAATCTGAGCTGAGAGTAGTCAACGTTTGTAGTCTTAGTATTTGGGAGACAGAAACAAGGGGATGAATACAAGTTTGAGGCAAGCCAAGGCCTGGACTATATAGTGAGAGCCTGTCTCAAAAGATCTTCAAAACATGCAAATAAAGCTCTTCCTCTCTTACTCAGAAAATAAGAAAAATGGAAAGAAAAACGTTTTCTTACTGTGTAACATGTTGGTATTTCAGATCATGTTCGTGTATTTTCCCAAAACATTGAAATACTATGAATGGGATGTTTTACACACTGTACAAAACTGAAATACAGAGTTTCGATGATGAAAATGTAGAGAGGAAAGGATATTTAAAGTCTATGAAACTGAGCCTGTGTAACTGTCGTGTAATTGTACGTAGCACAGACACGTACCCTAAGTGACTGCGCTCACGTGAGGTACACAATGAACAGGCTGTAAAGGTGAGATACACACGCAGCTTTGAAATGCTCCCAAACACAGAGTTTGCTACAGTCGGTTTTGTTTTGGAGTTTATGTTTGGGTTCCATGGTAACATTTTGTTCAAACGTGGGTCTCTTATAAGATCCCATATTTGGGAACTCGAAGTGAATTTCTCTTCCCTTGAGAGTATGAGTACACTCAGTTTTCTAGGAAATTATTATATCTAACTTCACTGGACCTTCAATGTGTGAGTTACTGACCTCAAAACATATAAACTCATGAGTTGGGCCAACACTTTAAGAGTTTATGTCTAAGCCTGGCTGCACTCCCTGGCTGCGTCTCCCTGTGTCACAAGCTGGGGCTACAGCAGGCCTGGAAATCTCATCTTCCACCACCAGCTCCCACCTCTAACGGAAGGCACCTCCTATGTCTGTGTGATTTCCACTGTGGTGATTAAGTTAGCTTCTTCTGAGGCTACTTTACAAAGGTACATCTCAAACTTTAATGAGACTGGGCCCTCCATGCTAGCCTGCTTCTGTGCTAACTAATAAAGTGAATTTTAATAATTACGGAATTGATAGCATTGCCAGTGGATCTTGTTCATTGACTGTATTCCCCTGTCCAGTTTGTTCACATTATTCTCCCTCTATTTAAGCATTGTGAGCCTAAACAATTTTTATACATTATGATTTATAAAGTCATAACTTGATCGTCTTGTGAATGTGACCACATGCAAAAAGAGGGTAGCAAGAAAAAGGAAACAGCTCATTCAAAGAAAAGTTCTTTGCCAAGGGCATATGGATGATGTTCAAAAGCGCATTTGTTTCCTGGATCAGAGATACAATAAGGATTAGCACAAAGGATTAGACAGTGAGGATAGAGTATTTAGAAAAAGTAAGAAATTACTTAATTAGAGATGGAGTAATTTAACACTGGCAGAGCTGAATTCACCACTGTTCCTTCTAAAAATCTATTTCTCTCTTTCCTCTGTCAGGGCATGGCAGTACTTCCTGGACTCCACTTTCTTTGGTGGCGTCTCTGCTCTTCCTGTAGCTGTAGATCTGTTGCTTCTTGCAGGCAGCTTCATGGATCTTTTCATTCATCATGTTTTCCCTGCTGAACAACCTACTAAACATTTTTGTGCGAAAGTGATTTGTTACCCACCTTTAGCAAGGTGTAGACCTTCACTAAATCTGGTTCTGTACTTATATCACTTTTGTTTTTATCTTATTTAGTGTTAATTCCAGTGTTTCCCAGCTGCCTCTTTCCTTTTTCTTTAATTCTTTTCAAAATATATATTGTAGACATTTAATCTTCTTTAACCTTAATTATAATTCCTTCTGAGTTACCTTAAATAATTTTTGAAAAATGAGATTAGTACATAAGATAAAGTGGCTTTAATTTCCTCTCAGTTGCCCCAATCAGAATCTGTACTAACTTTTAAAGTTTTCCTATATCTCCACATCTGATCTAACAATAAATATTGTTTATTTGATTTCTCAATATTTTTCCAATCTATTGCTTTTACTGCATCCACATTTTCTACATTCATTATGCATTTAGTTGTCTTGAATAAGTTGCTAAGAGTTTTTTTTTTTTTTTTTTTTTTTGCTGGCCAGATGGCCTCTATTTATTCCTAGGAGCTTTTCTTCTTAGAGTTTCTAAAGTGAATTATCTTAAAATAAAACAAACAAAACCAACAACTCATGAATATATTACTGTCACGCTCATTGTCACTGAATGGGTCCCCAGCTTTTAGAGTCGAGTTCAAACTCTCCACCACAACACATGAGGCACCTGAAAACTTGCTCTCCGCATTTCACTGGCTCTGCCTTCAAACTTCTCCAGGTTAATTGCTCCCGAGTGCCGCGCTGCAGACTCGCTAAGCTATCCGTGATTTTCCACCACTCTCAACTTCTCTAGCCAGCCTAACCCTTCCAAAGTCGTACATAGCCACAGAAAACTGTTTGAATTACCAGAATGCCAGAGGGTTTTATTAATGAAGAGTAACCAGTAGCCTGGATCTAGGAACAAGGTCATTTTAGGAAACAGGTGTCAAAATGGATGGACGAACTACACCTTGTCCAAAGTGTCTAAGCTGGCCAAGGAAGTATGAAAAAATGAGAACAGATAAGCCTCTCAACTCCACCCTGCCAAGACAAGAGCTATATTGCAAGTCTATAACAGAATATTCATTTCCATCACCACTTACCACCACTGCATCAGAGGGTATTGGCAAACGGTCTGGTGGTTCAGTGAGCCATGCACAGGATAGCTGACTAGAACTTCCGATCAAATGTTCATCAGGACTTTCTCATTCTTGGAAAGTTTTTCGCTTTTCCTGTAAGAAGAGAATAAGAAGCTTAATTTCCAACACAGTCTCTAACTTCTTGAGAGAAAATGTGTAAAAGGAAATGAAAATGATAATCCTTTCTACCGAGATTTGGAAGGTTCTACCCACTCATCTCAAAAGATACAAAGTATGTTTGTTACGTAGAATAACTCTCACCTTTGTTTAGGCAAAATATACAACAACTTATTAATTATTAATATCCAATCCTCTTTGCTTGCTGGCATAACAGACCAACTGTACATTTCCTCAAGAAAATATATAGATTCTTGAACACAGAACTATCAGTGACAAAAAGAACAATAATTACTGGGAAACAAACTTTCTTTCAACATTGGAGCGGGTGTTGGATTTAAGCAATGGACTCCATTTGAAAAAAAGTGTACCCATTAAAAAATCAATACTCTTACCTCCAGGGGGTCACAGCAAATGTTTTTAGATCTTGCCAAAAAAAAAAAATTAAGGATTTGGAAGCATTTACCTGGCAAACATTTTAGGCTCAAGATTTTTCCAACTTTCAAACTTTAGAAATTGTCAAAAATAAAGTCCTCTGAATTTTGTTGACAAAAGATTTACAGACTCAAAAGTGAATGAAATAGTAACTATAGAAACAAGCTGCACAATCATATGTATGATAGAATTGTATAGGTCGGAAAGGAAGATGCATGCTTGTACTAACATACCAGAAACTAAGAAAATAAACTTAGTTCCTGTTATAATACAAATTGAATGAGTTCTTACTACCAACTGGCACTGATGTTCCTTCTTTTGGATTTTGTAAAAATGCTTAGAAAAATCTTAAAGTTTTGCCATTTTAAAAGGTGATATAAGCTTTTAAGGCTTTATCGACATATTTGATAATTCAGCTCAACATCAGTGACAGGTCACCATTCCCCACAGACCTCCTGTTTTTCTAGCTGAAACACCCAGGAAGCCGAACCAACTACAAACAGCAAATTTTATTTTGAATCCCCAGCTGGAATAATCTTTTTGCTAAAGTAAATACCAAAATGTCCAATTTTCTAAGGTTCAGTCAAACTATCTCAACTTTATAACTGGAGAAGCATCAATAAAAATAACATGTTTGGATTCAGTTAAATGTGTTCAATCTTTTCCACTCAGCTCACCATGTAACACAGATTTATCATGATAGCATAGAAAGGAGTTTCCTGCATTCTCTTGCCCCATTATTTTATGGGTTACAGGTGGTAAAAAACCAAGCCGAATACAAAAGTGAAATCTGCATAGAAGCTAAGTCACTGGGGTAAAGTAGCACAAAGGGATCCAGTGGAGTTCTCTCCGGAGTATAGGGATTATTGTATTTTGATCAGGAAACTGCTTGACTTATTTGTTCATGAAATATGAGGCGATTACTAGCAACCATAATGACATCTTTTACTTGCAGGTTGAAAAAAACTGTGAGTAACTCTGATGCTTTTATTCTAGAAAACAATTAGATGGGCTATGGGAACAAAGAAAGCACCGGTAGGTGTGGTTGTGTCAATTCCACACAAAAGGCCTCATTTGAAGTACACTTAATATCTGCTGCTGTATTTGCTTCTGAATCAACCTAAGAGATTCAGCACTTTCAATACTGTTTTCTTTTATTTCCTGTGTCTCTCCAAATGCTTACAGGACATGAAACAGATTTATACCCTTTAAAACGTTTGTTCCTTGTTGCAGGGGGATTTTCTTAGAAACTAGTAAACATTAGTGCAAATCCTAACAACAAATTGATTCCTGATGAGTCAGTTTTTAAAGTCACCTTTGTATTTCTCCTTGACTTTGTTTATCTTTCCTTCTGCTTCTGTCTTTAAATCACTTTTTCATGAATTGCTTTCCAATAAACAGAGCTGGGGAACATTCTGTTGATGTAAAGGGCTGCATTTTGAAGACAGAAATATGGCAGTTAGATATTGATTCACTGATATGCTGCAACTTCACTGCCACGTATACCACTAATGTCAGATATCTGTGTCATGATGGAATCTAAATTTGTTAATACTGGTTTTTTTCTTATTTTAACTATTCAGGAACTAACACTCACAGGAAGCAAACAATTACGTAGGGTGGTATACAGAGGGGACCTCAGAAATTATCCACTCCAAGCCCTCATTTCTACAGATGAAGAAATGAACCAAAAGATACTAAGTTATGTACCAAAAGATCCATAATGCTTAGCCTCATTACAGCACTTGAAATTGGGTGTTATGAATTCCTCTCCAGGGAGGACTATCCCAGATGCCTGTCCTTGACCTTAAACAGCAACTGCAGTTATAATCTTTTATACTTCTTTTGTAAGGGTTAATCATTTCTTTGTTTTCTTTTCTTGCTAAGCCTAAAACAAATATAAGAGAGTATATAGAGAATTAAAAATTTCTATTTCCATTAGCATCTGGAAAACCACTGACTTGAAATCTAAGAGCTATTTTGATTTAAAAAAAATCGGGGACTTACTGAAGTCAAAGAATTGAATTTAAAATAATGTTATGTTTTGCTTAATCTTTGTATAGTTTTTCTCATATATATCTCCTAGCTATCTTATGAGGCAGTGTCCCATGACACTGGGATTTAGAAAGGTCAACTAACCTGCTTAAGCTCATATAGATATTAAAAGTGCCTCTCTAGTTATAGAAGGTAGAAGTTAGGTTGTTCTGCACAATAATCTGGGTCTTTCCCTGGCTGTTCATTCTGAATTATTGAAAAGGGGGAAATATCCAAAGGAATCACAATAATTTTATTACTTACAGAATATCTTTCACTTGATTGTAGTGTTGTGGCCTTCATTTACACAATTCTGGTACAGGTTCAGCTGGACAGAATAAGTCCTGTATCACATTCATTTGAGCCACGTATACAACACATGAACTGGGAACTGCAGAAGCGCTGCTGGAGGCAGGGCAGGAGAAGCTGCTCTGTGACAGCCATCCTGCTCCTTCTAGGGAAGTTGCTAAGTAGCTCACTTTCACACAATGAAGTGTCCCATTTCTGAAAAAATTTTTGAAAAAAGTAGTTTCCTGACAACTAGAGAAAAACCTTTTTTTTTTTTTTCTAAGGAGTAAATGTACATTTTCCTCATGGAAAAAAATTAACTAACATTCGCCATTTGTGTTTTGACTGCCGTGCAAAGCAATTTAAGGAATTTGGCCGCACCACAACTAGTACAACTGCAAGCTAAACTTTTGCTTAATCTTATTTTTTATTCTATCTTTATATTTCCAGGTCTCTCTCATGTTTTATTTTATATTCTATCCCACTAACCTGACTGTGAGTTTGATGTACATGAGTTTGATATATTTGGAGAAAAGACCCAGTTCAATGCAATTAGAAATGAAAAAGGTGAAATCACAACAATATCACTGAACTCCAAAAGTAATTAGAAACTATTTGAAGAATCTGTATTCCAGTAAATTGGGGAATTCAGAAGAAATGGATAGATTCCTAGACACATATGAATCGCAAACCTCAACCAAGATATAAAAACCAATAAGCAATGAACTTAAAACCATCATAAAAAAAAAACAAAATGAAACAAACAAACAAAAATCCTGGACTAATTAAGAAAAGGTCAGGACCCAATGGATTCACCATAGATTTCAATAAGAGTTTTAGAGATGATTTAATAACAATAATCTCAAAGTCTTTAATGAAATCGAGAAGGAAGGCATATTCACAAAGTTATTCCTGGAAGACAGTATTATTCTAATTCCAAAATCAGAAAAGACCAAACCTCAAAAAAAGAGAATTACAGGTAAATCTTTTTGATGAACATAGACACAAATATCATCAACAAAATATCAACAATCAAAATGCAACAAATTTTCAAAAAGATCATGCATCATGACCAACTACAATTCATCCCAGGGAAGCAGAGATACTTCAAAATACAAAATCAATATTATGTAAACAGAACTGAGGACAAAAACATTACGTGATTATCTAAAAAATTATAGAGAAAAACCATTGGTAAAATTCAACATCTATTCATTAAAAAAAAAAAAAAACCTGAAGAAATTAGGTATAGAAGGATCTTGTCTCAGTCTACTTAAAGCCATTTATGACACATCTCCTGCCTGCATTGAATTGAATGGGGAAAGTCTTGAAAGATTTCCCTCTGAAATTGGGAACAAGAGAAGTATGTCCACTATTGCCACTTCTGCTCAATATAGTAGTCGAAATATTAGCCAGAGCAATCAAGCGAAAGAAAGAAATGACAGGGCTACATGTAGGAAAAAAAGTCAAGTTATCATTATTTGCAAATAACATGTCCTTATTTGGGAAAGATCCAAAACAGCCACTACAAGACTCCCAGAATTAATAACCAAATCCAGTAGGATACAAAGTCAACATACAAAAATCAGTAGCATTTCTGTACACCAATAATGAGCACCAGAAAAGAAATTAGGAAAATACCACCGTTCACAATAGTATCAAGAAAAATTAAATATGTAGGAATTAATCTAAGAAAGTGAAAGACTTCTACAAAGAAAACTACAATTCTGTGAAAAAGGAGATCAAAGAAGTCACCAGAAAGTTGAAAGATATCTCCTGTTCCTAGGTAGGTAGATAAAATATTATCAAAATGGTCATACTTCCAAAACTGATGTACAAATTTGATGCAACACTAATCAAAATACCAAGAACACTCCCCAGAGAACTATAAAAACCATTCCTAAAATTCACAAAGAAGAAGCAGAGACCCAGAATACCAAAGCAACCTTGGACAACAAGAGCAGAGCAGGAGACATCACATTCTTGGACTTCAAGTTATATTACAAAGTTACAGTGATTAAAAACAGCATGGCACTGGCAAAAAAATCATGTGATTTAACGAAGTACAATAGAGTATGAGAACCCAGGCACACTCGGCTCTCAGATACAAAGGGGCTAAAAGGATACCTACTTAAATAATGACGCTGTGAAAACTGGTATCCACGTGCAAAAGATGAAATCTAGATCTATATCTCTCACCAAGTACTAAACTAAAAAGTGAATTTAAGATTTAAATATTAGAAGAGAAGCATTTAATCCACTGGAAGATAAAGCAGGTAAAACTCAAACGCATAGGCATAACAAAGACTTTCTGAAAAGAACAATTGTATGATAGTACCAGGAATGGACAAATGGGATCATATCAAATTTAAAAGTTTGGCACGACACAGAAAACAACCAACAATGAAAAGACAACTTACAGAACTGGAAAAATTTTTTCCTGCTATTCCACAAGCAAAGGACTAATATCTAGAATATATAATGAACTCAAAAAAAGTTAGGTGCCCTCCAACCAAAACATCCAATAAAAAATGGGCAAATGAAAGGAATAGACATTTTTCGGAAGATACACAAGTGGCCAATAAATGCCAGAAAAAATGTCATCTCTAGCCATTAGAGAAGTACAAATAAAAAGAACACAGATTCTACTTTACTGCAGAAAGAACAGCTATTAAGAAATCAAAAAACGTCAAATGCTGGTTAGGCTGCAGGGGAAAGGGTACCCTTCTACACTGGCAGGATTGTAAACTAGCGCAACCATTATGGAAATCAGTATGAGATCCCTCAAAAATCTAAAAATAGAAATTCTATTTGATCCACATATTCCCTTTATAGATATCTTCCTAGAAGAGGTCAAGACAACCCAAAATATAAAGAGCAAAATAAAAGATAAGAGGATTGATGGAGATAAGTCTTTTGCAAGAGAGAAGGGAGGTGAAATTGCTTACAATATAGTTAAGTGTTCTAGAGACATTTAACTTGAAAGAAAAAGGTGCAAAACTTTATACCCAAAAGCAATTTTTTAAAAAGGTAGATCAATTATATTCATTTGCTTTCCTCCAACTTCATCCGACCTTACATATCAATCATACGGACCGGCTGGGGAACATACAGAGCAGAACCTGAGTGGGTCCGAATCTTGCATTGATCTGTGGCACTGGTCTCGCACCAGCACCTCACATCATCCAACTTTTTCCTAGCCTGGCGGGCTTCTATCAATTAAATAAGTATCCTTTCCCAAGGATAGGAAACTATTACGGACTCCCTACTTAAATAGAGGAAAATTTTTCCCTTCTAAACCAACTGTTTGTTGGACAGCCAACATGTCTGGGTTGAGTTCAGCATTGAGTATACTTAACAGGGAGAATAATGTGTGTCTGCCTCATCTTTAATCTCTTCTCTGAACGTTTGTTCTACTTACTTGGAAACCGGGCTTATCCCTCAACATGTGAACTCATCTATTTTCTCAAGTTGTAGCGGTTTTCTCTCACACACTTTCTGTGCCCCTGAAATGAGAGGTAATCATTGCGTTTTTCCTGTTCCTCATTCTCACCTTCAGATTATTCTGCTTTCCTCCTCCTGCAAAGTGACGTTTTAAATTTGGTAAGATTAAACTATTCCATCTGCTATCTGATCCTTATTGCAGTCATCTGCAATAAATGCCTCGATGGGTCGCTCACTCATTTTTTCAGTCATTCTTATTTCTCCCATTTCACTCCAACACCACCTATGCCTTGTTTCTGGGCAATTTAAACATACACAACTCTTTCCTCTGTACCGTGAATTGTCAGTTCTTTGATATCTCTCTCCAACTTACTTTGCCCTTGACCCAATCTCAGCCAATTATTCTTGGTTTTAACAATAACTTAACTCCATCTAAGTCCCAGTTTGAAACCTTTCATTCTTGAGCCATCAACTACTATCTTTGCACTTACAGTCTTAGAATGTCAACCACAATAATCCCACAGGAAAATGGAAGAAATCTCTAACAAGTCACTATAATTACAATTGTCAAAAATTATGCAATAAAGAAGAACATTTGGAAACTAAAAATATGACAACTAACAGCTTAAAAATTAAATGGAATGGCCAAAGTAACTTTCAAATAAATAAGACTGGAAAATATTCTTTTCATACATAATTTCTTTGTAAAGTTAATGAAAGATGTCTGGAAAATATAATAAGAAAAAAATAATAAACTAAGGAAATAAAACACTAAACCAAGAAAGAGGAAGACATGGATACCACAAAACAGGGATCTAACACGTAAGAGTAGAAAGAAAAGTCTCCAAAGTGATAGGTGAGCAACAGTCCTACACAGAAAGCAGTCCAGAACAGAAAATATATGGGAGGATCTTGTGTAAGGTCTCTAGAAAGAAATATGTGCATACATACACACACAGAGTCAAGATTAAAAAAAATATGAACTTATGATTCTCTTGGGAAGAACTAATGATGTATACATGTACTAGCCAGTTTTCTGTGGCTGGCACAAAATACATGAGAACCACAACTTGAAGGAACAGGAGGTTTGTTTTTGTTCACAGTTTCAGAGGTTCCAGAGCTTGACTAATTACCTCCAAGGACAAAAGCATCATAATAGAAGGCATAATAGAAAAAAGCTGCTCAACTCATGACATCCAAGAAACGGGGAGCAAGGGGAGAGTGCCAGAGAGGGAAATACATACAGCTGCCAAAGTCATAGCTCCATGGCCCACCCAGACATAAACAGAAATGTGCTTTACCCTTCTAGGCATCTCTAAAGCCAATCTGCTTGACAGACAAGATTAACCACTATACCATTTAAAGATAAGTAAACAAAAAGCAAGGGAATTATTAATTTGGGAAACATGTAGGGTAGAAAAGATTGTGCAAGGAAGAAAATAACCATGACAAGCTAGCTTTTTGGTTCTGCAAAGAATAATACCCATACTTACATAATGCAGTAGCGACCTGCTGTTGACTTAACCAAATATTGAACTACAAGTATTTTTAGAAGATGGAAAGAGACATAGGATGGATAACACAGAAGAAATGGATGGACTCCTAGGTACATATGAATTGACAAAGCTGAATCAAGAAGATATAAAAATTCTGAATATCAGTCAATGATATTGAAAATGTAATCAAAAACCTATCAACAAAGAAAAGCTGAGGTCCTGATGGATTCACTGCTGAATTCTATAAGAAATCTAGAGAAGATTTAATATCAGCACCCCTCAAACTCTTAAATGAAATTGAAAAAGAAGAGTATTCCCTACTTCATTCCTTAGGCAAGTATTATCCTGATACCAAAACTAGAGAAAGACTCAACAGGAAAAGAGAATTACTGGCCAATCTCCCTAATGAAAATAAATGCAAAAATCCTCAATAAGATACTAGCAAACAGAATTCAGTAAATCATCAAGAAGATTATATGCCATGACCAAGTGGGATTCATCCCAGGAATGCAGGGATGGTTCAACATATGCAAATCAATAAATATAATAATACACCACACCAACAGAGCAAAAGACAAAATTTATCTGATCATCTCAATAGAAGCAGAAAAAGCTTATGACAAAGTCCAACACTCATTTATGATTAAAACCCTACAGAAAACCAGAATAGATGGTGTTTATCTCAATCTGATAAAAGCCATCTATGGCACACCAGCAGCCAATATCATACTAAATGGACAAAAACTAAAAGCTTTCCCTCTAAAATAAGGCACAAGACAAAATGTCCACTATCAACACTCCCATTGAATATAGTTTCAGAAACACTAGACAGAGCAATTGGACAAGAAAGAAAAATAAAAGGAATAAGAACAGGAGAGGAAAAAGTTAAATTATCATTATTCACAGATAACATGATACTCTACATAGAAGACCCAAAAATTTCACCAAAAGACTTCTAGATTTAAAACCCAAATTCAGTAGCATAGCTTGATATGAGTCAACACTCAAAAATCAATAGCATTCCTGTATACAAAACCAGCTCACTGAGAGAAAAATTAGGGAAACAATACCATTCACAATAGCATCCAAAAAATGAAATATGTAGGAATCAATCTAACAAAGGAAGTAAAGGATCTATATACTTAAGATTACAGTGCTCTGAAAAAGGATATCGAAGAGGTCGTCAGAAAAGGGAAAGACAACTCTTGCTCCTGGACAGGAAGAACAAACAGTGAAATGGCCAAACTCCCAAAACTGTTATACAGATTCAGTGCAATCCTGATCAAAGTGTCAGTAACATACCTCACAGAGATAAAGAAAACATTCCTGAATTTCATCTGGAATCAGAAGAGACCTAGAATAGAAAAGCCAGTCCTGGACAACAAAGGCAAGGCAGGAGGCATCACAATCCCTGACTTAAAATTATACTACAAAGCTATTATGAAAAAATCAGTATGATATTGGCCAAAAATAATCAGACCTGAGGACCAGTGGAACAGATTGGAATATGCAGACACAACTACAAACACTCTCACCCACCTTACTTTGACAAAGGGGCTAAACATATTTACTGGAAGAAAGACATCCTCCTTAATAATTGATGCTGGAAAAGCTAGCTCTCTATGTGCCAAAGACTAAAACTAGACCCATGTCTATCACCATGCATTAAACTAAAGTCAAAATGGATCAAAGATCTAAATTTTAAAATATAAACACTAAATCTACTGGAAGAAAAAGTAGGTAGAAATCATGAAGACATAGGTGTAGGTAGAGAGTTCATAAACAAAACCCAGACTGCTCTGGAAATACTTCAAAGAATCAACAAATGGGATCTCATTTTACTAAAAAGCTTTTGCATAGCAAAAGAAATCACCAACAAAGTGAAAAGACAACCCACAGAGCGGGAAAAAATTATAGCAAATTTTCCCTCAGACAAAGGACTTCTATCTAGAACATATAAAGAACTGAAAAAATCAGACCCCCAAAATTCAAAGACTCAATCAAAAAATGGGTATCTGAGATGAACACACATTTTTCAGCTCAAGAAGGGCAAACAGCAAATAAATACATAAAAAACTGTTCAACATCACCAGTCATTTGACAGATGCAAATTAAAACAACACTGAGATTCCATCTCACCCCAGAAAAAATAGCTATCATTAAGAAATCAACCAATAGCAAACGCTAGTGGGCCTGTGGGGAAAAAGGAGCCCTACTCCACTGTTGTTGGAAATGTAGACTGGTACAAGCACTGTGGAAATCAGTTTATCTTTTCTTTTTTTTTTTTTTTTTTTTGGTCTTTTTGCGACAGGGTCTCACTATGCAGTTCAGCCTGGCATTGAGCTCACTTTGTAGCCCAGGCTGGTCTGGAACTCTCAATGACCCTCCTGCCTCAGCCTCCTGAGTGCTGGTTTTACAAGCATGCACTACCATGCCCAGCCTTGTAATAACTAAATCTTGGGAACAACCCAAATACCCATCAATGAAGAAATGGATAAAGAAGGTGTGATTTTTTTATATAGTGGAGTACTACTCAGCCATAAAGAAGGATAAATGTGAGACTTTTACAGGTAAATGGATGCAACTTAAGGCTATACCTGTAAGTGAAATAAATCAGACTCATATGTGTAAACATCATGCTGTCTCCCCAGTGTGAGAAACTGGAAGTGTAAATAAGTTCTAAAATGTACAATAGATATTGTGAAATGGGAAGACATTCAAAAGGACAGGTAGGATAGGTGAAAGGGGAAAGGACAGTAGGAAAAAGGAAAAAATTCAAGTCAGTTAGACTATTAGTGTCCCTTAGCTCATTAAAAAGGAAGGTTTGTGTTAATATCAATTGGAGAAATTTTTATGCCCCTATCTCGTACCCTGAGCAACTACTCTAAAGATAACAACATGTAATGTGTTAACTATTGTTATTCTCCTATTACTTCGTTATGAAATTTTGTTTGACTTTCTTCCACAAAATAAAATAAAAAGATGTGGACAGAATCAATGAAAAACAAAAGAACTTATAGGAAAGAGTTAATTATACATTTTACTTTAATATTGTCAAACAACATGAACATAAGTTTATTATTTATAAACATCAGAAGAGAAAAATTAAATGATGGAAGTTAGGGAGCATGAAATGATGAAAGTTAGGGAGCACTGTATTTTGCTTTGAGTCTTTTAATACTAATTATTTTTACCTTGATAAAAATAAGCATTGATTTTTAAATATTTTTATTGTAAGCCACTCGAAATTATTTTAGCAGATAATCAAGTAAATAAATAAAACTGTGCGTCAATTGGACCACCACCCATCCCTGACTTACTAGGTGAGGGTCAGTGAGTCCACACATATGAAAACGCCCTGCTGAAAGGGCTCTTTAGAGCAGTCGGCAGAAGCTTATCATTCATCTGACTTCGCATCAAGAATTTAGGATCAGATGTCATCCTGGCTGTGAAGTTTGCAATCCTTGCTGTGCCGCAGTTGGTTTTAGTTAGCCTTATGAGAGTTGTAGATATGTTCTCTTTGTAAACAGGCAAACGTAGCCATCCTCCTCCCCGCTGGGGGCATTGCTAGGGTGTGAACACCTAGAAATCGCTTCCTGGCTGACCGAGGGTGCAGCCCGCTCTTTTGTTTCCAGTTCCTGCTTCTGCTTTCAGATGATTAACTGGTGCACTGGGTGTCACTGGGGCTGCTGACCGTCTCTCATGGCCAGTGCTACCCCCAGCACAGCTCTACACTCCGAAGTCGGCTGGAGTAGCGGAAAATGCCTCATTGCTGGGAATTCTACGGCACCATGCTGGCATGCAGAACCTCAGTGACCCTCATGAAGGAAGGGACTCAAAGTCGAAAATGGTATGTTTTAAAGGTTCGAAGAAGTCGATATATCATCTGAGTTTAAATGCCTGATTCCACTCTGAGGCATTCTGATCTTGAATTCAAGGTGAAAGCACGCTTTCCTCAGAACAGCATCGCAGTGCTCTTTCTGTGAGTGATGGCTGGCTGCCCTGTTTCCATCCACCGCCTTCCTCTCCCTCCTGAGCTGAGGCACTCTACATCTTAACTACAGCTTGTTCAGTCAGGAACTCATTGTTATCTACCTCATTTATTGGCCAAAACGGTGTATCCTTCGTATATGTTGGCTCGAGGAACATTATCTACTAAATCAATGACCGATGGTGTGCAAATGAAGGCACACAAAGGCTTATTTATCTCAGTGAATGTGCCATCGTCCACCTGGTCCGTATTGTACTTCTTGAGCGTGTGCTAGAATTTTTCTGCCCTGGCTGACAGACTTATTCCTGAAAGCTTTCCAGTATGGCAGATGCTTAGTTCACATCCAGACTTACTGGATCAGAATCTCCAAGGATGAGTCCCAGTGCTGGAAAATTTTAAGTTCCACAGTAATGATGTTAGGGAATTCAGTTTGAGAACCGCTGCAGCTCTGTGATCTCCTTTTTCATGCCTCCCGTCACTGAGCACGTTTAGGTCCTCAGCATCTCTTCCCTAGATCTGTGCTGCGGTTTCTAGCTGTACTTCTTATATCCTGTTTAAATCCCTGGAGTGTGTTCTCTCTTCCCCTCTCTTTTATTTAAAAAATATTGGTTGAAAGTCATGCTTGGCATTGAATTTTTCCTCTACTATGTTGCTTGAACATTTTTATGAGATTCAAGTCTTACAATGATATTCTTGGACTTAATGTTCTGTAAGTTCTTTTTTACCACTAGCATAAATTCCAAAGTCATTACTGTAGCACTCATCTTACCCCGTTTCTACCCCCAACTCAAGTCTATCAAATGCCTCCAATGTGTTAATTCCTGCTTCCTAAATATCTACACATCTGGTAGGATTGCATAGCACAGAGTTTAAGAGCTTCTTCATGAAATAACTGATCTTGTATACCAATAATGAACCCACTAAAAAAGAAATAAGGAAAATAATTTCATTTACAATAGTTTAAAAATTAAATACCAGGAATCAACCTAACTAAACAGATGAAAGACTTCCACAGTAAAAATTAAATAATACTGAAGAAAGAAACTGAAGAAGACATTAGAAAAATAGACAAATGTCTCTTTTTAATGGATCAAAATGTCTAACATTATAAAAATGGGCATATCACTAAAGGTAACCCACAGATTTAATACAATTATATTAAAATATCAACAATATTCCTCACAGAGCTAGAAAAAATCCTAGAATTTATATGAAACCAGAAGAGACCCAGAATAGTCAAAGTAAAATTATCCTAGCAAAAAGGATAATTCCAGAGGAAAAGCAGAGCCAGATGTCAAGTTCTACAACAAGGCCATAGCAACAAAAACGACAGGGGACTGGCACAAAATCTGAAAAGTCAATCAACAGAGCAGAGCAGAAGGCCCAGAAACAAACTGACACACCTAAAGCTGTCTGATTTTTGACAAAGAGACCAAAAACATACACTGGAGAAAAGATAGCCTCTTAAACAAATGGTGCTGGGAAAACTGTGTATCCACAGAGAAGAGATTGAAAGTAGATCCCTACCTTTTATTCCCTACTAAAATAAAATGGTATGGTTCAACCACATAGATATAAAAAAAGAAACTTTGAAAAGGGTGGAATATAACACATGGAAAACACTTGGAGGCCATAAGAACAGGTAAAAACTTCCTAAATCATACTCCAGTAAATCAGGACATAATATCAGGAATCAACAAATGGGACTTCATCAAATTAAAAAACTTCCTCACAGCAAAGGAAGCAACAGAGTAAAGACACAGCCTACAGAGTGGGAGAAAGTCATCATTAGCTGTTCTTCTGATAGAGGATTAATCTCTACAATACATAAAGAATTAAGAAAAATTAGCCACCCCCAAATCACCCAAACAGAAGTGAGAAAATGGACTAAATACTTCTCAAAAGAAATACAAATGGCCAATAAATATATAAAAAGAAGTTCCACGACTTTAGCCATTAGGAAAATGCAAATCAAAACTACTTTGAGATTCATCCAGAATGGCCATCATCAAAAATACAAAAGATAATGAATGCTGGCCTAGATGTAGAGAAAAAATAACCCTCCTATACTGTTGGTGGAAATATAAACTCATACAACCATTATGGAAATCGGTATGGAGATTTTTCAAAACCTAAAAATAGAAATACTATTGATCCAGCTATACCTCCGGTAGGTATATTTCCAAAAGAATTAAAGATAACCTATTATAATGATACATGCATATTCATGTTTATGGCAGTTCATATCATAAGAACTAAACTGGAAATAGCTTTTACGTCCATCCACAGGAGAACAGGGGCAGAAAATGTGGCTTAGTTTCAAGGTAAATTCTTATTCCACCATAAAGAAAGTGCAATCATGCCATTTGCAGAAAAATTGATGGTACTGGAGATCATCTTGCTAGGTAAAATCAGCCAGAGTTAGTTTCTCATATCTGGAAAATGTAAAATAAATTAGTAAATTAACTAATTAAAAGTCCACGACAGGAAGGTAGAAGACAGACTTTTGGAAAGGAAACGGAGGATGGGGAAAAAGGAGAAACGTGCAATGGGATTGAAGACGAGCAAGATACCCTAAGGGTGTACCAGTTCCCGCCATTCTGTATTACCAACGTGCCTGTAAAAAACAATCTTCCAAAAGTTGTAGTTTTGTTGTTCATTTACCAATATATAACTAAACATTGTTAAGAATGCAGGATAAGGGGCTGGGGATTTAGCTCAGCGGCACAGCGCCTGCCTGGCAAGTGCGAGGTTATGAGTTCGATTCCCGGTACCAAAAAAAAAATGCAGGATAATAATGAAAACTCTTAATTTTATTTGGCTCCTGCCTATGTGGCAGTTTTTAAACCTAATAAATTATCTCATAAAGAAAGAAATCTATGAAGTAAAACCTATCATCATTCTCTTTTAATATATAGAGACTCAGAGGTATAAAACTCTCAAAGAAAATTGAACGAAGTCACATACTTTTGAGTGAGGAAGACAGGCAGTCTGACTCGAAGCCCTCTCTTAGATGCTATGTTATGTAGCTATTCCGAAGTGAAAATGAAAGCAAAGAGAGGATGCCGGGAGTGGCACTGCACACCTGTGACCCTAGCACTCAGCAGAAGACTAGGACAGAAGGATCACAGGGAGGGGGAGGCCAGCCCGGGCTATAGAGTGAGCTCAAGGCCAGCCTGAACTGCAGAGTGAGGCCCTAAGGGAGATGCTATCAGATAAGCACGGTTTCTACTAAATGCATGCTTCTTCCTATTTTAAAGTCCAAATTGTAGGTCAAATCACGGTCAGTCACAGACGATGACAGTATTTACATGAACACCGATAAAATGTGACAAAAATAAATCCAATCTTCAAACAGACAAGTTGAAAATCTTTGCTGATATTATCTAAGTCACTGAGGATGCATCTAACATCTCTTTAAGAGTATTAGGTAATTTTGCTGGCTGTATTTGGTTGAAATTCTCACTCTGCATGTTTGCTTCTTAAAGTGATTTCAAAATATATCAACATGTACTTAAATGGCCCATCAGGCACAGCTCAGTGAGAAAGTACTGTGCTTAGTCTTTGGTGCTATTTGATGGCCACTCGAGCATGCACCGGATAAAACGTAATCTCTCAGGTAATTCGCTGAATGTAGTAAAAGAATGAGTACTGTGCTCATCTCCTAAAAGAACGGGAGTCGAGGAGCTAAAGCAGATGTGGCCGGGCCATGCCTGTAATCCTAGCACTCTGGGAGGCTGAGGCAGAAGGATGGCAGGTCGGAGTCCAGCCTGAGCAGCTTCGTGACTTAGGGAAACCCTGTTTAAAACAAAAACTAAAAAGGCCTGGGGTACAGTTCAGTGCAAAGACCCTGGGTTCAATCTCAGCACCACCATGAAGAAAAAAAAAATTAAAGAAAAACAAGAAACATTTTGTTTTCAAAAAGACTGATAAGTAAACTTTACAGCAGCATCCTTTTATTTTTTTAAGATCAGTGTTTAGATGTTAGACTACCATCTTGTAAATAAAAATTATTAAAAAGGAACAATACACTTCAGCTTTCATCAGAATATAAAGGCTATTTCTCCATACGTCATTTGCGAGTGGAGACATTTCCGCCTCTTTCCTCCGGACCTGTGTGCCTGCCCCTTGTTTACCGTGCTCAGTGCAGTGCCGAGCATCAGTCACAACAAAACTCCACCCTTTCGCTTTGTCCCCACATTGGGAGGGAAATACTATTCTATCTGTCATTGTTAAAAATGATGGTAGAAACACGATTTTTGTTCAGTTGAAAAGATGATCAATAGCTTAAAGCAATAGTAGTGTCAGGGTATTTTGGGATGTAATGTGACAAATTTATCACAAAAGATTATAATAAGAAATGGGAGTACATACTTAAGCCTTATGTTACAAGTGAATAATGGTAAGGTAAAGACAGAGATTATAGACTGAAAGATAAAAAAATACATGGTTGATTAAAGCAAGCTATTTGAATATTAAACATCAAATAAGAGTAGGAAAAGGTACACAAAAGCGTAAGAACTCTACAGTGGCTGTATGAATACAGGAAAATATATTTCAATACAAAAATATTACAGAGGAAAAGAGGATATTTTATTCTAATCATAGGGTTGATTTGCCAAAAGTAATGTAAATGTTTATATAACTAATTACAGAGTTTCAAAAACAGAGCAAAACCTGATAAGACTGAAGAAAAAGTCAAGTCAAGAATTATAATTTCAGCTGAGAGAGGTGGTGTGTGCCTGTAATCCCAGCACTCAGGAGGCTGAGGCAGGAGGATCAGTGCAAGCTCCAGGCCAGCCTGAGCTACAAAGTGAGCTCAAAGCCAGCCTGAACTGCATAATGAGACCCGGTCTCAAAAAAGAAAAAAAAAAGAATTATAATTTCGGTCTGGCAAAAGACTTGTGTCTACACTAAATAGATGATAGACACAGATGCTGATTATGATGACAGAGATATAAACTTCCACGTCTTAAGAAGGGTATCACTTTGGAGCACTAGTAAAACAATGAAAACTCAGATTCTGCCATGACTATTTTACTGGTGCAACTGGCACTGTAGTTTACGGACCTGCATTAGCTTATTTAATTATTGTAACAGCCCTGTGAGGTATGTCCTACTCTTTACTTCACTTTACAAATGAGGAAACCAGAACACAAAGAAATTTAAAAGCCTTCGCATAACTTGAATGCTCAGGCTGGCCAAAACTGTAGCACTCTGACTTCAAAACCTGAAGCCAAATGATAATCAATAGCATTCTTGGAGAGAATGAAATCAGACAAATGGAGGTAATTTCATCCAGGCCGTGGTCAGATGTGATGAATCATTTCTGTCTGCAACAGAAAACTTACTCATTTTCCCTGAGATTTAGTTTTCATTTTTCCTGAGCTGCAGTGGTTATTAAATTACCAATGTATATGTGCCAGTACTTTGCCTCTTTGGTTTATTTTTTCTAAATTTAATACTTGTTAATATTTTTCTTCAGTTGGGTTTTTAAACATGACTTAGGCTGCAGTGTTGCGTGATTAAAGTTCTGCGACCCCCTTTTTTCTATTTTTTCAACATGGGTATCTTTTTATTTTAATCAACAAAAGAAATTGCAGATAGAGTATACAACATGATGTTTTGATCTATGTATCCATTGTACAACGGCGAACTCAAAGCAAAGGCATGGAATAGTTATTAAAACGATTCACAAAAGATGAAAGTTACAATACTCATGCTCCCTGGGATCTAGAAGTACACAAAACCTGCAATAATGTATAAAAGAAAAATCATAGAGGGGCTGGGGATTTAGCTCAGCAGCAAAGCGCCTGCCTGGCAAGCGCAAGGTCGTGAGTTCGGTTCCTGGTACCGGAGGAAAAAAAAAAAAAAAAGGCTTTAAAAAAAAAAAAAAGAAAAAAGAAAAATCATAGAGTTTTGATGAAAGGACAGAGGTAAATCACTGAGATCAAAGAGAGCCTCTGGATAGATCTACTCTGCATACTGAACTGACTTTAGACATCAGTGCCAGATCAGTCAGTGGGGAAGGCAGTCCATAGGAAGAGGACCAGGAGATGGAGCGAGGGAGCGGGAGGAAAGGGCGGCGGGAGTGCAGAGAATGAAGACGTGCCGAACCCGCTCCCCCACGAGGACTGGAATATGGCCACTACGTATTGCAAACATGTACTAATAAAACTTTTAAAAATTAATAAAATAAAAAGTGAACTTGACCTAAATGTGAAATTAAACACAAAAATTAACTCAAAAATTAAAAGTAAAATTTCTAGCGGGAAAAGTATATGATCTTGAGTTCTGCACAGAGTTCTTCAATATAATACTAAAATGGTATGATACTAAAGCGATCTTTTCCTTTTCCTGTACCGGGAATCGAACTCACGACCTTGCGCTTGCCGGGCAAGTGCTGTGCCGCTGAGCTAAATTCCCAGCCCCACTAAAGCGATCTTAAAAGGTATAAATTGGGCTTTACCAACGTTAAAAAGTCTGGCACTTTTATATAAAGTTAAACATAACATACAAAGCTGGAAATCTTATTTCTAGTTATTTGCCCACATAAACTGAAATCTTTTGTTCACCCAAAAACTCCTTCTGAGAATGTTTGTAGCTACTTTGCTTTGTACTCATGATCGCTCGAAGCTGGGAGCTGTTTATTCTCCCACTGTGAACGTGAAAAGCCACTGTGCTCCATGCGTGCACATGTGATGCGGTCTCCACCTTCATCTGGGAAAAACTAGATGAGTCTGGAACATGTTGTAGCACCCACAAGGAAAGGACTCAGAAAATCTAAATGAAAAATAAATGAAAGGAAAGAAAGAAAGCAGTGGAGATTTGCTAACTGAAAAGAGCCCCCATTTGCCAAAACTGCAACAATTTCAGGAGCAAAATTAATTTTAAAAATTCTAAACTATAGCTGAAAGTATAAACTAAGTACCTATGAGTTCACATTAAAATAATACATGACTGAATAACTAGATTAGTGAGAAGAGACAACTGAAATTATTTTTAAGTAAATAGTAAAAAAAATTCTTAGTCACATACGGTATTTGTGACCCTGGCTTGATAATAATCATATTTTAAAATTCTAAATCAACATACAGCAAATATACACAAAATGCATACCTACTTGAGTTTTTTTATTGAGATACATCTTTGTTTCTTCTAGTTTTTCAAAAAAAGAAGTTCATTTTGCTTTTTCTTGGCAAAAATCTACAGTTCATATTTGAGATTCTAAATGTTCACTTTGCTCTTTTATTGCCTTTTTATTTGCTTTTAGTTCATTAGCTTTTGTTAAACTATATTATACATACACTTCCTTTATTTTCACATTTTAATGCTGTCCTGACCTTTAAATTTTTAATTGTTCTTTGCTAGTTTATACAACTAATTTTTATATATTATCCTGGCATCCCACAAACTTTATAAACTAACTTAATAGCCCTAGCTAATCTTTTATGTAAATTCCATTGTATTTTCTACATACATGAGCATTTCAACTGTGGATTAAAAAAACTTTTTTGTTACAGTCTGGTTGCTTTTATTTATTGCCTTATTTCACAGGCTGGATCATTCAGAACAATGCTTAGTAGAAATTATGAGAACAGAAATTCTTGGTTTGTTTCAAATTCCAGGTGGAAATAATTATCTTTTATCAGTAAGTATGATGCTAGCTGTAGACTTTTGAAAACGTGGCTTATTTAGTTGGAGAAACTCATTTATGTTGTCAGTCATTAAGCACTTTCTTTTTAGAAAATATGTTGAACTTTGTCAAATATCTCTTCATCTTTTGATATGATTATATATATTATTATTATCATTATTATTGGTAGTAGTTAATGTTATACAGAGCATTACATTCATTGCTTTATGAATATCAGTTTTGGGTTATTGAGAAAACTCTACTTGTTTATTATAATACATACATGTGAGTTATTCAATTTTGTTAAAACTTTCACAATTATTTTCATGGGCAACATTAGTCTGTATTTTTATTTTCTTGTAGTTTCTTTCTGTGACTTGGTATCAGAACAATACTGAACTCAGAATAAGAGGAAGTATTCATTCTTTAATTTCCTAGAGAAAGTTGGCCTACAGTTGCTAGTACTGCTTTCTTTCGTAATTGGTAGAATTTACTAGTAAAGCTAATTTGCCTGAATTGTTCTTCATGGGAAGAGTTTTAACTACAAATTCGTTTTCTTTAACAGTTACAAGGTGTCACGGTTCATATCCAAGAAAAGCCTCATGTGCTTATAGGCTGGGACTAGGGCGGAGTTCGGACCATGAGGGTGAGGGGTGCAGCCGCGGATGAGCGCAGTGGTGAGTTTTCAGCCACATGCGATGCGGAGAGGGGAAGCCTGGTTGGACGAGGTGAGTTACGGTAGGAATGGCCTAGAAGGGTGGATCTTCCTCCCGCCTCCCTTGGCCTGCCAGGCCCCTTGTCTTGAAGCCAAATTGTTAGCCAATAAAACCTTTTCCTGCTTTAAATTGTGGGTTTTAGGTATTGTGTCTCACCATGAGAAAGTAACTAAGACATAAGGCTATTCCGTTTGCATCTTTCTTCCTGAATTTTTCTAGTTCATCTAAGTCATTGACTTGCTTAACATAAAGATTTTCATAAAATTTTCTTATAATCTTTTTACTACTTGGAGAAACTGCAGTTATGTCACTTCTCTTACCACTGAGATTAGTAATTCGTGCCTTCTCTAATGTTTCCTTTTTTGATTGATCTGAAAAGAGGTTTATCCGTCTTACTGAACTTAACAAACTTTTGGTTCTAAGTTTTATTTCACTGATTTTCACTGTGATTTTATTATTTCCTTTCTTCTGCTGAATTTGGGTCTCTTTTGCTCTTTTTCTAGTTTGCCAAGGTAAAAGCTGAAGTCATTGATTTAGGGTTTATCTTCTTTCCAAAGTTAAATGTTTATTAGTGTAAATTTTTTCCTAAACACCGTTTTGCTTCCTCATCAAATGTGGGATACTGCATATTAATTTTAACTCAGATACAAAATTATTTCTCATTTCTTTTTCTTCTTTGACCAGTGAGTAATTCAGATGTATTCATATAGTTTCTGTGATTGTTAATTTTTTGTGTCAAGTTGGTTAGAAGATACTGACCAATTGGTCAAACAGGAGTCTAAATGTTGCTATAGATGTATTTTTTAGAGATAATTAATGTTTTCAATCAGCTGACTTGAAGGAAAGCAAATACTTCCCATTGTGGACCTTACCCAGTCAGCTGAGAGCCTGAGAGACAAAGACTTCCCAAAGAATAAGAGATTCAGCCTCCATGCAGCAAAAAGGAAATTCTTCCTGTATTCCTGTATTTTCTTCATATTCAAGATAATCGGTCTGTCTATCTATTTATCTATCTGTCTATGATCATCATCACCTATCTGTCAGTTTCAATCACTTTCCTGCTGCAGAGACACAATACCCAGCACCTGTGTTCTCATAAAGGACAGGTTTATTTTGGCTAGCGCTTTTAGAAATCTCAGTTCATTCATGGTCAGTTGTTCCCATGGGAAGAAAGCAGAATGGTAAAAGACCTTGGCTGAGGAAAGCTGCTTACACAGGAGGGTCCAGGAAGCAGAGAGAGACAGGAGGGGCCAGGGAGGGAGGCTAAATCTTCAGGTCCCAATTGCAGTGACCCGCTCTTCCAAACGGAGCACATTCAGCTGTGGATGCCTCACTGATAAGGATAGAGCTGTCATCATCCAATGACCTTCCAAAATCCCTGCCTCTAAGTGTAGGAGAGTTGGGGGGACATTCTGGACCCAAAACATAACATTATCTTCTATTAATTCTATTTTCCCAGTGAATTTCAACTAAAATAGTTTTCAAATATTTGGTGATATTTGAGAGATCTTGCTAGTTTGTATTTCTAATTAATTCCTTTGTATTCAGACAGCATACTTGATATGATTAGACTTTTAAAATTTAGTGTAAATTATTTTACTGCCCAGAATATGACCTATCTAGTAAATGTAATTATGCAATTGAAAACAGCATGTATTCTGCTATTAGCCGGCAGAATGTTCCAGAAATGTCTTTTAGGTCTGCTGTTTAAAAGAGTTGTGCATTTTTCTGTACCTTTACTTATTTAATATTTCACTACATTATTTTATCCAGTTTTGCAAGGGACACATTGAAATCCACCCATTATAATTATAGATTTGTCTATTTTGTTACAGTTTTATTATTACTTTTTTGTGTTCAAACTCTGCTAATAGATTCATAAAGATGTTATGAATGCAGTGGTCTACATTTGATCAGTACCTTTATTATTATGAAATGAATTTCATTATTCATAGAGATAGTTTATTAATCTAAAACCTTTTATATTAAGAAACTTTCAGTTAGTGGTGGAATTTGCTTTGTAGTTATTGCATTCATTCTTTCTCCCTTCTTACTGAGCCCTATGTGCTGTCTATTCCTTTTCCCTATTTTTGCATCTTTATGGACAGCGTATTTCCATTCCATTTAATCGTTGTTAACTTATTGGCTATAACACGTTGTCATTTGTTGATCAATTCAGCATGTACTGACTATATCTTTTCCTTATCATACTGACGCTAATAATACTATTCCACTTTACCCTGAACATAAGTTATTTATAATAGCATACTTCCATTTTCTCCCTGTATCATTTGTAGTGCTCAAAATTTATTTTTTATACATGCTATAACCTTAGCAGACAAAGAACTCTTGCCCTCTGCGTGCTGTGGCTTGCCCTGACTGACTGACATGGTAGGACACCATGCTGCTGGCGAGAATATTCTTTTTCTCTCTAGATAAGAAAATACAGCCTCTCCTTGCCTACACCTACAGACAGTCAGGCACAGTGGGACAAACCAAGGGGTTTTTAGAAATGCCCTTAATAAATCCTCTTCTATTTAAAATGACTGTTTTTAAGTTTAGTTCTGTTTTGCCTAACTTCAACTCAAATTTCTTTATTTTAATGATTCTAACCTATAATTGCACCAGAATCTAGTAATCTTGTAGCGGCAAGCGTAGGCAATTCTTCTTGTGTTATATATTCACACTAGTAATTAATAACTGATCACTATTAATGAACATATATAGGTATAATCCTTACAAATCCATATTAAAATTTCTTAAATTTTTTTTATTTTTTGGCTTTTTTCCAGTACCAGGAATTGAACTCACGACCTCATGCTTGCCAGGCAGGCGCGGTGCCGCTGAGCTAAATCCCCAGCCCCTATATTAAAATTTCTATAACATGTAACAACCTATCAACAACTTTGCATTCTAATATAATGTATGTAATGCTTATAAAATTGCAGGCACATCAGACTCTCCTGGTTCAGGCTCTTGATAGATTACCTCTTCTGAAAAGTGGATATAGTTACTGATGAGTACATGGCAACACTTCAAGTGATGAATCATGGGATTCATTAATTATTATATGAGAAGACAATGAAATATAAGAATAAGTGAATAAATCATCTCAATATCTTAGTAACTTAAGATCTAACTGAACACACTGAGCTATTTTAACAAAGGAAATACAACTTACTGTGAAAACTATAAAATTTTACTGAAAAGTATGTGCCATGAATAAATGATGAAGAGGTCTATATTCAAATATTCTTTAATGTAATGCTCTTTTTTATTTTTTAATTTTATTTTAAAGAGAGTAGTAAATGAGAAACAAAGAAATAGAACAGTAGCAGCATACCAGTATCACAAACAAATGAAAGCAAGAACATTCAAAGTGATAGAGTCTCAAGACAAAATAATACAAATCAACAGTGGTTGTTACATTACATATCGCTATCCTCAACTACATTGCTCAGATTACCAGATGTAAGAATGAAAGATTGCTCAAACCATTAAAGAGAATAAGAAAACAATTCTTCGATAAAACAGTAGAGGTAATACAGAGTATCACTAGACAAGATGGTAGGAGTTCACCTTTGTAATTCCATTGCATATTGTTACCTTCAAATCAGTTGCTCAGACCACCAGACACAAGCATGCAAAGTCGATTACAACATAAAAAATTGTAAGCATTAACTCTTCTTTTCAATACACCATCAGACAACAGCAATACAGTTATCACAGCTATTCATATATATATATATATATATATATATATTATATATATATAGTGTTCATTCTTTCTTTTTTCTTCTTTCCCTCATCCCAGTCATTCCTTCCTTTGAGCAATTTCTTTCCCTTTCCTATCATCTATTGTACACTTTTAGTTTTACCTAGTCTTTCAGGTTCCTACACCAAGGAGACAATATGATGTTTACACATGTGGGTTCAATTTGTTTCACTTATGAGTATGGTCTCTAGTTGCATCCATTTACCTACAAAAGCCTCGAGATTATCTCTTTTAATATCTGAATAATACTCCATGTTTAAAAATATCACATCTTTTTTATCCATTCCTCAGTGGATGGGCATCTGGGTTGTTTCCAAGATTTACCTATAACAAATTGTGCTGCTATAAACATATACAATATAATGCTCTTAAAATAGCAAATCTTTTCAAATTTGTATCTATAGCCATATATAATAGAATAAGTTCCATTTGATGTAATTGTTAAGGGAATCTTTTTATCTGGAGAGAACTGTCTTCTACTTTATTGGAAAGCATAAATATGCAATAATATTTTGAGAACAGTCTTGTCTAAAAAAATTAAATACATTTATACAAATTAACCTACAAAGGCAAACATGACACATTTGATTAACTTAGTATTTTATAGTCATATATATGTTTATATATCTCATGTTGCTCTCATATAAAATGTATGTGTATTTTAATATGTCTGCATGTAACAGAGAAAACTTGTAAAGGTTATAGATCATATCACCAGAAGTTACATATAGATGATCAATCTGTATGACATTATGGATGAGATACTCATATTATTACTTTATGACATTCTTTTTTAAAAGCTTGTTAGAATCGCAGTGCCTTCATTGCTTTTTGTGTATTATGTTACAACTCTACTGTTCATATGGTCCAGATGAATGGCCTGATTAAAGAAAGAGCAAGCAAAAAATATTTTCAAAATAACAGGGGCTGGGGATTTAGCTCAGCAGCACAGCGCCTGCCTGGCAAGCGCAAGGTCATGCGGTCAACCCATGGTACCGCAAATAAAAAAATAAATAAAGCCTAGCAAAATAACATTTTTCCTTATTTCTCTTTCTTAAAAACTGCAAAGGGGAAACATGGATCAAAGTCTCATTCCTTAAAATTCTGGTACTCCACATCCTCCAAAGTAGGTGATTCTGTGATTCTTTCTTTGAAACTCTGCTAAACCTAGTCTATGTGCAAAAATCTTTCGGGGGATGGGGTACAGGTAATTGAGCTCAGGGTCTCCATCTTGCCTTTTTACCATTCTGTATGACCAAACCATAAGCAGTCTTATAAGCAATGACTTCACCACATGAATATATTTGGTATTATTTCCAAACTATTTCTCCCTTCCCCCCACAATTACATGGGTGGTATATATTTCCCTCACTTCCTGACACGGTGCTTGCCAAGTGACACGTTTGTCCAGTGGAATATGCAATGTGTTTGGGATGACTGCAGTTGGAATATCCAGTTATAACTGCTAATCTCAATCTAGGCCCAAAACTAACAGTCCAGGTGACAGATAGTGTACTTGCTTTATATGAATTAGCCAAGCACCATCTTCCAAACAATACTTTTAGGTAGATAAGATTTTAGCCTTGCCAGGTGGGTGGCAGAGGCCTGTAATCTCAGCACTCTGGAAAGCTGAGTCAAGAGGACTGCTGCAAGTTTAAGGCCAGCCTAGACTCCATAGCAAGACCCTATCTCAAAAAACAAACAGCAACAACAAAAAAAGACTTTAGCCTCCATTTTAGAAAAGAGGAAGGGGAAGCAAAAAGAAAAGAAAATTTAAGTAAGTTAGCCTGCTTTGTAACAAAAGATGAGATTTTAGAGCATCCTAGCTCCCCTCTGTTCTTTGACCATGTGATGTAAGTATTCCAACATGCCTTCTGCTATAGAGTGAATGTGTGTCCTGCTACAATTCCTATGCTGAATTCTAATCCCCAGCATAATAATAGAGATGGAACTTCTGGGAGGTAATTAAGTAATTAGGGCAAAACACTAAGGAATGGGCTAAAGCATTTAAAACAGAGACCAGAGATCTCCTGTCCCTTCTGCACCATGTGAAAACACACAAGGAGTTGGACACTTATGAATCAAGAAGACCATCACCAGATATTCATCCTTCCAGCAGCTTGATTCGGATTCCACAATCCCCAGGAAAATAAGTGTCTGTTTTTAAAAAGCTATTCAATCTATACAATATCGTTATAGCAGCTTTAACAGACTAAAACACTTATCTTTTCCAAAGCATCACAAAAGTTCTATATTGCACTCTAAAAGTTTTAAAATTTTGTCTTCCAATTTTATACCTTTTGGTATAAAAGAAAACTTCATCCTTGCAAGGTATGATGTATAATTTTCTTTAAACATGAATTGCTGTTCAAAAACTACCTCAAGCCAGTTGTGGTGGTGTGTGTTTGTAATCCCAGAACTTTGGGAGGCTGAGGCAGGAGGATGAGAAGTTTAAGCCCAGCCTGGGCAACTTTGTAAATTAGAGAGACCCTATCTCAAAATATAGAACATGGGCTGGGGATATAGTTCAATACAAAGTCCCTTGATTCAACCCCCAGTAGAACAAGAAAGTACAATTAAAATAATGCTAATTTTGAAGTTTAAATTTTCTTAGTTTTAGATAACTGTTTATAATTTATCCCATAGCACTTTGGAAGCTATCTGCTCCTGATTCTCTACAACACAATTATCTTGATACATTTTCACATATTGTTACGGCTGGTATCTAGATGTCCCCGCAAAGCCTCACACGGTCATAGGTGGGGCTTTGCAGAGGTAGTGTTGGATCCAGGATATGTGATGCTGGGGTCAAGGATGTGATGGTGGGATTGACTCATGGCATGATGCTAAGATTAAGGGTGTGAGTGCTACCCAGCCCAAGGGCGAGTAGACTAGACAAAACATAAGACAGAAAGAGGGCTGTGGAGTCTTTGCTTGTCACTTGTCATTTGTCACTTCCTGCTTTTCTTCTTCACCAATCTGCTGCCTTCTGCCCACCATGAACTGTTTCTCCACTGAGATGCCCCTCTGCCACACCGCCCTAACTTGGAGCCAGCCAACTGTACACTGAAATCTCTACAAACTGTGAGCTAAACAAACCTTTCCTCCTTCAATTTTGGGTGTCATTTATTTTGTCTCAGCATGAGATAATAGCTAAGGCACATATCTCAGCATGAGATAATAAATAATAATTTGTATAATATACATAAAAACCTCCACAACTGAAGCAAAATTTGTTTATTATCTGAAAACTGTAGGTATAATCTGCATTATAAATGTATCATAATTGCAAGACCATAGAATTTTATTTTCACATGGCTAACAGAATACTAATGGGAGAGATCAATGACCAAATTATCTGTAAGCTATGACTGAGGATCATCAAGATCTTGGAATGAGGAGAGAGAGGTAGAAGAATTTTAAAATGCTAATATAACCTGTATATTTTGTAGAACCTATGTATTAAGTCTTTACTTTGCTCATTTTATTTTTAGATGACAATATAAAAGACAGAAAAGTATGATATGAAGTAGACTGGCATGAATTTACCTGCCACTAACACTTAAAATGCATTAAATTAAAACTAGTTTGTAATTAAGAAAAATTGATTTATACCCTTACATCACTAACTTTCTGAGAATAAAAAGGTAAATTAAATATAACTTAGCTAATGTTTTAAATTTTTCATTCTATAAAATCTATATGTAACATATCAATAATTTATATTGTGTCCCTGTAGATAAAACATAATGGAAGTGTTCATGGAATATTCAAGGTTTGGCGGAACATAGCTCCTAATTAATGGAAGTATAGGCCTAGCATTCTATGGATTATTCATTATTTCAGATTCTTATCACATCTTTATAAAAGTAAATATTAAGGTGCTATGTGATTGTTTCTAAATTTTAACATCATTTTCCAGTTATCTAATCCAATATTTTCCTTGGCAATGGGAAGTGAATGTGCAACTAAATATTAATTGAAGTAATTTACATTCTCACACAACATTAGGAAATTTGATAGTGTTTTTCTTTAGAATTTTCAGAATAGACTATGAATTTACTTCTTTCAACTCTAGAAGTTTCTAACATTACCAAAGAGTGTAATTAAATAGAAAAATGAAATCCTGCTTTAGTAAGGCAATGTCAAAAATAAGGGCTTAATTTCTGAGGCTCCAACTAAGAAGTGAGGTCTGCCAAGTGCACAGGTAGAATGGGGCTCTATGAAAATTTTATCTCTCTTGTCCAAAAGCAAATTTAAGACCTGTGTAGGTCCCTTCCATTTAAAAATGAATAGAGAGAAAAGATAGTAATAATGACAGTAGTAATTGCCAAGATTTTGGAAAACATCTTGCTGCCAGGAGAAAAGAATTACTGTACAAACAGCACTGAATTTGAAAATGACTTGGCTAGGCACAGTGGCACACCCCTGCAGTCCCAGCTACCTGAGAGGCTGAGGCTGGAGAAACTTTTGAGCCGAGGAGTTTGAATTTAGCCTGAGCAACATAGTGAAATGCTGTCAAAAAACAAATAAATAAATAGAAGAAGGAGGAGGAGGAAGAGAAAGAAAGAAAGAAAGAAAGAAAGAAAGAAAGAAAGAAAGAAAGAAAGAAAAAGAAAGAAGAAAAAAAGAAAAAAAGAAAGAAAGAAAGAAAGAGAAAAAGAAAGAAAGAGAAAAAGAAAGAGAGAAAAAGAAAGAAAGAAAGAAAGAA
>NW_004955435.1:3401811-3456982 GCF_000276665.1 Chinchilla lanigera
AAAGAAAGAAAGAAAGAAAGAAAGAAAGAAAGAAAGAAAGAAAGAAAGAAAGAAAGAGAAAGAAAGAAAGAAGAAAAAAGAAGAGGATGTGCAAAGGGAAAAAAATGGGAGAGGAGAGACAGAGTCAGGGAGGGAGAAAGGGAAGAAGAGCGGAAGTGACTTAACACAGGAAACAGAAGAAAATTTTAGAAACATACTGCATAGCTTTTTTAAACCCAAATAAGCATCTCCACAATATGCAGTAAGCAAGAACAGTTAAAGATAAAGGTAGAAATAAAGAGTAAGACAATTAAAAATAATGCAAGGAAATACAAACTAAGTCTGCAAACATACAAGTGTCACATTCACTAGAAACAGGTTAGGAGAATGGAAGGGTGGAGAAGGACTCATGGGTGGTGACATGACTGCTCACTTTTCCTTTCTCTCTCTCTCTCTCTCTCTCTCTCTCTCTCTCTCACACACACACACACACACACACACACACACACACACACACAGGGTCACACCAGATTTCCATGAGCTAGGGCTCCATGGAGAGTAAATTGAGAAGCAAAATGGTTCTCTTTGTCATCACCCAAAGCCAGTTTAACACACAAATGTAAGGAAAAGTAATATTAGATAGCATTACAAAAAAGCTCAGTAAAATATTAGCAAATAGAAGTAAAAGCATATTTTACTTTGATAAAATAGGGTTTGTTCTGTGAATAAGAGCATGAATCAATAGAAAGCAAACTGTGATCCACCAACGGGTATGCTCAAGAGGAAGGGAAATGATAATCTACACAGACAAAAGGGCATTAGAAAAAATTCAAAACCTTCATTGAGAAAGGCTCCATTAAAATAGAAACAGAGATACCCCCTTACTATGATGAATAAATATGTATATACACTTACACACACAATATAAAGTTTAACACAAATATGTTTATAAATCAATCCAAAATTAAAAGCAGATTGATTATAGTAATGATATGAATATTCATATTAAATCAGAAGAATAAAAAATATTCATTTTTGGTACTTTCACTAAGACAGAATTAGCCAATGTACATAGCAAGAGAAAAAAATAAGGTGCATAAACATTTAAACCAAGAATGCAATATTATCATTGCAGCAATAATATCGCTGCAGATACTGTTATTGTGTACCTAGAAAATTAAACAGAATAAACTGCCCGGCAACTAAACACAGAGAGAACTCAGTAAGTACGCTGGATTCATAAAATTTTTTTGCTTTTCTATATACAAACTTAAGACTATTATATACAAACACCTCAATGAAATAGATGTTCTTATAGAAATCATAAATTACTATATTCAATTAATGAGCATGTCTAGCAATTAAAATAAACCATTATTTAGGGGCCTGTATTATATAATTTTATATAGACTTGCTCAGAAGGTTCTGCGCCACATAATTTTGCAGATTTCATTATTTTAAACATTGATTTCATTATTTTAAATATTGATTTCATTATTTTAAAGATTTCATTATCTTAAATAAGATTTCTTTATTTTAAATATTTAAAGGATAAATATTTCTGATGCTACCACAATTTATTCTAAACTAATAAAAATGATAAAGACCTGCCAAAATAATGAGATATATCTAGGTAATTCAAAGTGAAAACCAATAAAAGAAACAATAAATACTAAAGAATATTTGGTTTGCAAAAAGACAAATTCAGTAATTCATTTTTAAATAATTTTTTTCCAATCAACAGACTTTACTTAATTAAACAGGATTCAACATCATTTAACAGCCATTTCTTGCTTAAAAATTGCTTCTAAGGAAGTATGTATTATAGAGTATCTCTTTAACAAGAGCCAGTGGTCCAATCACAGTCAAGCATAAATTTAACAGCATGTACCATTTATGGTGTATGTTAATCATTTCCAGTACACTATAAGCCATTATCTTGATTTTATAGACAACATTAACTTACATGAATACTAAGGGAAGGTCTGAGGTAGGAAAACTCTTAACCACTTGTACTGGTCAGCTCTTCTATTGCTGGACAAAACCAGCAAAGTGGTCCGCAGGCTCCAAGGCCAAAACATCGCAACATCGCGATGTTAGAACAAAGTTGCTCTTTCAGGGCAGCTGGGAAGCAGAGAAGAACAGTGCCAGAGGGGAAAGGGCGGGGCCAGATACAGCCCCCACGGCCCTATCTGTCTGTGTGACGGGCGGGCGCAGACTACCAGAAGCCTGCTCCACTTCGCACATGCGCAGGCCTCACTCCAGCCAAGTTGACAGTTCAGCTTACACATCACACTGTTTAAGTGAAGCAATAAGGCAATCCCATTCATTGGAGCAAAAGGGAGATTTCCTTTTTTGGAAAATGAGTGTATATCTACAATATGTAATAGTTAACATTTTATTGGGGAATCGGTACATATGAAATATATCTGGATCATTTTAGATTCTTACCCCTTGTCTCCACCTACCCTCCCTTTCTCCCTCTGATCCTCTTTCCCATTTGCAAAACATGTGCCTTTTTGTTTCCTAAAATCTGTTTTATTCTTTAATTTATGTGTATTTTATGTTTCATGAACAATAAAAATCTCATATCAGAACACAACTGAAACAAAGTGAGGTCATCTGCACTCTGAGACAAGCTCTTGCATCTGATAGGAAATGGGTGACTGTCATTAATATAAAATCAAGAAGAACTTTTTGTTTTCTTTTGTTTTGTTTTTTCTTCCAGTACCAGGAATCGAACTCACAACCTTGTGCTTGCCAGGCAGGCACTTTGCCACTGAGCTAAATCCCCAGCCCCCAAGAAGAACTTTTAATTAAATATTTTCTTTAAAGATCCACAGCTTTAAACTTTACTTTAGATGTTATAGCTGCATGTTTCCCAGTAACATTTGAGATTTCTTTCCCTCTTCCCCAAGGAAGGAGAAAAAAAAAAAAATAAGCATTCGAGAAATTCTTGATAAAAACTACTCTGTATTTAACTTTTATTAAAATGTATTATCTTTGATGATTCAATTCACTCCAACTTAAAAGTACTTTAAAAATATTCATGGGCTTATATTATGATACCATCACATTTGTAGTTTTTGACTCTTCAAAACATGCAATTAACTTTTTTCACTTTTGTGTATTTCACATACTGAGTCTATTATCAGCCTGAATGTATCCTAAATGCATATTTCAGGAGATTTTTCTTTAGTTATTGAAGAAATTTAATTCCCTTTGATCAGCTAACCAGGTTAAACAACTTCATTGGGAGATACATTTTTAATTAATGAGAGAATGCTTTAGAATTAAAAGAAAACAGTTGTTCAAACAAACTGAAATAAAATATTATTTAATTTTCCTCATTACATAAAGATATTGCCAGGGTACACAGGGAGCACAAGGTATTTATCTCTCTTGTCTTTGTCCATTTTATTTATTTAAATGTTACAAATAAGTAGTCATGGAATGAAGTATATTAATTTTTCAAGGAGGCATTCCTAAAATTGTCTTTATTCTCATTTTCATAAGAACTCCACGTGAAGTTGATAAACACAGATCTACAGGGGCATCCGTATTTCACATTCATTCATCTCCTTTGGCTTAAGCGTCTTGTGATGGACTATCACTAAATGGTAATATGTCCTGGGCTTCACAAGAAGCTTCAAAGAATCATGGAGTGAACATCAAAAGAATATATTTCTACATTCTCTTACATTTTCTCACATGTATATTCTTCCTATTCTGCAAATAGAATCTAATCAATCACTGTCCAGAAATGTTACTTGGCTATCTGATAATGACAATTCAATCAGCAATTTCACTCTGAAAAGATACGTGTCACTTGAGATTATGGAAGTCTGTTTAGGATTTTACTACTCCTGCTACGGCTATCCACCTCCATAGATATTTAATGGCAAGCTATGATCTTGTGGCCTTTCATGAATTATCATCTGTATGCTCTTCTTTGGGTAAGATGCATCTGTATTATACATACCTTGTTCCAAATGATCCCCATCTATTCCATCTGTCCACTAGTATTTAATGGGTGCTTAGTGTATACCTGCATAAATTATTGGAGTTACATGTAAAAATAACGCAATAGTTCCCATCCATAACTTCAGATTTATCTCTTCTCACTCCTTACTCTGGAGATTATGCTCTAACAAAGTATGTTGCTCAAGCCATTATTCTGGACTTGAAGAGATCATCCACTTATTTTCAAGGCTAAATTAGGGTCCATTCATGCATTCTTATCACGTGTCTTCTTAACACTCCTTCATACTAGAGCCTTCATAAATTGCTTTGCTTACTAAGTCACTTAGTGTCCAGGTAGCTGCCGTATTTACCTCATTGCCTTGAAAGTAGAAAGCAAAGACTTTGAGGACAGAACTACTTTATATTCATCTTCATATCACCACCATCAGACTCATTGGACATAGTGACCTGTCTTTAAGTATTTATTGAATTCACATTAGCTGTACTGAACTAAGTCTAACAGGTGAGTAAGATGATATCTAACAAGGGGTACAGTACTGCAGAAGTGTTTATGAGGTATTAAAAGTGTTACTGAACAAGAATGCAAAGTAGGAAAAGGAATTCATTCAGTATGCAAGTTTGATAGCTATTTTCACGCAGCTCTATACAAAGCTTCCAGCTTTTTCAAGACTCTCAGAACCACCCTAGTCTTGGTCTTTCACAGGAGCCACTGTTAGCCAGGCCCTGGAGGACTCAAGTTCGGCTTCGCCCTGCTCCACCTCTAAGGGTCCACGTTTTGACAGCCTGACCACAGCCCTGTGTTACCTCAGCCTTTGGATGAAAGTTGCCTCCTGCAGTTACTATTTCTTGGTTACTCATACTCTGTTTTGATTTGTCAGCCCTCTAGCAACTGCACAATTAGGCTTGTTTCTCCATTAAATTTCCTTTTGAAGGACATACCTTGGTGATCTAGAGTAGTTTTTTTAACCTAATGTCCCCTGATTTTTTTACTGATGATTATATAAGAAGATCACACCGAATAAGCAGTACTGGAGCTGCTTTTTGAAGGGTGTGTAGGAAAACTAAAGGAAACTTTGTGGAACTAAAAAGCAAATATGTACTTAGCCAGTCCATTTTAATCAAGTGATTGATGACTCAGGGTGATGTTAATTCTAAAGGAATTTTGTGAAATTTCCTTTGAAAGGAGAGTTCTTCAGCTCAAAGAATAAATTAAATAAGAGAAGTGGTGCCCTCCTCCAAAAGCACAAATCCAACTGGAAGCGCATCAGTAACCACCATGTTCAATCCTCCTGAGGGTAAAACACCTTGTGATTCACAAGTGCAATTGGCTTTGATCTTTTTTATAACACTGAGAAATAACCTGTGTAGTTATTTGTCCCTGCAGTTAAAGAACTATTTTACATAGATTTTCTGAAGTCATATAAGTCGTAAGAGATAGACTCCATAAAATCCAGCTTTGCTAATGTTATTGCTCATTACACTACTTGGTCTTTCACTGCGCACACCAGCTGCAGTGGCAGAGAGGTTGTGTACGCTGTCAGATCCTAGCCTGCTCCTAAGGAGCCCTCTAAAGGCATGGCACTCCTTTCCGCGGTAGTAGCTACTGCTCATTTGTACTTACTATTTATCAGACATTCTGCTAATATGTTTTCTTATTCTATCCAGTTCTTATCACTATTAATTGTCTAATGGACTGAGCAATGTCGTTGAAGATAACAGTATGTATTGTGGCAAACATTGTAAATTTCTATCATTTTGTTTTGAGGTCCTGTATCATTTTTGTTGTTTTGATTTTTCTCTTCATTGTTGTTTTATCAGTTTTTTAATTTTTAAAATAAAAAAGAAGATTAAAAAGATTTCTCCAAGTTAGAAATAAGAAAAGCTAAGGCTTGGAGATGTTAAATAATTGTCACATAGTTGATGGGGATAAAGTCATAATATACACAAGGCATTCTGTGTCCAAAACTCATGTACTTAATTGCTACACTTTTTCCTTTGATAAGAGTAAACATAAGTGCATTACACACAAATCACATAAAATCATTATTTTAGAAAATATGCTTTTTAAATAAGCATGATTTTTAATAGACATTTTTAGCAACATTGCAGGAAGGGGTATTTCCATTTTATATGTCTGAATAAATAAATACTATTTTATGTCACAAATTAAAACTAAACTTATTTATTTTACTTATATGCCTTTGTGAGTCCAAAACAAAAGAAATTTGTTATATCTGAGAGCTGTAGGCATCAGAAATATAAAGAAAAAGAAAGTGAGGTAGGTTTTGGAGATGACGCATATGTTTATTTTCTTGATTACATTAATGCTTCTATTCATGTGTTCAGATTCATCAAATCATACCCGTTAAATTTGTGTAGCTTTTTGTATGTCAGTTTTACATCAAGAAAAAATTTTAACACATAAACCAAAGCTGGTAGAAACAACTAAATCCTAACACCAAACTGAAATATTCTTAATTTTACTGGCATTACTAAATCTTACCAACAATAGAAACTGAAGTTATTTATATATTACTGAAATGGATACACAAACTTTCATCATATTCTAAAAAGTTACTTTTGTGAACTTAAAATGTGATGTTTGAAAGTTAATTCTGTTAAGAAGACATTTTTGACAGGCTTTGATAGCACTATACATTGTATGCAAGAGTATGCACCACTCTCTTCTGCTTGCTAAAAGCTATTTCACTTCCACAGTCTCTGTCCATAAATTTCAGTTCCTAAGGCACTTACATCAGTTACTTTTCAAAAACTATTCAGTTGTTGGCTTAACAGACCAATAAAACTAGGCATAAAATACATCACCACTTTTGAAATATAAATTGATTTTTTAAAACACTAATAAAGAAAATACTCATAGGAAATTCATTTCTGAGATACAAATGAATGTCTAGTAATTACATCAAATACCAGTGTAAGTCGTGAAAATGTTTTTCAAAAAGATTTGTTAATCACACAATGGGAATTTTCATATTTCAAATACACTGATGGAAAAAAACAAAAAGTGGTCCTACAAAGGTGATCAAATGTCAATGGGAAAATGAAATCTGCTCCTTCTATCAGCCCAGCATGTTGACTTTTAGATAAAACCATGCCAAGTCCCTTTCTGCTAGCTCTTCTTTCTGAGCTGGGGGCAGGGCAGCTCTTTTGTTCCACAGTCAACAAACTTTGGCAGTTGTCATCACGCTTCCTAATCTAGTGTCTGTAGCTTAAGTAACTAAATTGTGCAGCTCCCCCCATCATGCACACACACACACACACACACACACACACACCCAACTCCTTCAGGACAACTAGATTGTCTCGGTGGATTCTTTTTGAGGACAGCCTGTTTCAATCTCCAGCCATATGACTCCATTTCCTGTAAGCTTATGCTTGTTTTGTTTAGAAAATCTGGGAATTTCTAAAGTGAGACTCCCACCTCTGTATCTGACACTTACAACTGCTAGTCATTGCTTGCAAAGTTGTGTTTCTACCACCTTCCATTCACTTGCCTACAGCTCATTTTGGTGCCTTTACTACCCCTAATTCAGTGAGCTTTGAATACTTCAGGATCATATCCAAAAGTTGATAAGATTAAACATAAGTGTGTTGTACACACACATACAAAATCATGACTTTAGAAAATATATTTTTATATAGGTATGCTTTTCTTATAGGCATGACAAAAGATTGTAAAACTCCAAGTCTACCTGTATGACTGGAATTCATCAATCGTACTGGTTGTAATTATAGGGTATAAGTATTTCATAATTTATTCACTTATCCATTTTTTAGGCAGATGTTCAAGTCTTTTCCAGTTTTTGCTACTATATATGCTTCTGTAATGAAAAACGCTACGTATTTTGATTCTTGTCTTTTTTTTTGTCTTTTTGAGACAGGGTTTTGTTATGTGGTTCAGGCTGGCCTTGAGCTCACTTTGCAGCCCAGGCTGGTCTTGAACTTGCAACAATTCCTGCCTCAGCCTCCTGACTGCTGGGATTACAGGGATGTGCCACCATGCCCAGTTGATTCTTTCTCTTTTAAACAATTGTTATGTGTTAATTTGGGGAGTAAACAGGAATCGAACTCAGGACCTACCCTTGCCAGGCAGGCGTTGCACCAGAGCTAAACCCCCAGCCCTGTATGTGTTAATTTTTAAACTTTGTATTTTAAATATATATATATATCATGGATTGTTTCTGAAAAATACTGCAATAATTTACCTACGTACTGATATTTAGCAAGGTAGTTTCTTCCCAAATCTACAGCAGCAGTAGCTAGGATTCACTCCTTTGTTATCAGCATGTGTGTCGTACCTGACAGCGTCATCCGTCCTGGGGAATGAGTGCGTGCACAAATCAGAGGAACTCTTTCCACTTCCTGCCTCTGCCCTGCCTTGGTGGCCCCTGTTCCCACAGCCCCTTCTCACCTCCACAGAGACGCTGCCTGCTTCCTGTCTTCTTTCATTTATACGTTGAGTTCCTCGTATAAGAAAAACCACGCCACATTGAGCCACTTGCGTCTGATTTTTTGCACTTGACATCCTGGTCTCAGGGTGCCTCCCCCTTTTATGGATGAGGAGATTTGTAAAAAAACTACAAATAGAAATTCTAGTTGACCCATTTAACCCTTTCTTCCTGCAAGAATTAAAGGTATGATTAACTCTCAGTCTCCTGAGGGAGGGGATGAAGGTTAGGCATCTGGCTCCGCACATCCAGGGAAGCAGCTGGGGATTTAATCTTCCTTCAGTCCATACATTCAGCACCAACCTGCTTGAGGCTTCCAGATCATTTCTGGGTTTCTGCAGGGTAAGTTCTTCTCCACTTTTCCTCCAGCTCCAGCAGACCTGCCGCTCCGTGTGCTTCGGTGTGCTTTCAGGACGGCCCACTCACCTGGTCCCAGTTCCCCGGACTTCCTGCTGCCTTTTTATTACCCGCGTTTTGTCCTCGCATACTGAGATCTTCGTAAAAATTCCCTCACTCTAATTGTCTCGGGCTTTAGGAGGGGTCAGAGTGAGAGTGTGTTTCTTCTGTGCACTTTGGCACGGGCAGCTGTGCGTTCAACTTCCAGCTTTTGTTTCTCTGGTTTGCTTTGGTGGTCCCTTGCACTCTCAGTCATCTGTACTTTCTCAAATGTGTGGCTATAGAGTTTTAGAACACTCTTGTAATTTTTCATTTTTTTGGATTTATGACTCACCTTTAGGTCTTACTGTCTTCTTGGCCTTTTATAGAAGTAGCTTTTGTACTTTATTTGGTTTTATCTTATTGTTTCCTGTTAATTATGTCAGTTTTATTATGCAGTTTCTTCTTCCTATCTTTCACTGTTCTGGTTATTTTTCTAATTCATTGACATGAGCCTTTAGTTGCTTTCTTTTGCTATTCATTTCTTCCATAGTGATAAAGGTAAATATCAAACACTTCCTTCTGGCTGATTCACTGAGTCCATTAGGCTTTGGAGGGATGTGTTCTTTCATTTTGTTTGTTGTTTGTTTCTTTTGATTTTGTTTTTTGAGTCAAGATCTCACTCTGTAATTTAGACTGGCCTTGAACTCACTATGTACCCAGGCTGTCCTAGAACTTGCTGCGATCCTCCTGCCTCAACCTCCTGAGTGCTGAGACTACAGGTGTGTGTAACTACGGCCAGCCTTTCATTTTTTTCTAGTTTGTTATTTCCTTTATTTTAAAATATAAAACACTATAGAGTACATTTATTAGCTTTCAACCCAATTTTTTTTTTTTTCCAGTACCGGGGATTGAACTCACGACCTTGTGCTTGCCAGGCAGGCACTGTACCGCTGAGCTAAACCTCCAGCCCCTTAAACACAGTTTTTAATAGTTCTTCTATGTTTATATCAGCTTTTATTTATAGAATTATTGAATACATACACACAATGATTCTGGATGATTCTTCAGTCAAGAAATTGACGGTTCAGTCTCCTTCTTCATTTACCCTAAAATCATCTTGAAATATTCCATTCGTTATTTCCAAGTTGATTCTGATAGTTGAAAAATAAGAAAACGTTGCCTGTGGTTATATAGTCAAAACTTAGAGCACAGTCACGCCAGGTCCTGGAAAATCTGATGAGTCACCTAACTGTGTTCTTTAATTTTTATTTATTTTTTCTTTCTTTCTTTCTTTCTTTCTTTCTTTAAGTTCTTTTTGAGATAGGTTCTCGCTATGTAGTGCAGGCAGACCTTGAATTCAATATGTAGCCTAGGCTGGCCTGGAATTCCTGGAGATCACAGATTCTGGGATTGCAGGCATGCACAATCACACCCAGCTGCTTCACTGTCTCTCGTCATTGAAAATGAAGTGTACTGTTTTTCCAAAGATGCTCTGTACTTTCAAATCTCCGCACCCCCTTTCATGATTTTTTCTCCCTGCCTGGATGCCACAGTCCTTTTCTCCACTTCTGGAAAACTTCCTCAGGTTTCAAGAACCAACTGACGACTCCACTAGAACCTTCCTGAATGCCACCAGGCAGGAATACATACTAAATCAGTAAAAAATATATCGACTGCAAGTCACCACAGTAGTGTAGGACTATATCAGCAAAGTTTCAGCCACCCCTACAGAACTAAAAAGGCCATGATTTTATCACTGATAACACGTTTCACATGATACTGTAATTTCTATATATCTTTTGCAAAAAAGAATGATTTGAGGTTCTCCAAATTCTGTATTTCTATGTCTACTCTAACAGAATCCAGTTCACAGAAGAGATAATAAATGGAATCAATTTTATTCAAAAATAAACACAGGCTAATTCAAGTTAATAAATATCTCAGAATATTTAAAGCATTCCAATTTAAAATGTAGATACTTGAGTGTATGCATTATCTCTAAAGCTGAAAAATAGAGAGAATGACTCACTAAGAGATTATAAGTGGAGCCGGGCATGGTGGTGCCTGTCTGTAATCCCAGCACTCCAGAGGCTGAGGCAGGAGAATCGTTGCAAGTTTGAGACCACCCAGGTCTACAAAGTGAGCTCAAGGCCAACTTGAACTGCATAGCGAGACCCTGTCTAAAAAAGACCAAAAAAAAGGTCATAAGTGGAATGAATGACAGTGGATTCACATCTGGTTCTATATTATATCAGCTCTAAATCTTAGCGAAGATGAAAGGGCTGCCTAGCACTCAGATAGCTTCTTCCAACTCTGACATCAAAATGCATCCCACTCAGACTTTCATTTCTGAGATGAAATATTTTTAATGTTTTTATCTTTAAATGAAAGACACATAGTCATCCTGGTAAGTGACAATCCACACCAAATTGCTTTTCTATGGGATTACAAATGTGCTTCCTTTGTTTTTTCCACTATCATTTTGATAAAATTCTAGGTAAAATCAAATTTACAATCTGATAACCCGGTACCGCTCATACACAATTTCTTGGTAACTGAGCAGAAAAGTCTGAGAACCTTAAGTTGCTCTCAAGAGAGGGAAATTCAGAGCTTGTTAATGTTTGTTAATAGTATTTTCTTAGAGAGACTTAGATTTATATTTTAGAATTTACTTTAGACATTTATGTGTCTATATTTCATATGGGTTTATCTCAGAGACATTCAGATTTTCCTTGGGATGACCTAGCACATTTTTATTTTTTCCAAAGCAAGAAGAACTTTATGCTTCCACAAAAGCAAAGATAAATAAGGTAGAGTATAATTGTTTCATGAAACTAAATACTTGTTTTTCTGATTCCAATATGAAATAGTGCATAATCTCAGCATTAGTTATCTCCATTGCATACCCATGTCCTGTGGTTTGAATGTGTCCACTAGAATCCATGGACTGGAATTGTAATCCCTGAAGTCACGTTGTCAATGGTGTTTGGAAATGAGTCTTCTGTTGGCGCTTTAGAGGAGAAAGCGGCGCTAGCATACCTGCTGTGCTACGCCACAGGAGCTCCTCTGCCACCTTACACTTGGTTGACAAGGCCCCTCAGGTGCTGGCCCTTTGTTCTGAGATTCCCCCGCCTCTAGAGCTCTGAGCCAAATAAACCTCTATTTGTAATAAATTTCAAACTAATATTTAGCTATAGCAACAGAAATCAAACCAAGGTACTGTTTAGTTTAGCTCTAGAATCTCCCCCCAAAGCCTCATGTGCTCAGAGGTGGGGTGTTTGAGAAGTGATCAGATCATGGAGGTGCTGTGGACTGAGCCACAGAAGAGTTCAGGGGTAAACGTGCTCTTAGTGGTGAAGCATGTTTGGAGGGGTCACTGGGGCGTGCCCCAGAAGGATGTGTCCTCCTCTCGGGCCCTCGCTCCCTCTGCTTCCGGCTGCCATGGTATGACCAGCTTCCCTCGGTGACAGGCCTTCCAGCCTGCTGTTTGTGCCTTGGAGCCTGCCAGCCATGGACTGACACTTCTGAAACCATAAACCAAAATAATCCTCCCTCCTTTCAGTTGTGGGTGTCAGGTCTTGTGTTTCAGCAACAAAGAAAGACAGATACCAAGACTCCAATTACGAAAGGTCTTACAATTACTGTCTCTAAACGAATTTGCTGCCTTTAAGTCTTTTTTTGTCACTTCCTTTATCTCCTCAAACACCGAACATTGAAGTACTGTTCAATCAGCAGGTTTTTAACTTGGTACATTAGCTCAGCTTGTCAAATTTCTCAATTTAAATAACATTTGCATTTAGTGTTGACTCTCACATTGTGCATTTCCTGACTAGACTTTCCCTGAAATTCTAGTTACGCTACCTGCCATCCTCACGTGGATATCTAATAGGCGTCTCAAATTTAGTGTATAGAAATTGAACTCCTGATTTCTACTTGTCCTCAAACCTGCCCATTATGTAATCTTCCTCACCTTAGTAAATATCAGTGTATTCTTCTAGGTGCTTATAACTTCAGCTTTGGAGTCATTCTTGGGTTCCTCTTCAGGCTTTTGACAACCAAATTAAAAGAGCCTTTCTTAGGGCAGTCTTGTTCTACATTAAGTCCGCCTTTGCCTTGAGTATGAATCCCAGGCCTAATCAATGGTGGTCTGTCAGCAGACCCAAGGCCTCACGTGTAACTGGATAGAGAATTCAGCTGGTTCAATGTACAAGATTTATTCAGCATGTGCTGTCACTTCCACTTTGCTCTAAGCCACCACTTTTTGGGTTTTTTTTTGTTTTTTTTTTTTTATTTGGTTTTGGTTTTTTTCCGGTACCAGGAATCAAACTCATAACCTTGCATTTGCCAGGCAGGTGCTGTGCTGCTGAGCTAAATCCCCAGCCCCATAAGCCACCACTTTTTGCCTCCAGGATTCTTATACAGGTGGTGCTATTGGTGTCCTGGAGTCTTCTTTGCCCTCCTAGATGCTGTTCTCTATTCAATACCAGAGTGAGTTTTCCGAAATGCAAGAGATTCTTCTGCTCGTATGAGTTTCCCAATAGTTTTCAATTCTCCGCAGATTAAAAATCGGATCCTTACAATCACTTGTAAGATGCGTTGGTGTTTGGATTCCTGGCCGCCTCTCTACCCTCATCTTAATCATTCCTCTTCTTGCTTACCTCCATGAAAGGCCAAGAATTCTGCTGCCTCAGGGTATTTGCAATTACTATTTCTTTTTCCTAGAATATTCAGCTCCAACTGACAACTTGGCTAGATTAAGAGACTCTTGTAGATGTGACTGGGTGAAGAGGGAGCTGTGGACATCAGTAGACAAACCTACTCTTGTTCCTACCGGAATACGCTGTTTGGAGCAGAGCATGTTGCTAAGGATGCACCTTTGGAGAGTGTGCTTCCGCTGTGCTCCTCTGCCTGACTGCCAAGAAGTGTACAGCCTTTCTCTAGCACGCCCTCCACTACGATGCTCCTGAGTTGGGTCCCACAGACCACAAACTGAATCCTCTAAAACCGTGAGCTGCATTCAGTCTCCTCCTTAAACTGCAGGTGTCAGGCATTGTTCCACCAACAGGAACGCTGACCAATGAACCGAATTTTCTTGTTCTCACTTCTTTTTGCCTTTCTTAACTGCTACCATTATCAGACTATCATAGGTAATATAGTAGGATCCATGACATGCTATAAATAGCAACTTCCCTTATCACTGGCACTCTCTAACTCACTTGTTTCATTTGTCTTTCTATAGCTATGAGGCAGGAGATTAGGGCGGGGGCAAACAGGACAACCAACTGGGCGGGATAAGTCAAAGGTCACAAAAATCCCATGGTTCACAAGTTGAGTGAAACGTTTCCTAAAACAAGAGGACATGTGCAGAACCTGGGACTCAGAATGACAGAGGCTCAAGGCTCTTGCTGACTATGGAGCAAATGGAAAGTGATACAAAAAATCCTTCATTTGAATCTGGCACTGTTACAAAGACCAATCAAAGATGCTCTTTCCAATCCTTCATTTACATAGGTCACAACCCATCAAAAGACACTGTTCTTGATCCATCATTTAGATCTGGTGAGCAGCAAAGTGAGTTTATGGTAGGACAACCGTTCTGATGCCTTACTGGTGTGAGGTGAAGGACACCTGGGAAAGTGTAGACGCTAAAGACCCCTTTCCCTTCCTCCCCAGGGCCACTGTGAGCCTTCCCACCATTCTCACTTTTGAAAGCATAGTCCTTTTCCACCCTCAATAAATTTATACCCTCACTACTTTTCTGAATGTCTTGTCCAATTCTTTGTTGAAACAAAAGACCCAGAAGGAAGACCCCGGCACCCACAATCCAGCAACGCCTACATCATATATAACATTTTTTCTTCTTAATTGTCTGATTCCACCTACTAAATGGAAGCTTGCATTGAGGTAGGCATGTTATGCCTTTGTTCTGTTCTGTTTGCAGAAATCCCAGCATTAAAATGTCAATCCATTGAGTCTCAGTTGCTCAATAAATATTTGCTGCAAACTGAATTAATTTAAAAGTAACCAAGATTAATTTTAATCTTAGCGTATACTAACACAATGTATATTGTCAGTGGTTATATTTTTAGTATCTTCAGTAAAAACTAGTTTTCATATTGACAAGAAATTGTTTTCAGTCTTAGTACTAAATGTATCATGATAGTTTGTGATAAGTGCCTGATACATCTAGAGTTCCATTACAAAGAATACAGCTGTAAGCCATTCTTTCCAGGTGAAATTGTTAACCTTTAGGTCAGAAATCTTGTTTTCCAGGCCATAGTGGTAGGGCCAGTGATTCCTGTCCATGGTAAACAGAGGATACAGGAAGCGTGGGGTTGGCATTAAAGAGGTCATCTTTTGATGTAGTTATCAAAAGGCTATCTTTTAATACCTGAAGGTGGCAAAGTGTCGCAGACAGATATTCTCTTTTGGAAACTCTGAAATGGAGATCCACCTGGAATACACGACAGGCAGCAAGTACAGTGGCACTTTGCTCTTGATCATTAATGTTTCTGAGAGGCATGAGGGGTACTGGAAATGACAAGTACTAATCGTCTTGGCTGGAAAGAGTACTGAGTTATGAAGCAATCAACACCAACCAGCAACACTCCAGCAACACTCCATATCTATATGGTAGAAGCTTGTGAAGCCTTGATGCAGCTCTCCCTGAGGCTGGCTCTCTTTTATATCTTGGAAGCAGAGGAACTTGACTGCTCAAATAGTTTCCTTGATTTTTCACCTTCTCATGTGCATTTTTGACAGCGTTTCCCCCAAAGGTCTATTTTAACAGGCATTACAAATAAGGAGAAATCCTGACTTTGCTGCTTATTCTATGTGTGCATTTTGGCAGTTATTTAACTTCTGTGTGCCTCAGTTTTCTCCTCTGTAAAATAAAAATAATGTTACAGCTTCTTAAAGCTGTTGCTAGAATTAAATGAGTTCACATTCACGAAGCTTTGAGAGGTGACCGCCACATCTGCAGCTGATATTCCCTAAGAATTAGGTCACGTGGGACACTATCTCATTTAATCCTTGTAACTTCCTGAGTTCAGTTCTGCTGTGGCCTGTTCGTGTTTGAGGAAAAAGCTTACAGACTGTACGTCATCCGGGCCAGGATTCCAAGCTTTTTCCTCTGATGCCCACGTGGCTCCCTGCCTCCCAGCTCCAACATGAGTTTGGGTGTGGATCTCTTTTCTTTGAGACTTTTCAGGAAATTACTGCTCTGCCTAAGACCCTAAGCAGTGCTGCCCAGGGGGAAACAAGGATGATGTAACAAATGTCACTGCAATTTGAGAGTCTTGTGGGCCACCTCATAAAAACTGTAATGCAGTTCACATGTTAGGGCTCACAGTATGGAACATTCTTTTATTTCATCACCTCTGGGTAAAGTAAACAATAACTAAGTTTCATTTATAAGAACTACTAAATCTACTAAATCTTTAAGAAAGCAAGTAAATCCCTTCTGTTGTTTATTAGTATTTGTTGGGTTTCCTGTCACTTCTAACTGAAAACATACTAAATGCTCTATGGAGATGTTTTGAAATATGTTCTCCATTTGATATCAATTTGAATAAAGCCTAAAATGGTACTCTGGATCCGAATTTTGCATTCTTACCATGGAGAATTCCATGCTCAAATAATTTTCTGAATTATAATTAGAAAAATTCTTGACAGCGAATCACCAGGATTATGTTAAGAGTTAAATTAATTATTGGTAATGAAATCAAGCAATTTTAAGGTCTCATAAATTCCAATAAAATTAAATTCATCATAGGCAAATTTTCAAATTTTAGTTTGTCTACCTCTAGATTTAGTTCCCAAAATTGAATAGAAACTGCTTTTGATTCAGTACTGAAATAGAAAATATTATGATCATTTAAAAATATCTTTAAATAATAACTAGGTGTTGGATATATACTGATAAGTAAAGGTGATGTGATCTTTTCTCTTGATGGGCTTCCGTTCAAATTCAGCGGTAGAAAATAGGGAATAAATGAGTAGACAAAGGCTATACCAAATAATGATGACGAGAGTTATATAGAACACAAATAGAATGTAATACAGTGTCCAGGGGCAGAGGATGTCCAGGGGCAGAGGGTAACAGATGAAGGAACGACCAACTCAGACAGGATGCTCCAGATTGATTTCACTTGAAAAATACCATGTTAAGTTGATGACAATAGGAAAGAGGGAGATATCTTTTGCAAGTGGGAAGGGGACCAAGAAGTGGGGGGAGGAGGGAAGGGTGAGAAAGGGGGTGGAAAACGGATGGGGATGAGCTGTGCCTTTGCCCAACCTCCCCACGAGGACTGTGATCGCTCTGTACCGCCAGCATGTACTCACACACATAAAAAAATTTTAAACGAGAAACAAACAAAAAGAAATTGTAAAACCAGTGAAGAGAAGGGGAGAAGGAAGAAGGGGAACAATGCTGGATTGTAAGGGCTGCCAGGGTTCTTATTATTCAGGAATTTGTAGACCATGACAAATATTTTGGATTTTATTAGACATGTCTGACCCCTAAGCCGTGTCAGCGTTATCTCTCCCCGGGGCCACCCTCCCTACCTATGTCCCTCCTTCACAGTTTTGTTCCCTCCTGTATTCTATTCCTATCATAGCTAACAGAGTAATGTATTACTTTTATTATTGGGGTTTTTGAGACAGAGTTTCCCTGTGTAGTTCAGATTGGCCTGGAACTGGCTGTGTGACCCAGGCTAGCCTTGAATTCATGACAATTTTCCTGTCTCAGCCTCCTGAATACTTGGATTACAGGCATGTAGCACCACATCCGGCAGAGCAATGTTTTAAAATATAAATTTCATTATGTTGCTTGCTTACTTAAAAAATTTACACAAAAATGAATCAGGGTTAAAACATATAAAGTATGGCAGAAGCTTTTAAGATTTTTTAGCTACCCATTTTTAGTCCCCCCCGCCACACACAAAAATTTATTGTTATGAAATAGGCAGTCCCTAAGAGGAGATCCCTGTAGCCTGCCATCCCCTCAGCACACCCCTGCACCTGCTCCATGCAGAGTCTCTCTCAAAGTGGACTCGTGGCCTCACTGCACACCTGAATCGAGTCCTGATGAACTAAAATGAAAATATTTGGTGATCGAGGTGAGGAGGTACGGTGGCAAAGGAAAAGGAGGAGAGAGAGAGAGAGAGGGAGAGGTCAGCCAAGGGCGGCAGTGACTCAGTGCTCTCAGTTACGAGCAATGAAAAAGTAAAACAAGAGGGACTTATTGGCCTCTTGAGTGAAAAGGCGTGAGATGCAGGAAGTTTAAGACATGGTTCTATCAGGACTCTGGTTTTTGTTCTCTAAATTTCTTTCATTATTCTCTTCTGTGTGGGAGCTGTTCCTCAGAAGAGTTACGCTTCTGTTACAAAGTGGATATCTGCAGAATGCAGTATAGGCACTGTTTCATTCACTGTCAAGGGAGAGAGAAGACGACTTCCCAGGAACAATGAAAAGCTCCCCTCCCGTATAACAGGGAAATGCCCTGAGCTAGCTGACCCAGATCCGACCTCAGATCCAAGTACTGAGCCAATCACTGCGGCAAGCGCAAGCACAGCAATTACGATCAAACCCTAAAACTGGGGAGGTTCAGACCTACTGCAATTGCACTCTGTTACATGATAGGGAAAGGACAGCAGGAATGCAGTACAACCAAGATGGCTTTTTAAATGTAGCAGTCAAGAAGGCGCTATCAAGAGTGAAGGAGCTACCAAACACGTTTCATTTCACAGCACTGAATGGGCAGCAGCTGCTTTGAGAAGGCAGAGATGTGCACGTGTAGTAGGAGAGTGGTCAGCACACACAAAAGATTGTACTGATATGGTTTGCATGGGAGCAAAGGAACTCTGTTGGTTTGGGGCTTATTTTGCAAGAGAGAACAATATAGTACAGGGCACATGTTTTTTATGATTATTTAGAATAGTCACCCAAAGAATCATATGCAAAAAGAGAGTGCAGGAAATCTGTCCACACACTATAGACCAAGAATCAAGCTGAGGATTCTCCCACAAGTCCAACTGGAGGCCCAGAGCCCATAACAGTATCTCATGCAGGCCTGTTTCACAGATCTGTGCTGGAAGGCCCCCAAAGGTCAGTGGTGGAAGCTTGGAAGTCTGTGCCAGCAGGATGAAGGATCTGTGCTAGCAGGCTGAGGGATCTGCACTGGAGCCAGGAAGCGATGCTCAGAAGAACCAGAGCTCCCTCGAAAGGTACCACAGCCATCCTCAGCAACAGTGAGGTCCTGAACTCCTCTGATGATGAGGAAAGCTGAGTTCCCATCAGGGAAGCCTATGCAGCAAGCTTCTCCAGGAAACCAGCAGTGCACCATCTTCCCCTCCAGAGCCAGGAAGCGATGCTCAAAGTGAGGACCAGAGCTCCCCCAAAGTGGACCAAAGCCATTCTCAATGACAATGAGGTCCTGAGCTCCTCGAAGGATGAAAACAGCCAAGTTCATCTGGAAAGCCAGCATGAGGAGCTCCTCCAAAACAACCAACAGCTCCTTACAGCTTCCACCAGCTCCAACAGCCTCTCTCAGCTCCCAACAGCCTCTTTAGTTCCCAAAAGCCTACTTCTTCTTCTCCAGCTCTGCCTCTTATGCTGCTGGCAACAGTCCCCAGGTGGGCCTCCCACACCCAGCACCACGCTTACTCAGTTCAGCTGGGGGTTACAAACTGACCACCTGTGGTCAGTGCACCACAGGAATGAAGCGGTGGGTAGAGTGGAACGTGGGATCTGAGAAAGATTTTGATTGTTTCTTAGAGGCTTTACAGTACTTTTTATGTATTGAGGAACAATACAATTGTGAGTGGAGATGGAGAACTTGATAATAGAGAAAGAACAGGCCCTAACTGCATGAGGTAAGCTGTTCCCCCCAAATTTATATGCTGATGTTTTAACCTCTATCATCCCAGAATGAAAGGTATTTGGAGATGGGGGCTTTAAAGAAGTAATTAAATTAAAATCAGGTGTTTAGGGTCGGTCCTAACCCAACATGACTGGTGTTGGGAAAAGAGGAGATTCAGACACAGGCAGGCTCACAGGAAAGACCACCCGAGGCCACAGGGAGAAGATAAGACAGCTGTCTATAAACCACAGGGAGGCTGTTACATTTGTATCTAGATGTCCTCCCACAGCCTCGTGCGATCATAGGGTGTTTTCAGAGGTGGCTGAATCCAGGTATACGATTAATTCATAGTGCCGTGCTGGAATTAAGGGTGCTGGGGTTAAGGGTGTGTGATTTCTGGACCAGCCCACACACTGCATTGGTACCATCTTCATCCTGATAGACTGGACACAACATAAGGAACAGAAGGAGACTTGTCTCATGGTCTCTTGTTGCTCTTGCTGTCTTCTGCCCCCATGAACTGCTGCCCTCTGCCATGTGCCACTCAGCCTTGGAGCCAGTCGATTGTGGACTGAAACCTCCACAAACTCTGAGCTAAATAAACTTTTCTTCCCTTTAACTTTGGGCATCAGGTATTTTGTCTCAGCAGAGAGCTAAGTAAGACAAAAGCATAGACTGAATTAAATCTCTAATTCGCAGATTTCAGACTCAATTCAGTTTTCAGAACTGTGAGAAAACACTTTCTACTGTTTAAACCACACAGTGGATGGTGTTTATTATGTCGGCCTTAGCAAACTAACACAGTGATAAATCAAAGACATGGGACCTATGACAAGGCTTGGGGGTGGGAGTATGTGTGAAAGGACTGGTCTCTCATAGGAGAAAGGAAATTTCTTCTCTTGTGGTGAGGACGGAAACTGAGACCAACACATCTGCTGGTGAAAGATGATCAGGTTCCCATAGCTACTGGCCAGGGTTTGGCCAGGCCTTCCCTGGTTGCCTGGGTTACCATGTTCATTCACCTGCCCACAACCACATATGAGAAAAGCCATAAAAATGGAAAATGAGTTTATTACCAGATTGGGGAGGGGAACTAGTCTACCCGCTTCAATGTGGGTAGAAACACTTCAGTGTACAGAAGGTGTAGAACCAAAGCTAGGAAATGTCCAGAGGGAAATTTAGCCAAGTGGTGGTCCAAAGAGCTCATAGTACTGAATTCTCCTCTTCAGGGCTGGGATGGAAATTTACACTTTCATCATGGGGAAGTGTGGAGACACAGTTTATCTTCTTAAAATATCGTAGGTTTTGAAGATTCGTTTTAACCTCTCGATTGCATCATCAGATACTCACAAATGTACTGCTGGAAGAGCATAGCAGTTACAGGTGTTTCTTAGGCAAAGTGGGATGAGTTGTCAACACAGGAAATGTAAGGAGGAAACAGAAGGTGTGCAAGAGTTCCTCTGCTGAGCGGAAAGGAAGAACAGTCATCAAATGACACCTAATTTAGCCTTTGCACTAAACTTTGCAAAATAAAACTTTCTCACTTTACTTCCTACATAATATACAACTTTTTGAATTTTTAGTTTAAAAATTATTTTAAGCCAGGAGTGGCTATAATCCTTCGTACTTGAGAGCCTGAGGCAGAAGGACAGGGTCCAGCCCAGCTTGACTAACTTCAACCTAGTCTGAATAACTTAGCAATTTAATGACATTCTGTCTCAAAAAACCCTAACCCTACCAAAAATGAATTTTCTTAAAAAGACTGAGAATGTAGCCCAGTGCAAAGGTTTTGGGTTTAATCCCTAGTACCAAAAATATTTGAATATATAATTTAGAAAGTATATTATAAAAGAGAAAACAAATTAATTTGTCAGTAACAGCTATAATTTATTATTTATTGGTACCTGGATAAATATCAGGACTAAAAGGAACCTTTTTAGAAGAACTTGAAAACTTATTTTAGATGTTAAAGAAACTTAATTTCTTGGTAATGTGAAAAACAGATTATCTCTTAAGAATTGAGCTGCGTGTATCACAGTTGATGTTTAGTTGAAAATATCAACAAGGTTCTTCATGCCAGTGCTGTGTACTGGTTGGAAGGGGTGTATATAAAAAAATCTGTGTGATGCAAACAATAAGTATGAAGCTAAAATATCTTCTCAGAGATACAGAGTTCCAGCACTTCACTTCAAATATGACAAATTTCAATGGCAACTTAACTCTTTTTCAAATAAGCATGTGGTTTTATAAATACTAGTTTCAATTTTTTTTCTGTTACATCAGAAATACCATCCTACTGTAGCTGAATATGTCACCGTGTTACCTAGCGAAATGTCATTCAACATGATTCTCCTCACTTCCTTCAGCCCAATTCTAGTTTCAGAACTCGCTTTCTGATACCGTGCTGGTCTGCCACAATGGCGGGAGGTGGCGTGAACATTGCCAAGTCTTCCATCTCTGTGAGTGTTATCTCAGGACGAATCAATACAGTTGTGTCATCTGGCTGAGGTTCTCCTGCTGCTTCACTAAGACAAGAAAATGGCATGATTATTCTGAATTTATTTCCTATTGTCTTTTTTTTGTACCTTATTTATATATTGCATATCTCATATAAGATAAACCATGCCATGTTTAAGCTTGTATTATCACTTCACTTAACTTTATAGCCCAAGGTAAAACATGCATTTTAGGACAGTTTCAAAGTATGTTCAGTGGACATTCGATGGATCTTCTGATGGGACAGTCTATGGATCCTTCCAGTTTATGGCACCAATTGCTTATGAATGGTTTCACTGGTAAAAGGAAAATGTTTTATTGTTGTGGGGGGGATGAGGTCTGGGCTTTTCCCAGTTTCTCACTGGAGCATGAACTCCAGGAATCTACTGTCTCCCTCATTTGGTGGGCTAATGAAATAGACACTTGGGCCTTCCCATAGGTAGCTTAGCAGTACCATGTGGAGTACACCTTCACAGTTTGGGATTAGTTGGAACTACACAAGTTGCTTGGGACATTCAGAGGTAGATAAGTATTCCAGGGGGTTCATTATGTTTATTTGAAGCATCTGCTTGATTTGGCTTTAGCTTTTGGTATGGCTTGGTTTATGACCTAGAAGGCCTCTGGGCGTCATGTTGGATGGACGAGTCACAGCCAGAATAAATGTAAAGCAAGAGACAGTCTTACTCCAAGCACTCAATCTGCCAAGAAGCTGCCCATTTGGGGGCAGGACAATAACCTCTAATCTAGTATCCAGTTGGAGGTTTAAATACATCATACAGAAACACTGTCCTGCTTTCTCCTTGTCCTTGGATGTTTTATGAATCCATCTGAGTCTTGTTTGATCCATTTTGAGTTTGGGGGTCAATCTGGAGCTTCTTCATGAGCCAACTTGGAGTTCAGTGTTCTTGAATTGTTTCACAGGAAATTTTGGATTAACTGACAGTAAGAGACTATGGATGTGTTCAGAGATCTCTTTTGTGATTTGCTCAAGAATGAAAAATTCTTGTATTACCTTGGACCTTAAAAAGGTGATTTCTATGTGATACAACATGGCTGGTATAACTGAGAGTACAGTCTAATTGACACAGTTGTCCTCTAGATTCTTTGGAGTAACTTGAGCTGGGATAATATCCATAGGTGCTTTACTTTTGCTCTTTTGCAGATCAGTAATAAGTACCAGCAGTGGCCTGTGCCCGCTGATCATGCAACCACTCAGATAAGAGTTTCTTATTGGGATTTGTATACTCTTTCATTTTGGATAATAGTTGATTTGTTCCAAACTGTCTGTGTTTCACAATATTTGTCAGAATTTTTCTGTGCTAGCAATTGATTATTTCCTTCTCCTGAAACCTCTATTCCTCAACTGGAAAAATAAAGTTTGAATACGAATGGCTGTTGCCTTTATGTTGTTTTCATTGGTCAGTAACTGTTTTCTTTTTTTTTCTCACATTAGGAGGCCTTGTGCAGAAAGTCAGAATAAATGTGGAAATCTTCTTTTGCTATAAGAGTTCATAGCTTTGACTTTTCTGGTCTATTAATGTGTTATTTATGTGGTCTAATGCTAACAGTTTTAACAGATGCCAAAATGACTTCCTTCATACACTGTAAGAGATAAACTGCTATTGTCTTCCTATCTAGACCTTCTTTAAAGTTGGTCATTTAATGTGGTTTTAGAAAAATTAGTTTTGCTTTTACAGGAAAGCCTTCTAAAGTTCAGAAACAAAGATTTGGGGCTTTTCCCACCCCAAATACCTCATGTGTTTGTTTCTGAGTAAATGTACAATGCTTACATCTCTATACGGTATTCATAGTTTAGGACACAAATATGAATAAAACATGACTTTTTAAACTACTGGTAACCGGGACTGGGGATTTAGCTCAGTGGCAAAAGCGCCTGCATGGCAAGTGCAAGGTTGTGAGTTCAGTTCCCGGTACCGGAGAAAAACCAAAAAATAAAAATAAAAAAATAAAAAATAAAAAAAATAAACTACTGGTAACCAATATACGATATAGCATCATTTTGTGATAATCTAAAAGTTTGGTTTTTGTTGTAAACTCATCACATATCCTAACATTTAAGTAGAATATTTCTAATTACAGTCTGTTCTGAAAATATTTAAATAAAAGTCAAAATGTAATACACAGTAATAAAGTTAGAATCTGTAGTTATTTATGTTTCAAACAAAACTTCTTAAAATACTGATCTGCTCATTATAAAATTTCAGATAGAACTAACTTAAAAAGCGAACTTAATTTTGTCAAAAGAATTTCTTGTGTTCTCTAGTGCTTTTGTTAGATTTGGATTGTTTAGAAAAATAAAGCCTTAGTGAGTTGGAGTTTACTTAGGTATCTCTTTTTTTTGTTTGTTTTTTGTTTTTTGTTTTTTTCTGGTACCGGGAATTGAGCCTTGCACTTGCCAGGCAGGCGCTGTGCCACTGAGCTAAATCCCCAGCCCCATGTATCTCTTTAAAGTTTCATCTCTTTTAGTTTGGTCACATAAACTGTTATTATATGTGATATGTCTTACTTTTAACATTTTAAGTGTACAGATGAAATACAGTCAATCATGATTATTGTCATAATGTGCTATAAAATTAAATAAATTGTTACGTTAACTTGCTACCTTGCTTATTTGACTGGCAAAGCCATATTCTTCTTAGTCAAGGAGAGAAAATCTAGCTTTATGACATCAATATTGTAAAATAGATATTCATTATTGTACACTATATTTAGAATTTTTATCGTTCTGTTAAATGTGCTTAATCAGGAGCTTGGCAGGAGTCCCAACCTCCTAAAATGAGTGTATGGCAAAGCTTAAATAAAAGAGACAAATAACGTGGGCTTGGGGGTCCAGGAATGTCAGAACTGTCTTGGAGCTAAGACAAAGACTTCTCTGGACTGCCTGAATTTATTGGGTTTTCCAACAAATGGAGGGGATAGCTGAAGTAAAGGCAAGAAACCAAGCAGGACCTTGGAAGTTAGAACAAAGACTTTTCCAAGCAGTAAAATTTGCCAAAGAAAGGAAATGTCTTTCTCTAAGGTTGGCAGTTATTGCAGGAAACCAAATGCCTGGAGTTGAAGTCTTAAGAATTAGAGTGAGAGCCAGGTGTCCTCAGCTGCACCCTTCTCTTGTCTTCTGAGGTATCACGTGTCATAGAGCAATGCAAGTCACAATACTGTGATCACTGGCATGGTGAGTTACACTTACAGCATGCCAGCCACCAGCTCTTTGAGCAAGTCACCTAGACCTGGGACAGACACATAAGTAAATACAGAAAGCCAATCGATTAATTCTAAACCCCGTTCAGTGGTCTCCATCGGTGCCTAAGATGTTCCAAAATGCAGCCTGGTTACTAAGCTATAATTCTTTCTATTTGATGTGAGCAAATGATATGCTTTTGCCAGGATGATAATTCACACTGGTTTACAGCAAATGAGATTCTAAGTATATGCTTAATATGTTCCTGACAGAGCTAACATTGTTAGACAAATTGGCTTTCTTCAATAAATTCGATCAGTATGTTTCTTTGTTCAAACCTAAGACTGGATTTACTTTGCTCTAACTTCCTTGATTTACATCTATTTGCAAGCTTTGTAACAATTATTATTTGTGTGAGTTCTAATGCCACAGGGTGCTATAGCACCTACAGAATAGATGGCAGTAGACCTGGCAATAGGGTTTCGATGAATTTAACCTAAATCTCCGATATTGTTCAAATTAGGCAAGTTTTAAGACACTGAATCCAATTGTCTGTCACTTCTGCTCCAGCACAAGACATGTTCTCATTGACCATAACCAGGCAAAACCTACCTCAGCACTGAAAGAAAAAACTGCAAGATGGTTAACTAAGGAAACTTTCAGAGAAAAACACGATGCATTTGGAGGCAAAGGGCAAGTACTGTGAACAGCCAAGAGTTACCTGTGTCAACCTTACATTAATAAGTGGAGCTACAGAGGTTGTGAAAGGGGTTCTTATGCATAATTGCCTAGAAAAAAAGGGCCATCAGCAGGTATAGCTGGTAAGTATTTCCGGGCTTTGGCTTTCTTTTTATTTCACCTCACGACCTTCAGTGGTACTTTTTCAGGTTCAAGTGTCAGCTTCCTTTTGCTTATGCTCCAAGTGCCTTCCTTACACTTTATCCACCAGTCAAGCAGTAGACGGCCAGCTAGAGGATATGGCAACTCAAGGCCCTTGAAAGTGAGGGCTGAACTAAACCAAGGGAGAACTGTAACTGTCAGGACAAAATGGAACTTTACAAGTTGGGATCGTTTTCTTCAGAGACAAGCAGCTTCTCCAAACTTCTTCAGGCCTAGGGCAGAAAATGTCTCCCCTACCTCTCCTCAGCTCAGGTAAATGAACAGAATATGCACATGTTGGCCCCAGGGGTCAAAGTTCAGTTTCCTTTCCACAGGGAAAGAAGGGTGCAAAAAAAGGCCCAAAGATGAAACAAGCCTGGGTCTGTCCATGCTGTCCTTGTGTTTCTCTCCCATGGGTTCCTTACTATCAAAAGGCCTCGTGCACCTAAGCATGAGAAGATAGTGATGTCTGGCAATGTGAGGCCCCTCCAACTCCTCAAGGTGGAGCCAGCTTTGAAAGCCTTTCTCCTTTTCACCAAAAACACGCCTCCTTTGGGAGTGTGCCAATCAAATGGACCTAAGCATTGGGACTTCAATGGCTGGTAGACCTATGGGTATATGATTTGCAAATATCTCTGAATTCAACTTTAAAATATTAATTCTGAAGATTCTGAAAGGGGAGGTGACCTGAAAGCATTTATATTTATTAATCTGACTCTTAAAACAAATCTCAAGATACAGATGTAATAGCTGTTGACTTCTAAAAGCAATTGCAACACTTTGAGTGGATGATGTAGCCAAGGGAGAATGTGTAAAGACAGAAACATGTGGAAAACAAATTCTCAGTGTGGTCAACATTTCAGGACAGGCTGATGAAGGTGAGCCTTACAAAGAGTGGAGAGGAGCAACCTCTGGGGAGGCTAGAGACAAAACCCAATCAAATGGGAGCTCTCATGAAGGAAACAGAGATGGGAATTTGTGGAATATGAAGGTTGAATAAAATTTAAATACAAATCATGGATAGTTTTTTAAAGTTAAAAACAGAAAACAGTGGTTAAGAATATGACCACAGGGGTAAGGGGAGTGTAGCTGTAGAAATCAGCAGAATCTTGCCCCAGTCATGACCCAACATGCCAAAAGCCAGTTCATTTAGTGAATATTTAATAAAACTAATGAATAAATTGCCCTAATCCCATTATATGTTGCCAAATACAGATCCCCTACACTGCCCCCCAATGTACCATATGGTGCATCAGACACTTCCCACCAGGAATTTGAAGTCACTGAGGTAGAAAACCTATCTTTCTGCTGAAGTGTGTGTCATGGAATAAGTTATCTTAGGGTAAATTTGCTATGATATTCTAGTTGATGTTGAGACCATGGAAAAAGCCCTAGCACCGACACTGAGGGAGTTTCTCTCAAGCCCTACCATGGACTTTCTCTTTCTTCTGTTTTCCTGAAACTAGAACATTTATGCAGTGTTCTCTGTGAAGAAATTTTTTAATAATTGTTTGCTCCAAAGTTCATATTGTGTTATTGTGAGTACTACTAGATTCAATGCCTAAATAATTAGATTTGTAGGAAAATGGGTGCACCTAGAGACCACATTATTAAGTGAAATAAATCAGACATACAAGCTTAAATATCACATTCTTCCTTTTACATGAGAGACTCAGAGTAAAATTAAAGATCAAAATAAATGATTATAAGAAGTAGGGAAATAAATGATTCTCAAGGGGAAAGCAATCAAGGAATAGAAGAAGGAAGGAGTGAGGGAAGGGATAAAGGATGAAAAAAAAGGAGTTGGAATGTGGTTTGTACATGTATCAACTTCCCGCAAGGATGTGAACACTGTGTACTGCAAACACGTACGAAAAGTGGAAGAAGCTCAAGGGAGGGGAGAAGGAAGAAGGGAGGGATGGGAAAGGGGATGAAAAAGGAATTAAACTGTGTTAAGTCCATGTATGAGCTCCCCGCAAGGAATGTAAACATTATCACTACACGCATGTACCAATGAACTAAAAACTGAATATAAATTTTAAAAGAAACAGAAGAAAAAGTAGTGTGGGAAAAAATAAAATTCGGGATTTTTAATGCAAGAAAGGAAGAAACGCGAGAACTCTATTTTCCAGACTTTTTCAGGTAGGAATGACCATGAACACAGGTCTAGGAAATGAGAAGTGAATTGATGGCCTCTCATTACTGTTTCTAAGAAAGCCATGTCCTTTCCTGATTTCAAAACGAAAGGACAGATTGACGACATTTATTTTTTGCCGTGTGCCTTTCCTAATGCTTCCTAACTAGGACAGAGACTAAATTTATCAAGGCAAAGCAGCCATGACAAAACCTTGAAAACATCCGTCACAAGCTAAGGATGGCCAGGGAGACCGCTGGAAGACTCATCTAACCTCCGTCAGCTACCTGAGATTTGGAATGCGTGACTCCGTCCTGTCCTAGTAACAACAATGATGATAATAATGGCTCCTGGTCCAGATGCTGTGCAACCCTAGAGACAGTGTACAATCAAAATACAACCCTAACAGACCCTCCTATTAAGAGGTGGGGATCTCTTTTCTTGCCCCAGTTTGACTGCCTGCCTTTCTAGCTTTTTTTTTTTTAATTTTTTTTATTTTAAAGAGTAAAAGAAGGATAACATAATAATAGGGGGGACTTAGCAAATTACAGACAAAATGGTAGGAAATTATCAATGGTTATTGTTTTACATATTGTTATCTACAAAATAGTTTCTCAGGAAAACAAATAGACAAATAATAGTGAGTTAGAGACAAAAGAGGTAGGAGATTATCAAGAGTTGTTGTGCTATACTTTGGTATCTTCAAAGTGGCTTCTAAAGAAAATAAATAGAGCTATACATGAGTGACCTATTGAAAAATCATTAACTATTCTCAATGGTTGTTGTAGGAAACACATAATAATAAACATACATCCATTTATGAAATAGGATAGGAACATTACAAACTTTACACAGTTATGGATAGATTAGTAGGAAAATATCAATGGCTGCTGTAGTACATGGTGGTATCTTCAAAGTGGTTTCTCAGGAAGACAGAGATATGCAAGAAGGATCTAATAAGTAGTTACAGCCTAAGGGTTGTCAAAAATAGCATATTACCTCCTCACCAGTGACTCCTTTCACTGAGGTATGACGGCTGGAAGGAAGGCCAGGATTGAAAAGAAGGACCGAGAGACTTGCACCTGTGACTAGCAACAGGCTGTTTTCTTGTTCCTCCATAGTCATGATTACCCAGGACTCCTCGATGGAGATGACGGTCCGGCCAGAGGGAGAAGGCAGACCATGCCCCAAGCCCTCTCATTCCTGTTGGACTAACTGGTAGCATGGCTCTGGGGCCTCCACCTCAGAGGGCAGACCAATCTCCAGTGGTCTCCTTTGCATCCAGGGCATGGCCCATGGGGCCTCTTAGGGCAGTTCCTCTTGAGGTAGCCTGGCTTTTAACCATGGTAGCAGATGAATGCAGTTGTCAAGTTCTTCTTGGGGCCCCGGGAATCAGACCTGGGATCTGTTTCTCTTAGTGGTGCAGCAAAAGCAGCTGCTTTTTCTCGGTCTCTTTGTTTTCTCTCCTTGGCCTCCTCCTCATCATGGCTATAGAATAGTGAGGAGGCAATTCTTACTAACATCTCAAATGAGCTGTCTGGGGTGGAAGCTATTCTTTGTAGCTTTTTCTCTCCAGCTTCCCATTGCTTTGGGACCCCACAACCAGTTAGTGTCCTCTCCCCAACTGTCAGCACAGGCAGAAGGAATCCTGCTGCAGACTTCTCCAGAGCTCCACCACAGCCTGTACTGTCAGGGGAAGAATGGCTTCCAATGAGTCTCTGCAGGTATTGTGCAAGGTCCTCCTGGTTTACAGCTTCCGAGCGGCTCTCGTGACCCCAGTCCACTGGACCTCTGACTCCGTGGGCTTAGTCTGCATTCTCATGTTCTCTGAGTCCTTGTTCAGCAGCTGCTCCTCCGCTGGCTCTGGACCTTTCTGGTTCCCAATGGCAGGAGCAAGAGTGGCCCGTTGTATGGCATATATTCACAGGGGTTGTTCAAAGTTTCAATGATTCACACACATCCATGGGTGGGCAACTGCAGTCGGTGTATGGTGGGCCAATTGTGTCACTGTTTCTCTGTGTCATGATAGATCTCAGTTGAGCAGCGGCGGCCGGCCTAAGGGCTGGCGGGCAACAGCGCTCGCTGCTGCATGGCTCCCCGTGCACTGGGGGCCCACCCTCCAGGAGCCACCAGGCAGGAAGCTAGCCAGCCGGAAGACTGGGGCTCCCCACCCGTGGCTCCCTGGGTGCCAGAAACCCTCCTTCCGGGGAACGACAAGGCCGGGAGTGAGCTGCCCTTTCTAGCTTTTTCCTCTCATTATTTTCTTTCCCTCAAATTCTTAGAGAAAGCTGCCTTTTATTTCTTTTCTTCACACAGATAGAACGCTTGTTCTATATCTCACATATCACCTCTAGGTTGCTTCACTTAGATAAACATTCTTTCCGTATACATTTCATTTTAGATGCTACTTCTCCCAAGAAACCTCCCCAGACCCCACATATTTGGGTTGGAGTTTTTTTGGTTTGTTCTCTGAGTATCTTTCACCTATCCTCCACAACACTGATCACATTATATGATTTTTGCAACCATATCTAGAACACAAGCCCTGAAAGGATATATTTCTTTCTGATTCATTCACTATACATCCAAAACTAAGACTGCCGCATGGCTCAGAATAAACATTGAATGCATCCTTGGGGAATGAACAAACATGCACACACATACATATACAAATACATACATGCATATGCACATACATACACACATGCAAAGCCCAATGATGACTTTGCAGATTTTCTAAATTTAAAGAACTTGTTATGAACTTTACTTTCAATACACTGAAGATCATGTGAAATGGTAAAAAGGAGACACTGATTTTAGCTGTATTTATACCTCAGTTTTACCCCTTACACACCCTGTGTATGGAAGAATTTATATATTCTCCTTGAGACTCTAAATATTAATCAGAATAATGACTAAAATTATCTATCTTGGGAGTTGTATGTGCAAAGTGGGATGACATATGCAGCACTGCCAGTAATAGGCCCACAATGAGGTCAGCCTTCTTTCTCTCCCAGCATGCATTTTTCCCTTCCAGTTAGCACAACCATCTGTTTACGTACCACTTAATGGACTCAGATTTATTAGTGGAATTAATATTATACTCTACACCCAAATCCTCTTTATTTCTTCACTAAAATCATCAGACAAACACTACAGGTTTTTTTCAAGGAGAGCAAGAATGTATATTTTATTCAGAAAAAATAACCTTAAGGGGGCTGTGGAAGTGGGGATATCAAACTATTTAAAACTCTGGGGATTTAGGTTATCCCAATTCTTTGAGGGTTTCTTGAGGTTGGATTTTGTTGTAGCTCAGAAGACTTCTTTTCTTGGTGCCATGGATAGAGGTTGTTGGTGAGCCACTGAGTATCACTCTCCTCCATGGTAAGACAGGACTCGCTTCCTAAGCCAGAGAAGGGCCGGCTTCAGGTTGAGCAGGCTGCGGTTTGTGTGTCGGGAGTGCCCTCCTTCTCTGCTGCAGAGGAGAGGGAGGACCACTCCACTGTGTTTGCCTTTCAGCTGTCAGTCTCTTAGTCTCCCATTTCAGCAAGTTCATGATCTTTAAGTGCTGGAGGCACTTCTGAGGCTTGCATGGCCTCTTCACTTTCCAGGGGTCTGCACTTGGGCGGGTCCTGATGTTCACGTTCTTCATGACTGACCTGCGTCAGATGTGAAGGGGAGCTGCAGCTGAGCTGGAAATCTTCCTGAGTAGACTCAGGGAAGACAGAATCACCACCTTTGTTATATTTCTGAGTCTGTCCATCAGAATCCTGACTTTCTTCACTGTTTTATGAATTTCTTCATCTTCTTTCTGATTTTCATTGTTCTATTTTTTTTTTTTTAATTTTCTTCCTCTTCTTTCTGATTTCTTAAATGTGGCCCAAGCAGTTTTTCAGAACTCACTGTGCAGTCAGTTTGTTGTCTTCTGCCGCTGGGACTTTTGTCCATTGCCAGTTCTGTCCAGTAACATTCTTTTTTTTTTTTTTAAACAGGGCTTCACTATGTAGCCCCAATCTCAGGACAGTCCTCCTGCCTCAGCCTCCCCAGTGCTGGAATTATAGGCATGCACCATTATGCCTAGCTCCAGTGGCATTCTATTTGCTATAAAGTCTTCATTTTCAGAGTCCATATCATGATCCTGGATGAGCGGGATGCTTGGTTTCTAAAGCTGGATCAGGCCATCCTGACTTTGATCATTTCTGTCCACGCATCTTCTCATTTTCTCTGTTTCCTCTGTCACTTTGACAGAAGGAAGGAGGTGGGCTACAGAACCCGCCTTTCATCCTTCGTGCAAGGCTGTTGTCTCATAGAGAAAGATGTAACCATTACAGAAGTTCTCTTCAGGAAAGGTGTGGGAACAAGGGCGATCTCCCACAGGGAGACTCTGCTTGTAAATGAGTTCTAAATAGGACTCTTCTGAGTCAAAACAGTCACTGCTGGAGGTAAAGGATGCTGTGAAATTGTATGGCTGAAGTTCACTGTCCATCAGGTGCTAAGAATAAAAGATAAGCTCTCAACTTCTGAGGGAGCATGTGTAATTCCTTCGGATTTTGCATCTATTGCTAAGAGTCTATGCGTTGTAAATTCATGACTGCTGACTACCACAGCAATATGGAAACAGAGGAAAAAGTGACAGAAGACCATAGGATCCATGCCTTTGCCTCAAAATATTTTTTAAAACATATTTTAATAGTATGCTTGTGGTACATAATGATTACACTTATCATGGGGAGTTGGAGCATAGACATAACACATCTTAATTCTCTGTCCATCCCCTCCCGATTCCCTCCCTGCCTGCTTCTTTGTCGTTTGGTCACCCTCCCATTTACAAAAGACCTAGCTCCCTGTTTCCTACTCCCTATCTTTTACTTTGCTGTCTAATTTATTTATGTTTTGGGTTTCTTTTGATATGTAAGCTTGTGTGTCTAACTTACTTCACGTAACGCATGGTCTCACAGTGCATCCATTTTCCACAAATGACTCGAATTTACCCTTCTTATGGCAGGGCGGTGCCCCGCTGCATAAATACCACGTTCCCTGTACCTGTTTATATGCTCACGGACATACAGGCCCCCTCAAAGGTTCAGCAACTGTAAGTCACGATGCTGTAAACACGGGGGTATTCGCGTGTCACTGTAATGGGATGGCTTTAACTCTCGGAGAAAGAGACCAAGAAGGGAATCATCACAATTTTTTAAGTATATAGAAAAGGAGGAAAGACAGTAGGTGTTTAGAAATTACTCATGCATACAATAATGCTAGATAATATAGATATAAAAAACCTGGTAAGGTTTTAAGTCACATATAGCAAATTCAAGTTTCCTATATGTCAAATGATACCAGTATTTTTGATGGATAGAAATATTTTTATATCATGATTTTAGTTGTGGTTATATAACTGTAATTGTAAACTCATCAAAGTGGTAATTTAAATTTTGTGAAATGTCCTGAATATAAGTTGTACCTCAGTAAAGCTAATTTAAATTCAAATACATAGCAACTATTTGCAATAATAGTAATTAGGAATTTCAAATCAACTTCTCTTATCAGAAAAAAAACTGAATTAGGCATACAAAACAATGAAGTAGGTGGCCTGAAGGTCTTTAACAAAATAGAAATAAAGAATTTGAGCCTTAGTAACCTCAGAAGAGTAGACAAAGAAACTTTTGTTCTGTATAATGTGGGGCGCTGATGACAACTTCCCGTCTCACCCCTCACAAAAAGCTGCTTCTCAAAGGGCTGTACCTTCAGGTATACCAGAAACAGAGTCCCCAGTAACACTATTAAATGAGAATTTTCCAGAATTTAGAATGTTTTGTAATGTCAATAACAAGAAAAATGTTAACTCAAAGAACTTAATAAAAACACTAACCAGTTGTTTCTTAATATGCTTTGAGTCTTTGATATAGATATTTCCAATACACTTGATAAAATAATATTGTCATTGTGGACTCAGATATTTTTCCATCTTTAGCCTGCTAATTTTGTAACACTGGGAATTTTGTTTTGTTTTGCTCTTTTCAGGGCAAGTGTTCTTACAGTCTCTAAGTAGGCTCAACAGTTCCAGATAACTATCCAGGATCAATAACTTTCAAGATTTCAAAAAACAAATACTTGATTACAGAAGGAAGAATGGTCATACGTAGACAGAAATGAATCAGTCTCGGTTTGAAAACTAGAGCTTCTGCTTCCCTATACAACAGTAGATGAAGTCACCTGCTGTGAGTAGGGAGGAAGGCAGGACAAGCAAGGACCAGAAGACACCGGTTAAACAAATGTAGCAGTAGAATAGCTGAGTATCAGTGATAACGCAGTGCAGGTGATGACCACAAAGTTATACTCATGACTACCCGCCATGGTCAGTGGTTCTTCTTTCCAGCAGCATAAAGTTCCTCGGGTAGGTTGTGGACATTAGAGACACGTGCAAAAGAGAGGAGCAGAAACATGTTTGAGTACTAAAATGATTGGAATGAAGAACCAGAAAATCTGACCTCGACTGCTCTGTTTCAAGCAGAAATAAATAAAATAGTAACCTGATGGTCAGGTGAGACAAAGAAGGATCATACAGGCAATAGCTGTAAGGACAAGCAGAACAATGGAAGACTGTGATCAGGACACATGCAGACTGCATTAGCATATTTGGTGACAGAAGAAAACTAAATTTCCTTTAAGAAATCCTTTATAGGGGCTGGGGATTTAGCTCAGAGGCACAGCGCCTGCTTGGCAAGCATAAGCACAATTCCTGGTACCAGAAGAAAAACAAAAAAAAAGGAAATCATTTATAAGCCAAGAAAACATGACTGAATTCTCCTTTAAATTTTAAACAAAAGTTAAAATTCTTTGATGGAGTTGAGAAAAAGCTACAAATGTTTTGGGGCACTCATAGCTCCTCTGTAGAAAATGTTATGTATATACCACAGAAAGTATGTTTCATTGATACTTCTCTATATTTCCAGCCTAACCTAGAACTTTTTTAGCTTCTTTAACTATGGCTATTCTCCTATTATTTTGTTATGAAATTTTGTTTCATTTTTTCCATTAAAAAAGTCCCTAGAAATTAACTTTGGAGAATACAGCAGATGAAGAAGGTTTATTCAGGAAGATGGACCAAGTGTTGGTAAGAGCAGTGAAGATCCTGTGGTACTTGAGTCACGGCGTGCTCCTCCACATTCCCCCACCCCTGCTGCATGGTGACAGAAGCTCGTTTCTAGCTGGACGTGACTCTGAAGACAAAAGATCCCTTTCCCCTCAGGTCACATTCAAAGGCTACACTATCTCCACTATCTCCATTAGAGAAGGCAGTGCCACCTACACTCTTGTTTTCCTCTTCTCCTTTCCTGTCACTAAGGCCAAATTCCAGACAGCTAACGCCAAGATGCGGGGGATCCTTTCCCTCACTATCTCCTGATTGCAAAGACTCTCTCTTTTATGATAGCTCAAGAATACTGTGGGCTGGATCATCTTCACATTGCTCAGGCATGGGGCAGAAGTTCTACACGGTGAGGGATAATACCACCTCAATCCACACAGAAGTTTGAGAAAATCCCAAACACACATAAGAGGATTAAAAAAAACCAACACCTAAAGTATCTCAGCCCAAAAAAGACATCAGTGAAGTCGACACAACTAATATCAAACTGTCTAGTGAAAAATTGAATATTTTTCCTGTAATATTAGTGCAGTAGAAGATTAGGGGTGGGGAAAATCGGATGACCAACTGGGTAGAATATGTCTGGATGTCAGAAAAATTGATGGCTAAGAGATTGAGCAAGATATTTTCTAAAAAGAGAAGACATACACAGAACATAGAGCCCAATGTGATGTCAGGCTTCTGGCTCTGGAGCACTACGGAACAATCAAAGAAGTGCTATTTTCAGTCCTTCATTTGAATCTGGCACTGTTTGCAGGACCATTGAGAAGGTGCAGTTCCCAATCCTTCTTTTATGTGTGTTCACAACCAATCAGATGCTATTTTTGATCTTTCATTTACATCTGGTCAGAACCCGAGAACGTTTTAATAGAACAATTTATATCTGGCATGTGGCCAAGGGAGTTTCTGATAGGACAGGTGTCCCGGGGCCTCGTTTGCCCTACGGGAAGTTAATCCGGGTATTTGCAGTACAAAACTCCCTTTTCCTCTTATCCTCTGGTCCATTATGAAGCATCCCACTTTTACCCTGTTTTCTTCCTTTAATAAATGTACAGCTTTGTTGCTGTGTGTGTGTCTAGCCCAAATCTTTGCTCAGGACATCAAGGACCTAGAGACCCCTCAGCCAGTAACATCAAGAAAGGCAAAGGAGTCTGTTGTCCCATTTGTAGTCAAGTTGACATTGTGCTAGAGATTCTGGCCCAGGCAATTCAACAAGTGGGACCGTTAATTTAATGTGTAACTTGGCTTGTCCAAGGAGTCCTCAAACATATGGTTACATATTATTCTGGATGTGTCTGTGATGGCGTTTCTAGATTAAAGTAACATTTAATTCGGAACTCATAGGCTGAACGAGGCAGACTGACCTCGCTTGTGTGATGGGCCTCATCCAAGCAGTTAATGAACTGAGTGGAACAAATGCCTAGCAAGAAGAAAACCTTCACGGTGGGCAAAACTTCAAGTAGTACATCTCATTCTTCACTTTGCTGAGAAGGAAAAGGGATAAGACTTGCAGTATATAGCTGTTTGCGGACGATTGCCATTGGTTTTGGCTTGGTGGTCAGACACTTGGAAAGAATATGATTGTAAAACTGGCAACAAGAAAATCTGGGGAAAACATGAAGATAGATCTCTCTGAATAGACAAAAACAGAATGAAGATATTTTGTCTGGTTTGAGTGTTCACCAAAGGGCCACTTTACCAGAGGGAAATTTTAATAATCCAGGGGGTAAGATGATACAGTCAACTGCCTTTGTCACGGTCCAGTGGGACATGACAAACTGGCTGTGATGGAAGGAATGGGAGGAATGCATGGGCTCAGCAACATGCACTTCCCCTCACCATGCCAGTCTGGCTACAGACGCTGCTAAGTCCCAATCTGCCAGGAGCAGAGAGAACATGAGTCCTCAGTGTGGCACCATTCCCTGCGATGATCAGGCAAATAGATTATATTTGATCACTTCCATCATGAAGGAGGCATCATTTGTTTTTGTTAGAAAAGATATTTACTCTGGATAAAGATTTGCCTTTCCTGCATGCACTGCTTCTGCCAAAACTGTCCAGAGAAAAGCAGAATGCCTTATCTACCATCATAGTATTTCACGCAACATTGATTTTGGTCAAAGGATTCTCTTCATAGCAGCTGAAGTGTTCCAGTCAGCCTGTGCTCGTGGGATTTATTCTCTTACCATGCTTCCACCATCCTGATGCAGCTAGTTTGATAGAATGGTGGAGAGACCTTTTAAAGACTCAGTTATGAATCCGACTAGCTGAAAGTACCTTCCAGGACTGAGGCAAGATTGTCAAAGGACATGCCCCCAAGCATCAGAATCCAATTTACAGTGCTTTTTCTCCTAATAGGTAGAATGCATAGGTCGAGGAATCAAGTGCTAGCGATCAACTGACTGCTATCCCGAGTGACTCACTTTGCCAACTGTTCCCCTATCATCCCATGTTGGAATAGTGGTCTTAGTTACAAAGGCAGGGATGTTTCCACCAGGGAACACAATGATTCCACTGAACTGGAAGTGAAGACTGCCTTCTGCCTCTGAATCAGCACACAAAGAAGGGAGTTACTGTGACAGCTGGGGTTATTATTGCTAATGAAAACCTAAGTAAAACAAAGATTCTTCAAAGAGTTATATTTATTTGAGAACATCAGATGGGCATAGCCATGCCATAGTAAACCATGGGCGTATTCAAAAACACTGGGGCTAAGAGAGGTCTCTAAAGAAAAAAACAGGAGGATCACATCAGATATTTTGAAACAATAATCTTTGGCCACAGCAATTGAAAACAAGAGTGGTATGGATCTGAGGTTGGACAGAGAGTTACAAGGCTGATGCCTTTGTAGAAATATTTTTTTGCATAAGGTTATAAGGGCCTCCTTGCAAGTTTATGGTTCAGGCAGTCTTTTGTGACATTGTAATTAGGCAATCATGCATAATAGTCCTTCTTTCATGATCTCCTGGCTTTATCTACTTAGGGGTGTATTGCAGGGTGACTCAGTTACAATTCTAACAGTTTTCACATTTCTTTTTAAAAAAACCATTGAAGGGAAGTTACTTTCCACAATGAAAGTAAGGAAAAGTATGTTTGGAAGACAAGCGATTTCATAGAACAAGGAGTTATTATTACTATGGCCGGTGATAAAAGTCAATGAAAAACTAAAAGAACTCAAACCAGGTCTGACTACTCTACCCAGGCTAAGTTTGATGGCATGGGCCTGTATTCTTAGCAGTATGGAATGCTGAGGCAGGAGGATTGCAATTTCAAGTCCAGCAAAGGAAATTTAGTGGCTTAGAGAGATCCTGCCTCAGTAGCGGTGGTGGTGGTGGGGAGATGCTGGGGATGTAGCTCAGTGTGAAAGCCCTCGGTTCTGTCCTCAGTAACCATATAAAAAATTAAAAAATAAAACACTGCTTTGCCCAGACCCTTCAGGAGTCAAGATTTGAGTCACCTCATCAAGTAAAACAAACACAACCAGAATAGGGAGAGGAAGAAGGTAGTTATAAATATGACTTTTTATTCTTTTAAGTGTGTGTGTGTGTGTGTGTGTAAAGCAAATACCTTGGTTTTCTTACTCTACTACCGTGTGACATAAGATGTCTGGATTTTGTAGTACAGTACTAAAAATCTGTAATTTCATAGCACAGCGTTTGTCATTGGTTAATGCTACAGCATGGATAATTGTCTCCCAGAAGTGTACATGTTAAAGGCTTAGTTGCCAAACTGCAGTGCTATTGGAAGGTGACAGTGAGATAGGACAACGGGGTAAAGGACACTTCCAGAGGGAGGTACAAGCCCACTGTAATGATGGCATCATTACCATTACCCACTAGAAAAGTTCTATTTTGGACCAATCCTAAACTTGTGATTTGCAATCCATCATTAGAATTCGGTGCTATTCAAGCAACCAATCAGAAGATGCTCTTTTCAATCCTTCATCTGCATGTGGGCACAACCAATCCAAAGACAGATTTTGGACCCTTCATTTGCATATAACAGGAAACCAAATGAGTTTTTTAACAGAGCAGTTTATACATCTAATAATGCCAATTGATTGATTACATTCCCAATGTCTTATTCACATGAACGAGAAACAACTCAGGACTTTTGGGTACAAAAGAGGCTCCTTTCCCTTATCTTCAGGCTGCTGAGCCTTTTTGCTGACCTGCCCTCACTCTACAAAGCGTGCTTCTTTATTATCTTAGGACGTGCAGACTTTCATTGTTTTTTCTGTGTGTCTGGCCCAATTTTTGGTCTGAGACACCAAGAATCTGGAAAAAAAGCCATGAGACTCTGTAACTGGTCACAACAGAATCTTTAAGGAGTGGGGCCCAGGGAGAGGAGGCGGGCGGCTGCGGATGGGCCTTTGGAGACACCCGGACCTGTACCTGTTCTCTCTCTGGCTTTCTAGCTCCTGTGCAGTGAGAAGTCGTTTCCACCATGTGCTACCAGCCGTGGTGTTCGCATGGCCATGGGGCTGGAAACCATGGGGACAAACAACTGTGGACTGAAATCTGAGTCTAGGCCAAATAAACCTTCCCTCCTTATCAACTGATTGTTTCAGTTGTTTTGCCATAATGACTGAAAGCTCGCTAGCCCAGTTACTGAAGAGAATAGTAATCTTCTCTGAGGATTTCTTCTCTTCTGGGAAAAGGGTTAGTACATTTACAGTTATGTTCAAGAGAGTTGTAGCATGTTACATAGAGTTATGAGGTTTTTTATTGTTTTTGTTGTGAATTAAGCATGGTTGAAGGCAACGTACATAAATTCTGAAAAGGACAGCATCTCTGCATTTCTTTAGTAACCTCACAGTGCTCCCAGCACTTCACTTTTGACACAAAAGAAGTGCTGTTTACCCCAAATAATTCAGTTATATTCTCTAGCAGACAGCAGTTGGATCTCTTACAGTGCAATTGCGACACTACCTGGAAGTAGACGCAGACCCCACAGTTAAGGGTTCAGTCCCAGAGAACTTCTCCCAGCACCTCAAATGCCTGTTGCATGTAGTTTATCTTGAAATTACCCACAATGTTTACCAAAGCTGGCTACAAAGAAGACGTTCCCATGACCCTGTCCTTAGTTTACATAATTTAGGGAACAATTTGCTCACCAGATTATCAGTCTGTTACAAAAGATACAACTCAGAAACAACCAAAAAGAAAAGGTACGTGGGACAAGTTATGAAGGCAAGGAGCAGGGGGCTTCCAGGGCCTCTGCAGGGGCACCCTGCTACTCTAGCTGCAACTTCGCACATTCACCGACTTCTCTGAATCTCCTCCTTTGCAAGTTTTAGAGAAGCTTTATTACAGAGGCGTGGGTAACTAAAACATGGAGCACTGAGGATTTAATCAATCTCCAGTTCCTCTTCACTCTCTGGGTGTCAGGGTGTGAAGTTTAAAGTCCTATTCCTCTAATCACAGTATTGGTTTTTCAGGCAACCAGCCTCCCATCTTTAGGGGATTTCAGAAAACACTGTTAAGATAAACTCAGGTGTGGATGAAAGGGATTTTCCATGAGTAACCAAATAAGGTCCATTCATCTTAATCAGGTTTATCACTTAGGAAATTGCAAGCATTTTTAGAGTTCTAGTCAGAAACCATAGATAAAGACCAAATATATGTTTATATTATGATATCTCAAGTGCCAAACTGACAGTGTTGGTCTTGTGTTAGTTACTTTTACATATCAATTTGACTAAGCCATGAGGTGTCCAAATGGTTGATCAAGTATTTTTCTAGATGTGTCTGTGAGAGTATCTTTCTGAATAAGTTTGACATTGGAAATGGAAGTCTGAATAAAGCAAATAGCTTTTTTTATGTCAAAAACCTAAACAAAGCCAAAAAGTTAGTCTGCAAGAGGAAAGTTTTCCTGCCTGCCTGACTTTGAGATGAGGATATTTTTTTCTGTCCCTGGATTCAAATAGAAATATCTATTCCTGAGTCTAGGGCCTCAGGCTTTAAGACTATAAAACTGAGTTTCCTATGTTTCCAGTTTGCCAAGTATGGATATTGGGACTTTTCCTATACAATCTTGTTAAGCAGTATGTTATAACAAATATCATCAGATAGATACACAGATAATTCTGTTTCTTCAATAATGTTCATTACAGTAAGCATTACAGTAAGACAATGAAATAAATGTGCCATCCATATTTAAAGAGAACATATAAAACCCTCTATTTGAAGATTATTTTATTTTATATATTGAAAATATTAAATAACCTATTTAGAAACTGTCAGAACTAAGAACCAAAATAAGCAAAGTTAAAGGATACAAGCTCAATATTTTATGTTATTTTTGGTTTTTTTTTTTTTTGGTTTTTTTTTTTTTGGTTTTTCTCCGGTACTGGGAACCGAACTCATGACCTTGCACTTGCCAGGCAGGCGCTTTGCCGCTGAGCTAAATCCCCAGCCCCTTTATGTTATTTTTGGTACCAGGAATCGAACTCAGGGCCTCAATTTGCCGGGCAGGCACTGTGCCTCTGAGCTACATCCCCAGCCCTCACAAGCTCAATATTTTAAAGATCTATTTCTATATAATAAAATACAGAATACAACTCCATTTACATTAGTATTGTTATTGGGTAGCTCCTCTGAAAAGTGGCTCACCAAATAAATATTCCTGGGTTTTGTGGTGCTTGGAATCTTTCTGCAGTGGGATTCCAGGTTCTTCCCCTCTAGAACAAAGAATTGAAAGAGAACAGCACAAAGTGATCACAAAGTTTATTTGTAAAAGTAACAAGGAAGAGTGAGAGAGAAACTGATTGTGCAGAGCAAGCTTGGGCTACAGCAAAAAAGTCACCCTGGAGGACACAGGGGAGGCTATTTGAGGAAAGCAATGATAACAACTACTTCTTGGAGTCTGTATCATTTATGTCACCCATATCTTGAGGACATAATGAACTACACACAGGTCCTGACAGGCAGTGCTGGGATCCCATGCCTCAGGCTAACATCAGGTCTAGGTCATCCTATTCAAAACCTGCTTGAGTTCTCATGAGAAGTCCACATGTAGGGGTTTGGAAATATTCTGCACTTGTGTTCCAAGACCTTGTAATTAACAGGTCATGTCTACTTCCTCATCCAGATTTTCCACACCCTAATCTCCTATCTCAGTATCACAAAGCATAAAATATCTAGGAATAAATTCAATAAAACAAATTTTAAAATTATATGCTGAAAATCACCAATTTTTTAAAAAATTTAAAAGACCTAAATAAATGGAAAGATGTCCAAGATAGAAGACAATAATATCAAGAAGGCTTTTCTCTACAAATTGATCAAAAGATTTAGTGTAATCCCTACACAAATCTGCCTCGTTTTTATTGTAAAGTTTTCTTATATGGGGACATGCAAGCATTCATATGGGGACATGCAAGCATTCAAATCCTGGGTCCCCAAAATATGTGTCCTTCTAAATGAAAACTTAATTTATTTAATACCAATAGTTTCAAAAATTTTAACTCACCTCAACATCACTTAAATGTCTAAAGTCAAATGTCTCATTCAACTCCGATGTGGGTGATATTCAAAGTATAATTCACCTTGAAGCAAAGTCCCCTCTAGTAGCAAGGCTGTAAATCTAACAAGTTATGTTCATCTAGATAGACTGCCCCGCCCTCCGGGAGGTCAGGCTGAGATAGCTTGCAACAACTGTTTGCCTTTAATGGAGTTACAAGGCTATCACAGGAACTATTTACACTTGTGCCTTATGTATGCTAGGTAGGAGCAGAAGTCTTTCTCTTCTTTTGTGCATATTTAGGAAACTAACAAATGTGCGTGTACTAACGTGTAAATTGTGGTTGCTACGCAATGGGTATAAACTTAATCTGCGAGCCTTAGTAACATAGAAATTTTAAGTAGATTTTGAGTAGGGGAATGCTTCAATCACTTCCAAGTTGCCCTTTGATCTTTTTATCACACTCTCTTTGAACTTGGAAAGCAGTGCTTCAGATCTCTTGATTACTGGGTTTGCTAGCAGTACTTCCTTCTTTAAACATGACTGTTACAGCTGGAATCAATTGTAGTTTGTGCCTTTAGAAACGCACGCTGGACTTCGGAGTGTGAGTTTTTCGGGGAGATGGGGCACAAGCTGGTAAGTGTGGCTAGTCTGACCTGACCTATCTCCTGGCCATTGTCCAGACGGCAACCACCTGCTCTGGAGCAACTCACCTCAGGGACACCTTGAAAGGATACAGAAATCAAGTAAGAATTAAAAGCGATGCTTAGTTTCTTCTTGTATTTCAGATGGGAGACCCAATGTCAAAATCTCTTACCCCTTTGGAATGTATTCTCAAGCTGGAAAACTGCTCAACTCTCACATATTGAGAAAGAGTAGTTTAATATTTTTCTACCACTGCACAAGGCCTGTCTCCCCCTTAGAGCCAAAATGGAATGCAGAGGGAAGTACTGATCTTGATACTACTTCACAACTAGAACTGTACTGTAAGAGAGAGGAAAAATGGTCAGAATTACCTCATGTTCAGATTTTCTTTGCATTAAGAGATAATTCTTACTTATGTTCAAAATGTAAATGTAAGCCACAGGAAAATCGGACACTTCTGGCCTGAAGACATCCACTATCACTGAGCCAGAGGCTTCCGACCTTTGCCCTTTGGATGCTGGTGATGAGTTTCCAAGACAATCTTAACCAAATCCTCACCTTCTCTAACTGAACCTGAGGATGAGGCTTTCAAGGCAACTTTAATCAAAGCCTCTTCTGCTGTTATTGAGCATGGATTTCCCCCAGTTGTCCTTTGGAGCCGGAGGCTTTGGACTTCTGCTCTGGACTTTAAGGGTGGGGCTTCTAAACCAGCTGTGATGAAAGCCCCAACTGAGATATACCCACCCTGAGCTGATTTTATTCAAGCCCCTCAAGGATAATCTCCCTTATAGGAAGTAAATGGCAAATCTGGCCATACCCATGTTTGTGTGTCCTTTTCTCTCAGCATTCTCAAACAGATCAAGCAAGATCTAGGAAAGTTTTCAGATGACACAGACAAGTATACTGAGTTCTTTAGAGGACTTACTCAGACCTACGAATTAGACTGGAAAGATGTAATGTTTCTCTTAAATCAAATATTAATTTCTAATAAGAGACAAGCAGCATTACAAGCAGCTATTACACGTGGAGATGAACATTGTTACTTTTGGAAGGCCAGAAGACAATCAGCCAGGGGAATGGCTTCTACTAGAGCCCAAGCAGTCCCTGCACAAGCTCCCTACTGGCCTACCAACCAGACAGGAGATCGGAATAGGTCTTCAGCCATCTATTCTTGAAGGTCTAAGAAGGACAAGAATTAAGCCATTCAATTATTTTAAACTGTCAACTATTCATCAGGAGAAGATGAGAACCCCTGTGCCTTCTTAGATCATTTGTAAGAGGCACTGATAAAACATACATTCCTGGATCCTGATTTGATAGGACAGATTATTCTGAAAGACAAGTTTATTATTCAATCAGCCTCAGATATTGTTTTTTTTTTTTTTTTTTTTTTGGTTTTTCTCCGGTACCAGGAACCGAACTCACGACCTTGCGCTTGCCAGGCAGGCACTTTTGCCGCTGAGCTAAATCCCCAGCCCCCAGCCTCAGATATTGTGAAAAAGCTATAAAAGATGGCTTTTGCTCCAGATAGCTCACTTGATACTTTAGTGAGAATTGCATCCTCCCTATTTTATAATCTAGACCAGCGAGTGGCCAAGGGAAGAAAACAGAGACCAAGAGAGGACAACTGCTCTAATTGCAGCCTTAAAAGGAGTAGACCTAAGTCTGATTCTCAGGGCTCCCAGAAGAGCTCAAGGACTAAACTCACCTTCCACCACTGTGGGAAACCTTAGGAGGCCACCTTAGCAGGGACTGCAGTAAGAGGTCCCCAGCTGTGCCTTGATGGCAAAGGTGACCACTGGAGCTGGACTGCAGCTCGAGGTGAAGGACCTGAGGGTCAGACCCATTTCCCAGCCGGTCCAGCAAGACTGAAGGATCCAAGGCCCTCTGCCTGCTTCCTCTGGCCAGTCTGTCATCTCCTTGGAGAAGCCCTGAGCAATCATAACTGTAGAGGGAAAAGAAACCAGCCTTTTGCTGGACACTGGTGTGTCTCTCAGTCCTGCTTTTCAGCCCTGGCCTTCCTTCCAGCCACCATACTTCAGTGAAAGGAGCTAACTCACTATTTCTCACAACCCTCAGGCTATAACTGAGACAGCTTTCTCCTCACTCATTCCTTTTAATTGAGCCTGAAGTTCCAGTTCTCCTGGGGAGAGACATTTTATGTTGTTTAAGGACTGTAATGAATACGCACCCAGGTCAGGCACACTGACTCCCCCTCATAGAGACAGAAATAATCCTAAAATATGGGCAACTAAAGACAGAATAGATAGAAGAATAAGAGCTTCCCTGGTGCAAATACACCTCAAAGATCCTAGTACTCTTCATAGCGAGAGATAATACCCTCTAAGGCTTGAAGTTAAAAGAGGATTATTGCCCATAATCAATAATTTAAGGGCAGAAGGTTTACTTAAAATCTGTAATAGTTCATGCAGCACTCCAGTGTTAGGAATTAGAAAACCCTGTGGAGACAGTAGGTTGGTACCAGACCTTAGATTGATAAATGAGGCAGTAGTGTCCACTCATCTGGGCATATAACATGTACACACTCCTGTCTCAGATCCAGAAGATGCTGGCTCATTTTCAGTGTTAGATTTAAAGGATGCCTTCTTTTATATTCTTTTACATTTATATTCTTTTACATACAGATTCCCAGCTGCTTTTGGCCTTTGAAAATCTTAACCTCCAGGGGCCGCACTTGCCACCATTAGCTCTTATCAAATTAAGAAATGCACTTTGAATTCTAGGCCTCAGTCCATTTGAAACGCTTTATGGATACCCTTAATGATTTTCTCTTCAATAGAGAAACAGATGCCTTACTAAAAGATGTCACCTTAATGCCTAACAGCTAAGGGAAACTCACTCTAAAAAAAGGGAAATCTCATATTCCAACCTGAAGATTTAGTATTGGTAAAGTCTCTTCCCTCATCATCCCCTTCCCTAGGACCTACTTGAGAAGGACCATACACTGTGACCCTGTCAACTCCATCAGCTCTCAAGGTTGTAAGCCTGGACTCCAGTATACACCACACCCGACTCAAGTCCTGGGAACTAGAGACTGTCACTAAGTGTGAGCAACCATCCAAACACCCCTGTGAACCCACAGAAAACTTAAAATTTTTGTTCAAAAAGAAAACAGTCTTCAGATAAGTGATCTAGGATGTTACTCTTAGCCCTTTTACTAATTTGTTTACCATTTAAAGGAGAGTGCAATTCCTTTCTAGTATGGACATTGCCCTGGAATTAAATGAGAAACTCTCAGTGACACTCACTGGTCCTATGGCACCAGTCTGTGGCCCTGGCTAGCCCCTGGATGGATGGGGAGATTCACAGTGAGATTTGCACGGGTACAAAGCAAGCATGTCAAAACTATGGACAAATCTGCAAAACCTTACCCAGCCTACGACACCAATGGCCTAGAAGTATGCTTCACTGCTGTGATCATTTGGCTTCTACCTTTATCCCTTCCTAGTTCTAGAGGACATCATGCAACACGTTGAGGCCGTGCTTAACTATACTCAGTGGGCCTTAACCAACATCCCGACTGGTCTCTTTCTCTCTTAAATGAAGAAGTAAAATTAATGAGGAAAGCTGTCCTCCAAAATTGAATGGTATTAGACATTCTATCAGCAGCACAAAGGGGTCCTTGTGCAACTTGTGCAATTATAAAAGCTGAATGTTGTGTGTACATTCCTGACCCTTCTAATATCTCAATGGATGTTCAAGATATTAAATGACAGGTTATTCCCATGTCAGATGGTAAAATTGCCTGGAACTTTTCCTTATCCTCTTTTGGGAGGTTCTTCCTGTTGGAAACATTTGTTGGTTTTATTCATAATAGTCTTGCTGATCTTATTGTTTGGCCCATACATACTTAACTGGTGTTTTGGCCTTGTCTCTTGCAGAGTTAAAACTATGTGCCTATCCAAGATGAGAACTTGTGATATCTACTGAGGGCCTTTACAGAGATACCCTGGAGAGTATCTCTGTCTGCCAATCACAGCTATGCCCCTCTTCAGCCAGAAATAGCCAGAATGGTCTTTGCCCTTTGCTCTTCATGGCAGTTAGGGGGACCTCTTCAGAAGGGGAAATATTATATATAGGTAAGTTAGGTAGAAATATTAGAGGCAGTTAGACAGGTCTGGGCCCTTGAGAGAGTCCATATAACAGATGAAAAGCACATTACAACTGTGGCTAGAGGAGCATCTGTTGGAGGTCAGGCCTCAAGATAAAGATGAAATGACCAGGCCTATGTGCCTCCCCCAAGGGATAAGATAATTGGTAACACTTGATCTAATGAAGTCTAGATAGACATTAGCTATCTCAGTGGGTAACAAAAACCCTCAGACCCATCCTCTTCCTGAAAAGTTATTTATGCTTTTCATGTACACTTGTCACATGATGTGTTTCTCCACTGGATGAACATTGCCTAAATGACTATACTTGTAAACTTCTTGGTTGGTCATACTTTTATCACACCTTGTACCCACCTTGTGATTTTACTCTATAAAACTTCCCCTGAAAAGCAGAGTCCATGGCAACCCACTCATGTCCCTTCCTGGCTTTTAGGAGCTGTCACTCTCTCAATAAAATTTCTTACCCTTAACTTCTGTTGTCCTTTAGAATTCATTCTTTGATTTTGGGGAACACAAACTGTGCATATCTGACATGTAGCAAGTTGTGAGTTACAATATTTCTCCCATGTCATTCCTACATCATTAGTTCTAATTTTCTGTTTTCATCCATTCAGGATGCTATAAAAAAAAATACTACAGCCTAAATGGTTAACAAATACAAATTTATTTTTAATAGTTCTGGGGCATGAAAATTCTAAGATTAAGAAGTTGGCAGACAGGGTATCTGACAAAAGCCTATTAACCAGTTCATGAACAATTGTCTTTTTCACTATAATATTGTAAGTAGATACATTAGATAGATATACTGTATACAGTCAGAGAAGGACTGGGCTCTCAAAGAAGTCAGCAGAAAAAATAAAGATATCAATATTGTGGCTGGAGGAGCACCTGAAGAAGGCCAGGCCCAAGATAAAGAGGCAGTGGTCAGGCCTGCACTCTTCCCTAAGGGATAAACAATAGCTTGAGATTATACTGTCACTAGTATCACCTAGACCATTAACTCCAGACAGGCATTGGGCATGGTGTGCGTGACCAGAACATCTGGACCCATCCCTTCCCAAAAATGTTTCTGCTTTAGAAGACCAAGTTAGGCCAAGGTTAATGATGCCAGCCATATACCCTCGCTACATACACACTTCCCCATTGGTGCAATATTAGCTAAGCAGCTCTACTTGATTGTAGTTTGACCCATGTTGCATACACATTGTGACTCTGCTTTATAAATCATCCCTGACAAAGTGCTTTGGTGGCAGTACACTTTGAGGAACCCTCCTGTCTCTCACGAGCTATCTCTTGATAAACCTTTCCTACTCTGGACCACCATTATCTTTTGGAATTCATTCTTTGATATTCAGGGGACATGAACTCAGCACATCTGACATCTAGGGGGTTGGAAGTTACAGTTCTACATCGGCAACATTACATGGGAAAATAAGTAGGTTCGCTCTCTAAAGTCCCTTTCACAAGGGCATTCATCTTATCCATGAGGGTTCTGCTCTGATGACTTAACCACACCCAAATGGCCACACCATCTAACACTGAATACTTAGGGGTTCGGGTTTTAAGGTAATAATTTTGAGGATCACAACATTTAGTCACAGCACAATATCTGGCAGATATTTTCTCAGCTACGGCACCAGAAAAAGGAGAGAAATATAAGCGAATCAGGCTTATCAGAAGTGACACTGACATACACTTTAAAGGAGGAATGGTTTCCCGTGGCTCACGGTTTCCGTCCTCGGGCAGCTGGCTGCTCGGCAGGAGCACTGTGCTGGAGTGGCACTGCAGACGACGATTGTTCACCCTGTAGCTTTCAGAAGCGAGGAGAGAGAGGAGGAAGAACCAGGGTAAGAATATGCCCTTCCGGGTCACACCCCAGTGACTCACCTTCAACCAGGCCCCACCTCCTACCCGCTACACCGTCCCTATCATCCCATCACTTTCCAAATGTATGAGATATTTGGGGGACATTTTAGATTTAAACTAGAATAGCAATCCACCAAATATGACACATATTTTCATGAATATATCTCATAAAAGATTTGCATTTAGAAATTAAAATAATGTTTACTGTAGTAAATAAAAGTTTACTGTAGTAAATAAAATTAAAGTCAAATATTTCAAAACTATGGAAAGGATCTAAATAGATATTTCTACATAGGACATAAGCAGTAACAATCACATGAAAACATTCTCAGTGTCGTTAGTCATCAGGGGAATGCACATGAAGACAGCAATGACAAATATTACCTCACAACACTAGGATGGGTATAACCAAAAATGTCAACCGCAAGTTGTGTCAATGATGTAGATAAACTGAAGCTTTTATACATTGCAGGTGGGAATGTAATATAGTACAGCAAAGCACCCAAGCATTTTCTCAAAAGCTTAAAAATAGTTACTATATACTTAGCAATTCCATTTATTGACGTACACCCAAGAAACATGAAAATAAGCCACATAAAAACTTGTATGTAATCGTTCATAGCCACATTATTAATAATAGCCCAAAAGAGAAAATAATGCATGTGTTTATTAGCCAACAAAGATGTAAATAAAATTTGATACATTCATAAAATTATATATTATTTGGTGATAAAAAGAATGAAATACTGTTACATGCTGTAACAAACTTGAAAAAGATTATGCCAAGTATAAGAAGCTGGTCTCAAAAGACTACATATTATAGATTCTATGTAAAATATGCAAAACAGGAAAAATCTATTGAGATAAAGAGTAGATTAGAAGTTCCAAGGTCTGGATAAGTGGGAACAGCTAGTCATGGGAATAGAGCTTTTTTGCTGGGGAGGGTGAAAATGTTCTACACTGATTTTGTTGATGGTTACAAAACACTGTGAATATATTAAAAACTATTGATTTGTCTATTTTAGATGGATGGATTGTATGGGATATGAATTATATCTCAAATAAAGATACTATTTTTAAAAAGAAAGCATTAATCTTGCTTTTATGATATAGTTCCTCTATGTTTCATAACACTTGCATTTAAAGCTATCACCAAACATATCTACTGTAATTTACTAGAAACAACTTTTTCTAAAGTTTTCTTAAAGAAAATATCATTAAAGAACTGCAGATAAATTCTGATTATAATGGTACTACTTAAGTGAAATTCCATGATAGCAAGGGTCTATCTGGTGGATTTGAGTGCAGAAAGAGATTATGGTGGATCTAAAAAGCTTTATAAACAACTGAAAGTTTGTCTTCAATTAAAAACATCAATATATGGGAAACAAATTTGGCAATGTTAAGCTTCTTAAAATCAGCCCACTTATAGAACTAATTAGGTCATAGTCATTGAACAATGATCATACTATGCCTTAAATTTACCCTTTGTATTTTCAGTTGTGTTATGCAATAAATTTACTTTTTATTTCAACTAATAATCATTCTTAGGTTCTTGCTTTTGATAGCAGGATTATTATATCCTATTCATTATACCCTATATCCATTCCTATAATATCATAATACTAATGGTAATAGTAATAAAACCATTAAGATTTATATAGCTATTTAGTTCACAAATGATTTCATGGATATTAGTATCTCCTGTATTTTAGTTCATGGGGTTATGTCTATTTCCATTGGATTTTTTGAGTTAAAGTTACAGTATTCAAATTTATGTTGCCTTACCATTTTATTTTCTTATTTATTTATTTCATTAAATGAGGGAGGAATTAAAATTGCCAGTGTCACCATAATAGCAAGGGAAACCTTTTTAAAAACACACATTCTAGTCAAAGCTACAAAGTATTCCACAACATTATAGGAACTAATCTCAACCTTCTTGAGTAGGACTCTAAGTGAAATTACAGGGCAAATATGGCAACCGTACAATACTAATAATATTAATGGTAATAGTAATAAAACCACTAAGATTTACATAGCTATTTAGTTCACAAATGATTTCATGGATATTAGTTTCTTTGATCCTTATAACCTTTGAAGTAGCTACTATTAATTATCTGACTTTGTTGATGAGAAAATTGAAGTTAATAATTTGAAATGCATGCTTGAATTCTCAAAGCCAGCAAGAAATTTCATGTAAGAAACTGTCCACTTGCAGATAATTGAGTATTAACCACAGGGTTGAGGTCATGGTCCCTGCGTTCATTTGTCTATGCCTCATGTTAATCACCCATGGCTAATGGCTTAAGGGTTACAACTGTTGTTTATGCCATTCAAGTAGTGTAGACCCTCTGTATATTAAACACAGAGTACAACTGTACCTTGTAACCCCTTTTAGGTTGAGTGGAGCCAAGTGATCTATTCTGACCAATGAGTTAAGAACAAAAGAAACTTGAGTCATTTCTGGGTCAGAAGAGAGAAAATGAAAAGCAGAACTTCTCCAAGCGGTTGTTAGGGGTACCAGTGAGCGATGCCACTCTTTCACTCCTGAGCTCTTGTTTTGCCTACTTATGGAGGTAGACAAATATCATTCAGTAGGTGGTGACATAAAGCACATACTGCTTCCTCTGAGACAGAACCCCATCATTCCAGGTCATTATCTCCCAAATGCCATCGTAATATCTCCAGGAAGCCAGTCCACCCACCTCCAGGTTACAGAATGCATGGTAAGAAAATTTGGCTTCATACATGTGAGCCTATGAATTCTTACTTTGCTGTAAAATGTTTCTTGATCAGATGTAATGTTACATGGATTGCCATGATAGTGAATGAGACATTCTATTACTCCAGGGATGGTGGTGTTGGCAAATGCTAGTTGCAAGGAAGACGATATCCTATCCTGAATGTGTGTGTTTTAGTGAAGACAAATCTCTACCCACACCATGAGGTCAGAGGTCAGGGTCATCAACCTGGCAGGAAAAGGCTGGCTTGGCCCCCACAAACCAGGCGTTTCACTGTATTGAGAGCTCGCGGTTGGGCTGTGCTGCTGTTAGCACGGGTACGCAATGTCAGCACTCACTCATCAGTTTAACTGGTGAATAAACGTACATGTTGCTGAGAGCTCAAGCCTATACTCCACCCCTGTCGCCACAGCTTCTGAGTTCCTGCACCTAGCACGCAGAGGATGAGATATCTGGTGAAAACAGTCGACACCCAGAGTGCAGACCCGCGTCTGTACGACTGTTATAAGTCATTTCTGCAGCACTGGCCTTTTGGTGGGTGTTTCACATTCACAAATATCTTTGAGATCACGCTGAAGAGTCCAGCCTCATACTTGCCCAAATTCCCTGCTGTTAATCATGCAATTGTGACACTGTTCATTCCAAACCCTGGGCCAGCCAACTGTTGGGTGCATTGGTAATTACCCATGAATTAACAGACCTGTATTTCTGGCCATTTCTCTTTCCTGATGCAGTGGGTAACTAGAGGTCCCGCCGGGAGTTCTAGCCATCAGGCGGGTCTGTCTTCACCGGTCTTCTACAGTTTACCCGTGAGTAGGCTTGTAGAGCTGCAGCTGCCCACTGTTAGGTGGTACTAGCCAATGGTGGAGAGTGATGTAAGATTAAGATTTTAGGGTACAAGGGATAGGAGTGGCTGTGGATCACTTTGGTATTTTACTTGTAGTCAAAATTTTAGACTTGGCGGTCTGAAGACTGTAGTGTTGTATTAAGAATTCTTCCACTAACGAATACAGCAATAATCCCAATTTGATGTGCAGCTGAGACAGCAGGAAGAGTAAGACCAATTACATTTTGAGCTGTACTAATGAGCAGATATGGGTTTTTCTTCTTTCAAGAGCTACGGACTATATATCTATACTTAAGATATAGCTGACCTGTACTCTGCAAGAGGGGTGTGAGGGCCATATGTAGACGTGATGTAACTGTTGGACAGCCAAAGGGTAAATCACCATGGAGATCTTTTCTCCTCCTCCCAGTTCCACCATGCTGCCCCCCTCCACTGACCAGCACGTACCTGGCCCTTATACGTTTAAAACGTTCTCTGCCTTAGGAATCTTCATGGTACCTGGCCAGCAAAGCAGGCAAATCCTCCAGTTCTAAACCTAAGACAATCAACACGGAAAAATGGAACCGTGGGGACATTTCCATGGCAGTAACAATAGGGGAGTTCTCAGAGGCAGCGCAGGGCTGCAGACAGAGACGGCACCCTGCTCTCCAAGGCCCGCGGCAACGCGCGAAGGTGGTGTGTCTCGCAGCAACAAGCAAGGGCAGCAGCACCGTCTGCCTCAGCGGTCCTGTGGCAGGGCTTTGGCTGAGATCCAAGCTGCTCGGCCTTGGTTTGTTCTCTCCATTTTCTGAGTCTGCTTCCTGTATTCCTGGAACAATTCTGTGAGTCAAAGATCACTGAGAACTTCCTAGTTTGCAGCTTACAGTTAAGAAAAATTGAGTAGTCTTTACCGGCCAAAATGAGCTTAGAGAAGAAAAAGTCAAGTCTTTTTGGGGGTACCCGGAATCCAACTCGGGACCTTGCACTTGCCAGGCAGGCATTGTGCCGCTCAGCTACCTCCCTGGCTGAAGTCGTGTAATAACTTATATTGCTAGACTTTATTATAGAACCTTTTCACAATCCCCAACTGAAAAATGTTAGTTTAGTTAGTAATATAAAACAGACACGAAACAAATGCAACCTGTAAGTTGGAATAGAATTAAATAAGCAATTGGCCACACAATGTCACTCTGGAAGTCCGAAGGCGCTGGGAATACAGCTACTTCCTGAAGGATGTGTAGGAGATGGCATTTGGGCACAGGAAGCCCAGAGCGCAGAAACAGGCCCGCAGAATCCCTGGACGGGGACCAACCGGACCGCGCAGGCAGCGCCTGTCTTGAAATTAACCCGAGGTACCCTTGGGTAGTTAGGAGGACTGCACTGAAGCTCTGTCTTGTAATCAGAAACGAAAATATCCTTCAGTTCTCCAAAAGGGAATTCTTATACATGACTTAATTTACTTAAAAATTTTAATCTACAGAAGAGATGAAGCTGAGAAAGATAACATAAGATAGCTAAAAAAAATAGACCATTTGCATTCATTTTCCACTATTTTTGGAATTTTCAGAAAAAATAAGCACTGAACAAGCAGCTAAGTAATTACAGCTTTGCCTTGGCAGTGCAGGGACTGCAACTGTCTCCCGGGCAGTCTCGCTAGCTGTCCTTGGCGCTCGGGAGCGTTCCCGCTCGTTAACTTCAGGACGACTTCCAGGCGGACAGACACGCTGGAAAGCGGCTGCGCGGCGTGGTGAAAATCTCAACTCGCTCGGCTTGACAGCGAAACCACCGCGCGGTCCAGCCACCGGGGGGAAAAGCGACCGCAAAACAGAGGCGCTTTGCACGTCCTCCACTTTTTGCATCAGCCTCAGAGAACACACAGACTGGAAACTCGCAACGCAGGCGGAACGCCGGCACCAGAGGCGGGGCGCGGGGCTTCGGCTCGTCTCCCGGAGCGCACGGAGTCC
>NW_004955435.1:3457853-3472009 GCF_000276665.1 Chinchilla lanigera
GAGCGTGCCCCGCGGCTGCCCCGGCCGGCGCTGCGATCGGGGCGCGGACGGCCGGCGCGGTGAGCGTGGGCTGGGCTGTGGAAACCGGTGCGGCTGCAGTTTCTTGAAGGGTTTGGAGGAGAAAAATACCTTGGCGCGATGGAGCGTCGCTCCGGTCTCTCAAGTCGCAAACGGGGACTTCGGATCGGAGCGGTCTTCTTTACCCAGCAGGCGGTGCGGGTTAAGTGTCACCTGGAGGCGGTAGTTACAGCTCTAACCCACCTACCCGGGTCTTTATTCGGGAGAGCGCACAGAAGTTGGGAAGGAACCCGTGCACTCGACTTCAAAGAGAAATATTTAAAACTTTTCCCCCGTGCAGTGCAGTAGTAGGCCCAGCTGTGTTCTAGATGTTCAGACAGCGCATCGCAGATTTGTGCTGTTGATTTCTCCATTTATTTAAATTATAAAGCGCTGGAATTATTTTATGATTAGTTGTAAAAGGCTAACATTACCTTTCTGTGTTCCACACGTACTTGTTCACATCAAGGACAATTGGACTATTGATTTTTTTTCTTTTTTTTCTTTTTTTTCTTAACTCTACTTTCCTATTTTACTTTGTCCATTAAGTCGCGAATGGGTCTGGGTTACAGACCTACGCACCGTGTGACCTACAACTTTGGGATGGGGCTGGGGAGTGCTGGGAGCTGTGGCAACTGTACGTCAAAATCACCTGAAATGGTTGGAAGGTGGCAGGCGGTCTCTTTCCCCAGAGGCTAAGTGACCCAGCTGGCTCTTCACTGTTGCAGTGAGACCTTGCTGTCAGAGGTGGATCTAAGGCAGAGCGGAGGGAGGTGAAGCCGCAGAGCTGAGCGGTTGCCCGGGCCTGTGGGCGTGGTGGGATTGCTGGAGTGTACGTGTTCCAGGTGGAAAGCACGGGGCAGTTTATAACCAGAAGCATTCCTCCCGAGCTTTCCTGGTCGGTGGCCTAAGGCCGGCTCAGAATAAGAAATCTACATCTCCACGCCTCCAATCACTGGTTGAGATTTCTTTTCTCATTTTAAATAAAACTGTCTTTTTCTTCACAATTTTTTGTTGGTCATTTTGTGTTCTCTTGCGAAGATGGCCTTCCACACTGTGTAAGCCTCAGGTCCCCCACGGGATCCATCCTACTTATTAGTGTTAACTGTGTTTGTTAAGGGCTGAGAAAAACTTAAGATCCACCTCTGTGGAAACTGGCACCACGGACTAAAGGTAAATTATTGACTAAAGTCTGAAAAGAATACTGTGGTTGGAAAATTTAAAATTACACATTTTAGTAACTTAAAATTCCCAAAAGTAACCATAGTTACACAGGCAAATTGGGGAACGTCTCCTCCGTTTGGCCTGTTACCCTGCCACCGTCCAGCCTGCCCGCTGATGGCATCTTCAGTTGCTTTTGGTTTTTTGTTGTTGTTGTTTTGGTGTTTTTCTGGTACCAGGAATGGAACTCACAACCTTGCGCTTGCCAGGCAGGCGCTGTGCCGCTGAGCTGAATCCCCAGCCCCCTTCAGTTGCTTTTGAAGCTGACTGCTCTTCCTTTCCGTGTGTAAAGATTGCCAGCAGTCACATCTGTACTCACCTTATCCTTTACTTTGTGGATATCTATCAGGTGCCCCCTTACAGAAGCTTTCCAAAGAAAAAGAACTTTGTCTAAGTATTCCTTTTCTTCCCACAACATGTTAACAAATGCATGGCAAGTACGTTTGTGTGTGTGCGGGTAGGATGGCTTTGCTGTGTATCCTTTGAGTAAAAAGCAGCATTTGTCTCTTACTGTAACAGTTTTCTAGTCTGTGTGGCAAGGTGTGACAGAAACTTTAGATGACAATATAAATGAAGAGCTGCTGGCCAGTAGAGTGGTGCTCTGAGTTTTCATGTCCATTGAGGAGAGCAGGAGGCCAGATCTCAAGAGACCATGTAGAATACAGAAGATAGTGATTTAAAAACAAGTAGGGAAGTTGGAAGGGAGGAAAGTGTAAGCAATGATATAAATACATAAGTCAAACAAAGGAAAAATTATACAGTGACAATGAAGTTCAAACTAAGGCAAAGTGAAGAAGGGTTTACTTCTTGTACCAGACTTTCAGTCTATTTAAACCCTAAGATACATGGGAAACTTGGGGGTATAGCTATCCTTATCATCACCGGTCATCTTGGAGAAGTCATGAAATGGACTGGTGCCTGGAAACTAGAGATAGGTGAATATACTTAAAAAGAAAAATAGAAAGTTCTGGAAGGTATGGGCCAGTAAACTTAATTTTAATATCCAGCAAAACCATCAAATGAATCATTTAGTATTTCATTGATAAACATTTTTTTAAAAAAGAGATGGGCAACAAGTTGACGTGTTTATAAGAATAATGAAAAACTTAAGATTTTTAAATGGTAGATCAGAAGTATGACAACAGACAAGTTTGAGGAGGGTCTGAAATAATTCATATTTTTGTAAAAAGGGTTACTTGTGAAAGTACAGGTTATAGTATTGTCATCCAGTTTTCCCATAATGAAATATATGTAATGCGGTAACTATAAAGAGATTTCTTTTTTCATGCGTATATCTTTGTATTTAGTATAATTTTTCAAAACAAAGACACACACACACCAAAAAAAGGGACTACAAAGAGGTTTCTTAGCTCACAGTTTGAGAGGTTCAGAGGCGTAGTGTCCGTGTCAGCTTAGCTCTGGTGCCAGCCTCCCAGTGGATGTATTCACAATAGAAGATGAGCAAGGCAGAGTGATGACATGGCCGGTCAGGAAGCCCGGGGGGCTGGTGAGTGCTGAGAATTAGCTCAGGTCCTAAGAGGCCTACTGAAATCCCCTGTGGGTGGTACCGGGGCCCTTCCAGTAGGCCCACTTAATCCTCCGACCACCTCCCGAAGTCAGTACATTGAGAACAAAGCTCCCAACACATGAACTCTTGGCTCAGACCATATCCAAACCGTAGCGGTGATGGAGGAGCATAATTATACTGCTGGACAGTTCCGTCAGGTTCTTAGAAGGTTTCAGAAGCCTGCACTTGTCTCTCGTTCCACATTGAGTTTCTGTTGTGTGCCTGTATCAGAATTGTTTCTAGTGGTTGAAATTAGATTTTAGTGCAAGGACTATATGTAGATTTATAGCAGGGTTAAGGAGAGAGAAGGTATATAGGGGCACTTAGAATCTTAGAGTAACCAAAAGGTAGTAGCACCCCAGCTCTGAAGGGACAAGGGATGGAAATCGTGTTGTTGGGACCCAGTGAGAGCTGGAGGTCCAGAGAAGGGCCACGTCTGCCTCTTCAGTGTGTACAGGGGGATTGTAGGTACTGCAGCAGTGTGGTAACAGAAGCAGGAAGGGATGAAGGAGTATGTTTCCTGAGCACAGTCCTTTCTTCTTAGTCACTTTCTTCATTGCTGGGACAGAATGCCCCACACCCACAGTTTAAGGAAGAGGTTTGCTTTGGCTCACACTTTAGTCTGTAGTTAGCTGGCTCCAAGGTGGGATGGCATGGCAGAGAGGCATGGTGGGAGAGCCACTCACAGCACTGTGGACAGGAAGCACAGAGTGAAGGGGCGAGCTGGGGAGGGAGAAAAATCTTTCCTGGTCTTGCTACCAGATACCAGCCTCTTCTGACCAGACCCCACCTCCCAGCAGCAAGTCGGCTAGCTATAAGGCCCTGTAGTCCACTCATCCCCCAGAAGTCCTGCCTGTGAACCCGTGAGGCTCTTGGGGGACAATTTGATATAAAACAAAACTTTCTACCCCGGTCCCAAAAAGACTCATGCACAACTTTTATGCAAAAGGCATGTAGTCCATCTCGACAGTAGCCAAAGTCTTCACAGCTTCAGCATTGCTGAAAGGTCCAAGTCCAAAGTCTCCTCTGAGACTTAAGGCAAACTCTTATCTGTCAGCCAGTCTAAAACTAAAAAAGAAAATGAAACACTGCTAGCATTTAAAGGCACAGGGTAAATATTCTCATTCCAAAAGGGAGGAAGAAGGGGATAGAAAAAATGGTATGAAACTCAAGATCAGAACTCAGCAGAGCAAATATTAAATCCTGGAGCTCCATGACCAGGACTCGGAGAAAGTTGCAATGAGAGTCAAACTGCAGATGTCTCGGGTGGCCCTGCCCGTAGTGCACTGCTGGTGGTTGTACCCGTCCCGGCCTCTCTCGGGCTGGCCCCGCTCCCTCCTTGTGGTTGCCCTCAGCAGGTGTTCACGTTCTTTGCAGCTCGAGTCTCCTGACGTCTTCACTGCGCTTTGGCTTCTCTCTCACAGCTTCATGCTCTGCCCTCTCAGGGATACATTGCCTGGCCTTCCGGGCCTTCCTCTGAAATGTGGGTGAAAACGTCATGGCCTTACACCTCTTACATTCTGCATCCCTGTAAAGGCAGAAGCTCCCATCAAGCTGACCTGTGCTCTGGGGCTGTTTCTGCAGCAGCACCTGCAGACTTCCAAACTCCTCCCTCAGACCAGCTCCAGAGGTGTGGTCTAGGCCACATGGTCAGGTAGTATCGCAGCAACAGGCCCACTTCCCAGGTACCAAACCCTGTCGTGGGCCCTTTCTTCATCACTGGGACTCGATACCCAGCATCCACAATTTAAGGAAAGAGAGGTTTACTTTGGCTCACACTGCAGTCCATGGTAAGCTGGCTGCGAGGGAGGGTGGCATGGCAGAGGGGCATGATAGAGGAGAGCTGTTCATGGCGTGGCAGAGAGGAAGCACAGAGTGAGGGGATGGGATGGGGAGGGAGACAAAACCCCAGACACCCAGCTCTTCCAACCAGGCACTACCTCCTGACAGCACGCCGGCTGTCAGCTCCCATGATCCAGTTCCCTTGCACAAGCCCTGCCTATGTGTGCACGAGGCTCCTGGGGGAAATCTAGACGTGAACCATAGCACTGCTGCCCTTGGCTCTCCTGCTTATTCCCTCATCTAGATGCCATTGTGATGTCATCCAGGGCAGCCTACCAGGGCACAGTGAACAGATGAGTCGGGGCTGAGAGTGGAAGTAAGGAATTAGTAATCAGAACATAGTCCCTTAGGGTGGAGGACAGCTGTGGGTAAAGATAGGTACACTACTGTCTCCCTCTCCATATGCTCTTTTACAGAGCAATCAGACTCCCTCCTGTGAATAGTTGGAACCTCTGCCCTCTCCTTGAAATGGGTGGGATTGTGACTGTATGGTGGAAATAATGCCTTGCAACTTGCAGAACTGGATGGTAAAAGGAAATAAAGGAGTCATTTTGCCTATTCAGTGGATCGTTCATTGTGCTTGCTTGCTTTGTCTTTCTCTCTCTCCTTCTTTCTTTTCTTTCTTTCTTTCTTTCTTTCTTTCTTTCTTTCTTTCTTTCTTTTTTCCTTCTTTCTCTTTCTTTCTTTCTTTCTCTTCCTTCCTTCCTTCCTTTCCTTTCCTTCCTTCCTTTCCTTTCTCTTCCATCCTTCCTTCCTTCCTTTCTTCTTTCCTTTCTTCCTTTCTTTCCATTCTTTCTTTTCTTCCTTCCTTTCCTTTTCCTTCCTTCTTTCCTTCCTTCTGTACTGGGGATTGAATGCAGTACCTTCACAATGAGTTATATCCGTAGCTATCCTTTTTCACATTATCCTTTTAAATTTTAAGACAGAGTCTTGCTAGGTTGCTCAAACTTGTGAGTCTTCTGCCTCAGTCTCCAGAGTGTTGGGATCACAGCTGTGTGCTGCTGCGCCCACTGACATTGCCCTTTAAGGCTGCTGTGTAAGGAATCCTTGGTGCTATGAGGTTATACTGAGATCCTGCTAAGTGGGTGGCTTGAAGATGCCTGTGTGATTTCCGCCTCTAGCACTGGGTGCCATCCGCCATCAGATCTCCTCAGCTGAGAGTCCCTGTATTGCGGAGAAGAAAACCAAGCCATTTGTGCTGTGTGCTGTTGGTGTTCCTGACACAGTAAATCACTGAACATAATAAAATACTAAATAACAAAGTTGTTTTAAACCACAAAGTTCTAGGATGGTTTGCTACATAGCAGTAGTAACTATTACAACCACTAGTAGCCTAGTATAAGCAGCCTTCTGAATCTTTTGATAAGTTGCAATACTGAGTAGAGGAGCATAATATGAAATTCAACTGGGATAATTGTTAACTTCTGAAGAAAACGCTAGTCATTGTAAGCAAAAACACAGTGAAGACATGAGCTTGGTAGTTGGGAGCAGAATCTGTGGGTATGTTGCCTGTATAATCTTTTGAATCCTGGCTTCATTGCTTATTAGTTTTATTTCACAGAGCAAATTATTTAATGTCAGTGTCTCAGACTTTTTTTGTGAAATGAGGAGAGATAGTAAATATGAAGATATGTGAGTTGCTATAGTAATTCCCCCTTTTTTGCCTTCCTGTTTCTGGTTCAAAGGCTTTCACATTTCTCTCTCAAAGGCTTTTGATGGCTGAAAAGGGGGGAAAGAGGGAGAGTAGGGCAGGGGCTAGTGAAACAGAATGGGGTGACCACTGGACAGTTCGCTCTGCCATGAGACACTGTTACATTCTTCCTGAGGTGAAGAAGATGAATAGTTCTTAAGTTCTCTTTTTGAGTTAGCATATGTGATTGGTGGTAAAATTAAACTTCAGAATAAGTTGGAGGAAGCCTTTTATAAGACCATTTTAAACTGGTTGTGGTAGTGCATACCTATAATCGCAGCACTTGGGAGGCCGAGGCAGGGGGATCATTGCAAGTTCGAGACCCGGCTGAGCTACAAGGTGAGCTCAAGGCCAGCCTGAACTGCATAGCGAGACCCTGTCTCAAGAAGAAAAAAGAAAAAAAAAGACCATTTTACGTGCAAACATTCATTGTGTGCTTTTGGTTTGCTTGCTTTTGGTGGTACTGGGGTGCCCCCCCCCCGAAATATATCCCCAGGTCTCCTTTTATTTTTTGTTTTGGCACAGTCTCACTAAATTGTTGGAATGGGACTGGAATTTGTAACCCTCCTTGCTCAGCCGCCGTGGTGGATTATAGGTGTGTGTCATGCACCCTGCTCTTCCTGCTTTTTATTTTTTAATTTTATTTTTATTTTTATTTTGAGACGGGGTCTCTCTGTGTTGTGCAGGCTGATCTTGAACACACATGGATCCTCCTGGCTCAGCTTCCTGAGTGCGGGGATTGCAGGCGTGTGCCGCCACGCCCAGTTCCTCCTGGTTTTTAATGCCTGAAAGATCAGTGTAGGCAAGTGAAAAGGACGTGATGTTGGATCTCAAGAAGCACCTTATTTTCAAGATCGTACGGAATTGTGCTGTACTCTGCACTGTCCGTGACACTTCTGAAGGTGCATTTTCCCCTCAGCATTTTAAGAGAGGAATGATGATTTGTGCCAGAAATAAAAAGAAATAGTATCTCATCTCCAAATACCAGTGCCTTGTTACCAATTCTTTGGAATGTTGTGTTGCCATAAAAATCTAAGGTGTTATCTGGGCTTAGCATGGCTGTCTGTTAGTATTGTCTTATAATGACAGGGAAGTGACAGTTTTGTCACACATTTGAACCTTTATGGGGGAAAATAAAGAAATTTCACTGGTATTACGTTTTGGTCACTGTGGCCTGTGAAAAATGGTATGAGAAAGAAGTAAAGTTGGAAAAGACTTGGGTTAATTCTTTGAGCAACTCTGTATAAAGAGTAATTATGATCTAAGTGGCTTAAATGTTTACAGTTTTGAAGGGCAGAACTAGGGTGACTCGGTCAAAAATATATGGGTATGTTGCAGGTCAATTTAAAGAAGAGTTTCTAGTTGGAAGTTCTAAAGTTGAATGAGTTACCTAGTGTGGTTGTAAACACCATCACTGAAAAGTTCCAGCACAAGCTGGGGGGTAACTTTCCGAAAGGAAGGGAGGAGGTGACTGTTGAACTGTCCTTTTTCTTCAGGAAGAGGGTGTAATAATGGAATTACAACTTCCTAAATTTAACTGTGAGAGCAGTGGGGAGGACTGATTGGCCAGCCCTACTCATCCCTTCACCTTAGTTCCAGCTGAACTACAGTATATTCCACCATTTCCCAATTCTCAGTATTTCTCTTTCTGAGCCCACTGTCTTTGCCACTTAGTTTTCTGCTGTTAATATCATGATTGTGTAGGAATCCAGGATGAAGGGCTTACGTTTATCTTTCATTCACCCCTCTTCGTATCTGACAGTGTACCGGAAGGGTCTCCGTTTTCCCTTCTTGGTCTCTGGAGTCAGTGCCTTCTTTCCGTTCCCAGGGCTGTGACCAGTAGTTACGTCCTTACCTCCGAGAACCACTACCACAGCCTGATCGCGCCTTTGTTCGTCTCGCCTTCTGCCTCTAGTCTGTCGAGTGTGCTCACTGTGGGCACCCGTCAGTTTTTCATTCGAGACTCTTCTTTCTCACTGTCATCCCTCCAGAGTGTATCCCACAAGTCCATTGCATCCCTCAGGACCTGGTAAGAAATGCAGGCTTCTAACCCGTTGCCAGACCCATGACTCAGAATCTGTGTTTGAACTGGATTCCCTGGTGGGTGATTTTTTTCCCACATTATAATTTGAAAAACACTGGTGTGGAAGCCCTGATCTGGGTCGATCCACTTGCCACCACACCAGCTTACTCTGTATTTTTCTACTTCTGTGTAATTGTTGTTGGATCAACAAAACAAAATCCTTCCTGTTATTTATAGCCCAGTGTAAAAGTACCTCATCCCTGTGAACTTCCTCCATTCTCCAGATAGAATTAATTTCTTGCTTTGCCATGCTCTCCATAATAGTGTTTTGAATGTCATAATACTTAACACACTCGGCTTCATAAGCAGGTATTTATTTCTCTTGAGTAAAACTTCTTGTGTGTCTTTTTCCAGTGGATTGTTGTTGTTTTTGTTTTTTTTGTTTTTTTTCTGGTACCAGGAATCAAACTCACGACCTTGCGCTTGCCAGGCAGGCGCTGTGCCGCTGAGCTAAATCCCCAGCCCCTTTTTCCAGTGGATTAAGCTCCTTGAAGGTAGTAGAGTAGGGAATGTTTGATACAGAATATTTAAATTATGTATTTAGACTATATTTACATTCATGAATGGCATGGACTCTAGTTTTTCTTTTTTTCACCTTTATAGACTAGATTATTACAGCATGTAATTTGTCAATGATCTGATTTCAGTAAAATCAGGTTGTCTTGTATTGTATTGTTGTTCCTTTCCCGAATACTAAACTAAACAGAATTAAAACAAAAATAGTTGGTTTTTTGATGGGAGCAGGGGCAGGTCTCATTATGTAGTTCAGACTGACCTTGAAATGACTGTATACCCAGGCTGGCTTGGAACTCAGCAGTCCTCCTGCCTCAGCCTCTGAGTGCGAGATTACAGACATGCACTGCTGTGTCTGGCTGACATACGTTCCTTTTTAAAACCAAACTGAGATTTATTCTCACAGCATAAATTCACCCTTGTTTGGTAAGTGATTCTTTAGCGTGTACAGTATTAACTGAATTGTATAACCTTCCCTGAAAAATAATTTTAGGACATTTTCATCTCCCCATCAGCTTCGTCATTGCTCACTTATAATTACTTCTGATTTTCTTACCCAGCCGTAGAAGCCGTTAACCTGCACTTTTTTGGTCCGTGTATATTTTCCTCCTGTTTATTTTATACAGATGGAATCATACGGTATGATATAAACCAGACAGTATGCCTTGTTTTTCATATAGCATAATATGTTTGATGTTCTTCTTTGTAATTTTATAAATTCATACTTTTTAATGTGAGAGATAGAAGCTTTTATTTGAAAATGAAAAATGGTTTAATCACTCAAAATAAAATGTGAAAAACAGAACTCTGTTTAGAATTACAATGGAAACCTTATGTGTGATTAAAACTATGTCGCAAATTCTTGGTTTATGAATCTTCAGATTTAGAAAAAAGAAACATCTGCTGGGGATATAGCTCAGCAGCAGAGCTCCTCCCTGGCAAGCGTAAGGTCCTGAGTTTGATTCCCAGTACTGAAAAGAAAAATCCCTAATTTTCATGTACTAAAAAAAAGCAAATTCTGTATTTACTTTTCAACCTATTGAATGTGTCTTTCTCACCTTTCACTGCCTTACGCTACAGTGCATCAGCTCAAGATCTCAGTGCCTTACCTGCAATAAGGTTTTATTTCTGGCTTGTGTACTTAGAGCTGCAGTTGGGATGTGATTCTGTTATAGGCATTGAATCCACTCCATAGCCATCTTCATTTTGGGATGCAGACTAGAAGACCGGTCCCTAACTGGGGTAGATAACTCCTGCAGCAGAGAGAAAAGAAAACCTTTGCTGGTGGAAAGAGGAAAGAGTGCTCCTATCTTTTTCTCAGAGACAGGCCCTTGTCCATATCAAGACAGTGACCAAGCCTGCTGGAGCGAGGGACTGTTTTACCTCCAGGTTGCCTGGCAGTTAGACAGGAAGTATAATTCCTTCACCGTAAGAATGACCATGCCATCTTCAATGGTGGTCTGTGGCAATATTACTGGATCTTTGGGAATAAAGAAACACAGTTTTAACTGTTAAGTATAGGTAAGAAATTACGCAACTGCAACGAGCTAAGTTGGACAGCCTTAGTTATGATTAGTAGCTGCTAGTTGGTAAATGCTCATTAGAAATCTGAATAAGACCATAGAGATGCTTAGCAATCTCCACCTATGTGCAGATGTCTTTTAGATATTCAAGAGCAGTATTCCTCGTGGAGTGCTCCTCTCTTTTAAAGATCTGCACGATTAAAATGTGAAAACTGAAATTTTGACACAATCAATGTTAAAATGAGCTTTGTTGGTTATTCCTTTGTAAAAGCCCATGATCCAGCCATTTGTCTGTCCTTGAGCATTTTAAGTTCCTTTCTGCTGTGAGTGTTATTCTCTGACTGGATTTCTCGGTGTTTTGCACAGCTGGCTCTGCCCACTTTAGGACCAGCAAGCCCTCCCTGCGAGCTCTGTCAGACACATTTTTCCTGCTCCTCGCCTTAACCTCCTCCCCAAGTACTGAGCGCAGTTTCTCTGGAATACACTCCTTATTTATCAACACTCATTCTCATAACTTCATCAGGAATAATGTTTATGTGTTTATTGTCTATAGCCTGTCTTCCCACCCAGCTAAAAGTAGAAGCCTCCTGAGAGCAAGAACTTGGCCAGTTTTGGTCACTTTTCTATCCCCAGCCCGGTACCTGACACACGGCTGGCATTCAGTAAACACTTGCTGAATGTGTAAGATTATAGTAGATGCTTCCTGTTCCTGGTGGTGGTGGTGGTGGTCCAATCTTCGCTGTATAAATTCAGACATAGGTGAGTTTTTGGAGAACTGCTCATCCTTATACCACTGTATAGTCCAGCTGATGGTAGTTGACAGGATTAAGGTTGCTGACAGCAGTAAGGAAAACGCATGCGTGCATTCCTAAGGCACAGTTACTGGTACTTAGAGAACTCACAGTGTTCATAACTATGGTATATAAGATGAGTGTTTCTTACTTACATAAGCATTCAGTTTGAGTTTGTAGTAAGATCTTCCAGGTATCACAAAAATATATTTGTTTCTGTCTTTACCAAGCTCATGTTTATTTAACGGAAGATATTGTGGTAATATATTGATAGTCTATGCAGCTATATATACAGCTACGTAAGTTTGGAAAGTGTAAAAAAAGCCAGAGGCTCCATGGTGATAAAATCTCCGAGGTAAGGTACTTATAATTTGAAAAAGTTCATTGCTGAGAGTAATAAAATTCTGGCATTGCGTCTTAAATGCTGCAGTATGTGCACAGCCCCCCTCTTTGGGTGAGTCATTACGTGTGGCGCCCTGAGGTCAGTTTGGCAGTACTAAGGGATAAGAGTTTTTGGTGCAGTTGTGTTAGTAGTGTAGTGGTTTGTCATGTGTGCATAATCGCTTCAGAAGAGTTTTCACATTTGTTGCCTGACCTGCATATCCAAGGAGTCCAGCCCTTTCCCGGAGGAATGGCGGTACTGACCGCATTTTGGAGTGGAGAACTAAATGATCCAGGACCCGGTGTAACCCTCCCTGTGAAGTGCGCAGTCAGCTGGTCGCACTCATGGCGAACCGTTTCCTGCTGCTCTCCCGAGAGTGCCCTTCAGCATATATCTTCAGCCTCTCCTCAGAAGTCCTGGCTGGAGTGTTTTTCCTGGCTCGTTCTGCTTCAAGTAGGTCCTCACTGAATCCACAGTTGGCCCTTCGGCCGGTGCTGTATGTCCTGAGCGTGTCTGGTCACCCAGGCTTGCTGTAGGGCGGTTTCAGTTGACCTGTTGTCATCTGTGGGCTTGGCATTCGTGACTTTCAGCGCCCTCGGCCCGCAGTAACAGTGACTTCTTGCTGAGGCGTCTGCGTGAGCTGCCTCGGTGTGCAAGCTCTCCCTTAACGAGGAGCCCACGTTCCTTTTAGCTGTAGCATTTTAGTTTTTCTTCCCTTGTCCTTGCTTGTATGTGCAGTAGTGTTTATCCGTGTGGTCAAAGATGTTGATCTGTGGGTCTTTGTTTGTCTAAGTGTAAAAAAGGCCCTTAATAGAAATGCTGAAAATCTGCGCGTTTTCCTCTGCTTACTTACTAGTCATTAAGAGGACTTTATAAGTTCCATGAGAAAGCTATGCAAAGGAACTGGAAGGAATTTTTCAGTAATCAAAACTATGTCCTTATCCTATTTGAAGGAACCTTTTTTGAACTTTCAAAATGATTTTTATTGTGGCATAGTGTAATGCATATAAAATAATATGTATAAAATACCTATCTGTATTATGATGCTTTCTGTATAATATCTTTAATGCAAAAGAGGCTCAAAAACATGGGAGAAATATAGTTGGCTTCTAGTTTTTTAATAAAATTTTCCTGGAACCTAGCCACATCCACTCATTTTTGTGTGGCCTGTGGGTGCTTTTGTACTACAGTGGCCAAGTTGAAAAGTTTTAACAGAGACCAAATGGCCCATAAAATCTGAAATTTTTACTGACTGTCCCTTAAAGAAAATGTTTTAGACTCCTGGTAGTAGAATAGTAAAATTTACTTCCGCAGATTTGGGGCATTACATAGCAATATACTGATTATAGACATTTGTTTGCTCTTGCTTTAGTATTTTGTTTCATTTCATGAGAAACGGTGAAAAGTCAGTTCAGTGATGACTGTCAGGAGTCAGGGTCACGTTTTTTACAAATTTGTCACATAGGAGTTAGGTGGTCAAATCCTGGTTCTTTTGTTTAGTGGTGGTTAGAGTTTGGACAAGTTATTTAGTCTATTTCCTCATCAGAAAACAAGAGACAAAAGAATATTAGCTAATGGTATGCCTACGTACTTAAAAAGGAACAGATATTCTCTAGTGTTTTAATAAAGTTTATATAAGAGGGTTTTTGTAAAGCCATCTAGAAACTATTATATGCATCACATTTTATTATTTTTGTGTCCTCTCCTTAATCCTCTATGAGCCAAGCTGAGGTGTGACCTTTCTAAGAAGTTGTAAGTGAGAAACTGAACCTCAGGAAAGTAAAATGACCTAACCAAGTTCCCACAGCTTATACATATCGAAACTTGGGTAAAGGTTAGCTTTGCATCTACTGTAATAAAATCAACATGGTACTGGCTAAAAAACAGCCCAGAGGATCAGTGGAACAGACTGGAAAACACAGACACAACCACAAACACACTCAGCCACCTAATCTTTGACAGAGGAGCCAAACAAACTCACTGGAAGAACGATAGCCTCTTTAATAAATGGTGCTGGAAAAATTGGCTTGCCACCTGCCAAAGACTGACAATAGACCCAAGTCTATCACCATGCACCAAACTCAAGTCAAAATGGATCACAGATCTCAATATTAAAATAGAAACACTAAATCTATTGGAAGAGAAAGTAGGTTAAAAACCTTGAAGATATAGGGGTAGGCAGAGAGTTTATGAACAAAAACCAAACTGCACATGAAATACTTGAAATAAACTGGGATCTCATCCTGCTGAAACATGTAAGGAAATCACCAGCAGAGTAAAAAGAAAACCCACAAATTGGAAAAAAACTTTAGTGGACTGTCCCTCAGACAAAGGGCTTCTATCTAGAACATACAAAGAATTAAAAAACACCAGCCCTCCAAATTCACAGACTCAATCCAAAAATGAGCAGCTGAGGTGAATGCACTTCTCAGATAAATACAAATGGCAAATAAATACATGAGAAAATGTTCAACATCATTAGTCATT
>NW_004955435.1:3472481-3487776 GCF_000276665.1 Chinchilla lanigera
ACTGGGATGAGGGAAAAGAGAAAAGAAGAAGGGGAAATTATGTATGTGTATATATACAGGATAGCTAACATAGTTGTACTACTGACTTCTACCACTTTACTGAAAGGACCAGTTAATGATTACTTATTTGATCAATGTTGCATGTCTGTATTTGTTTTCCTGAGAAACCACTTTGAAGATATCAATACGTAATTGTTAATTTCCTACCACTTTGTCTATAATTCAGTATTGCTTGTATTGTTCTTATGCTATTTTGTAAATGAATGTGTTTGTTAATGTTTTCCTTTTATTTTTAACATAAATTTTTAAAAGGTTAGCTTTGCATTACTGTAAACTTTTCTTTTACTATACCATGCCTTAGTGTGTTTTTCTTTTGCTGTGCTAGAATACATGAGACAGACTGATCTACAAGGAAAAGAGGTTCCTTTTGATTCATAGCCCTGGAGGCTGGAGAATCTAAAATCAGAGGGCTGGTCTGGCGAGGTGCTTGTGCTGTGGACTCCTGGGGAAGAGAAGGGAAGTGGGCGTGTGGAGACGTGGGGTGTGGGAGCCAGCCTTCTCTAGAGAGAGCTCACCCAGTGCTGTGATAACGGCTCTGACACACTCATGGACCAGTGCCTATCCTGACCTAATTTCCCTTTAAACTCCTACCGCCACTCAGTATTATTAATTGACACTATCAGTAAGATTTTCGGCAGGGACAGAGCATAGTTAAAAACATTTTGGTTTTGGTTAGAAGGGAAAATTATCTGAAAAACCTTTCAGGTGAGTATATAACTCTGTAGTACAGAAAACCTGAGGAAGTTAGGTATATTCAAAGTAGCAGTATGAGAAAACTTACAAAAAACAAGAATGGATGAAAATATTGTAGTATATGCATACAAGCACTTACATACTACTACAGAGCAATAGCAGTTGTGTCCAACAAGGTTAGAGTGTTGTGTGCTCCTTCGTGAGACACCAGAGAGCCTGGCTTTCCCCCGGTCACCTTTTCAGCAGTGTTCCACAGAAGGTCTGTTTCATTTATTATTATCATTATTGTTATAAGCAGGCAGATTGGAAGGGTTTGTAAACCAAAACACAGCTGCTAAGTCTAAATTTAGGCCGTCACGATGAGTGTCCCTCTTCACAACACGGTTTCTCAAACTCCTTGCGCTCGAAGTTGCTTTTCCACCAGATGTCTCTTGGTGTACGTGTTTCTCGTGCATCAGCAATTTTATTTGCGCGGCCTTTTCATGGCAGTATTCTGATTTATCACACTTCTCACATTGATTTTTTCCTCCTCGACTTGTAAAAAGAAAATAGCCATTTGTGCGCAGATGGTGGATGCGATTTAGTGTTACCAGCGTAATTCATCTTGTATTTATGAGATGTTCCTGAGCTGCGCTTTAGTGAGGGCTGCTACGGAAGGACACCTCTTAGGTCATATCTCACTTTCCATGTGTTCCTTTTGGTATTGACAAACCATTTGTTTTAAGTTTCAGCTATGTATCTTTTTTTTATTTCAGTAGAAATTTTCGAATCATCTAATAACCATGAAAGGAAGGAGGCAGAATCCTTTCCCAGTAATTACGGGAGTCCATTATTATTATTGTTATTTTGATGATTAACCTCTAAAAAAGTTAATGCATGGAGCAAGGAAAAAATATTTTAATCTTTTTATCTTTCTTCTACCTTTATCTCTACCCTCAAATTTTTACTGTGTACAACTCCAGGTGCAGAAATATGGTGTTAATTCCCCCGGCCTGCTGTCACCTGGTGTCACAGTCCAGGTGTTGTTCAGAGCAGAAATGTATTGACTCTCGGTCCTAGATGCTCCAAGTCCCAGATCAAGGTGTTAGCAGGGCTGCTTCGTCTTTACGCTTCGAAGGAAAGATCTGTTTCTGCCTCACAGTTTGGACTGCAGGTAGCTGATTTCTCCCTGTGTGCCCTCACATCATCTTTGCTCTATGCATGTTTCTGGTCTGAATTTTCCATTTTTATAAAGATACCAGTTACATTACATTTGGTACCACTCTAATAACCTCATTTAAGTTAATCATTTCCGTAGAGACCCTCTTTCCAAATAAGATTACATTCTGAGGTAATCAGGGCAAGGACTTCAACATACAGAGTTTGTGAGCACACAATTCAATAACGAATGCTTATTCTAAACCAAAAGTAATCATAGGAAAATTTACCCTTGATTTGTGGTAAATGCCAGTATTGTGCTAACATTCTAATCTTTTCTACTTAAATGATTTCCCTCACAATAAGTGTGTTTTGGAGAAAGATTAAGAGACAATGAATTTTTGCAACCTCTTGGGCTGTCTTGTCTATTATACACATTCAGATCTCAGCCTGAAGCTGTCCCAAGGTTTTCTTGGTTTTGTGTGTATCCATGTTTTCACTATATTGGCTACAGATACGATATTAAGTGTGATTTAAGAAATACAGATTTGTCGTACAGATAATTTCCTTCTGCTCTAATCTCTTGAAGAAAAAAGGGAAAAGATGTGCTTTGATTGCTTAAAGGACTGTACGCTAGTGGGTATGTACCGAGGGGGGGGAGGGAGAGGAGAGGGAGTGAGGGAGAGGAAAGAGGGATTATACAGTTGACATCTTTGGAAAGAAAAAAATTAATGATCTGTTTTATCTGAAAAGCATCAATCACAAAAGGTTAAATGGAGTTCTTTTTGCTTAATTGCTTCTTTGGATCATCTCAATTATTTTCATCAGTTATTCATGTTCAAATGTAAGTCTTTTAAGTATTATCAGTATACTTTTATTTCCTTTTTTGGGAGTGAATATAAAACATTTTGAGTAGTCAGTGTTATTGAGGTTTTAAGAATGTTTTTGAGTGATTCATAGTAATTTAAATCCTTCTGCTGAAATCTTAGCTGTTGCTGAAGTTCAGCCTGTAATTTTCTTCCTTTGCTAGATATTGAAGCATATTTTTATGACACCACACTACACTCGTTGGAATTGTGATCCTTTGTAAATTCATGCAGATTTTTCCCATTCCACAAAAGGGTGCATTTTAAGCAGAAGAAATAGAATGCGAAATTATGTAGTAGGTAAGAGAAGTGGGTTGTGGCGAGTCGGGAGGCTGGGTAGGAAGAATGCCCGAGCACGTGGTTTGTGCCGTGTCAGCGAAATTGAAAGTCCATGGGCTTAAAATTTATCAGCTTAAAAAGACTTTATGCAAAAGGGTTTTGGAGAGAGATTTTTATACTTGCTGATCCTACACTGATTTGCAAGTTCTGAATTTGCTTAATGGGCACTCAGTATTCCTTTCCATCATGTTAGCATCCCATACTTTATTTGAACAATCACATTTTCATTGGATTCTGAATTCATATTTCTGAATTTTTTATTTAACTATGCGATCTGATCAGTTAAAAAAGAAAAGGAACGTGATGGAAGCGTTCTGCCGAGATGCCCCTCTTCAGCACTTTTCACGTCACCTCCGCGGCCCTTCCTGTCTCCGACCACATCGTGTGCAGTGTTGACGCCAACAAGTTTAACGTGTATTTCTGATTACAGAATAGTATGTGTTTGTTTTAGAAGATCTCAAAATGCAGAAAGCCACATAGAAAAATATTAAACTCAATAGCATGCCAACATCTGTAATAGCTTCTGTTCACTTACTATTTTTTACTGTATAGTTTCTAACTTCCCTCCCTCCCTCCCTCTCTCCCTCTCTCTCTCCTCCTATGCCTCAGTGGTATGCACACTAACACACGTTAGAATCTGGTGCTTCAGAGTTTGTTTCCTGCTACTTTTGCTCATAGCATTCTGTGCAACTTTTTTCAAGTTACTGTGTTATCTTTTAAAACCTTACTTCTGATCACTTTAGGGTATTTAAGCATGGGTAAAATTTATTGTTTCATCTCATAGAAACGTAAAGTGATTTATTTCACTAAATTTTTCTTTCAAGGCATTTATTACCTCTGTGCTTTTGTGTGTCTGATGGACCCAGCTGAAATTTGTCCTCCACTCCTTGGTCCAAAGGAACCTAAATGTTTACCTTTCACAAATCTTTTGGTGATCAAAATGGTCTGTCCTTCTTAATTTAATGTGCCGTGGTTATTCTTGTCTCTTCAGTTATTTTGTCCCACAAGAATATCTCTTGTGTTACCGCATCTGAGGATTTCCTATACGCTGCATTAGAGTTTGCATAGCTAAACTTGGTGTAGAAAGAGCCCTTAGAGAAATGCTCTGGGTATTACTGATGCCTCAAAAGCATTTGTATTGATTGGGTTCGAGGGGGAAAATGAGTCTGTATTATGATTTCATCTAATACATTCAGAGATTTTGAAGATCCTCAAGTTCAGCTCCTTAATTTAACATAGTCTGCAATTAATGATTCCATATTCCCTGCTCAGACAGCAGCAGAGAGGATTAGAAGCTGTTTTTGACTTCCTTTTGCACTCAGGACTGACCAGTTGGTGAACTAGGGTGGGCTGGGTTTCAAATTTAATTTCTGAATATAGCAGTTTAACTTCAGTCTTTTTCATCACAAGCGGTGAAACTTTTGATTCCAACATCTATATCTACATTCTTACTTTTGGGGAAAATGTATCAAAAGAGAAAGTACAGAGTTTGAGAACAAGTCATTACTAGTACTGCCCAAATTACTCCAGTGTTGTATTGAGTTAGCTTTATCTTTACATGTGAATGAGGCCTTTGGACTTTAAAACTGACTGCCCGTTATCCTTTTGTTTCATTTTAAAATGTTTATGTCTTGGTTACTTTTCTCTCCTTGCTGGGACAAAGTACTTGACGCCCAAAATTAAGGAAGGAAAGGTTTATTTCACTTACAGTTTGTGGAGTTTTCAGTCCACACTTGGCAGGTTACAAGGCAGAGTGGCACATGGCAGAGGGCTACAGCTCATGGCGGCGGAACATAGCAGAAACAACAAGCACGCTAGGGAGGAATGGCCGCAAGCAGCCTCTTCCTCTCCCTTACATATGCAAACTATCCACCCCAGGGCGGGTGTAGCTCTCACACCAATAATCAGTCAAACTCTAAAAGCCTGCCCCATCAGCATGAGGCTTTGGGGGGGACACACAGACACAAACCATAACAGTTTATTTGCAAAAACCACAAAATAATGTGTAGTACTTCCTTACCCATTTCTTCCCTTTTGTTTGTTTAAATAGGACGGAGCAGAGAACTGAAACGTGAAGGTGACCAAAGGCCAAGGCTGCTGCTCCTGGGGTTGGGCAAGGAGGCGCCAGGCAGTGTGAGCCTGCGAACGAAGGCGCCTTGGCCTCCGCAGGTAGAGCAGTGGAGCGGGTGCCGGCTCACGGGGAAGTTGGCACAAAGGGATTGAACAAATCAGTAAAGGTGTTTAGGAGAATGGGAGCCTGGCTTCCTCCTGCTGGGGAAAGCAGTTAGGAAGAGAGAAAGGCTAGAGTAAGCCCTGTGTATCGAATCAGAATTGGAAATACTGGTGAACTTTTAACATTTCATACCTTTTTCTATCAATAGAGCAGACCTAAATGAAGTGTGTGCATGTGGCATGTGTGTGTGTCTGTGTGTCATACATGGATTTCCTAGCACTCCTGTTCTGGTTTGTAAATACCAGTCTCCTCTGAAAGGACCCAGAGCACCTTGGAGAAGCCAGCGTAGTTGAAGACTGCGTTGCACATTTCCCTGCAGGTGTTCTTGGGGCCAAGTGAGAAAGAGGGTTGGATGCAGAACTTTCCTCATTATCTGTATGTTCACAGGCCCCCCTTCACCTGATGCCCTCGCGTTTAGTGACCCTGAGTGAAGCACACTTCCAGTAGGCCACAGAATTGGGGTAGGGCCTCTCACTCTTTCTCCTGTTTTTGCTGTTTTCTGCTACCGTAAACATTTGCCCCTCTGCCATGTGGTGTTCTGCCTTGGAGGCAGCCAGTGATAGACTAAAACATCTCCGAACAATGAGCTAAATAAGCTTTTCCTCCTTTAAAAAAAGAATTGGGGTAGGAATATTACCTGATTTCATGGAGTAGGTGAGTGAATCTGAAGTTATTTTTATTTGATTAGATTTTAAACTAATCCTCTAGTTTTGGTTCTACCACCATGTTTTTTATTTTAAAGAGAATAGTAAAAAAAAAAAAAATAGCAAAATACAGACAAAACAAAGCAAGGACATTAAATATGATATGGGGTTTCTAACGAAATGATAGGGACTAACAATGGTTGTTCTATTATATATTGTTATCTTCAACGAAATTGCTCAGATTGCCAGATGTAAGAATGGAAGATTTGTCAAGTCATTACAGAGAATAAGAAAATAATAATTTAAAAAAAAATTAGAGATAATACAGAGTTGCACTAGACAGGATGGTAGGAATTCACCAGTGATTGTTCTAGTGAATGTTGTTGTCTTCATATCAGTTGCTCAGATTACCAGATATAAGCATGCAAAATTGTTCAAAATATATTTTAAAAAAGTAAGCATTAACTGTTCTTTTCAATAAACCACCGAACATCAGCAGTACAGTTATCCCAGCTATCCATGTATATTGCCTTAGTAGTTTCTTTTTCTTCTTTCCCTCATCCCAGTTTTTCCTTCCTTTGCGCAGTTTCCTTCCCTTTCATAGTATCTATTGTACATTTTGGGTTTTATGTACTCTTGCATGTTCTTACACCAGGGAGACAATATGATGTTTACCCACCTGGGTCCAGTTTATTTCACTTATGAGTATGGTCTCTAGTTGCATCCATTTACCTATAAAAGCCTCAAGTTTATCTTTTTTTAATAGCTGAGTAATGTTCCATTGTATAAAAATACCGTATCTTTTTTATCCATTCCTCAGTGGATGAGCGTTGGGTTGTTTCCATGATTTAGCTATAACAAATTGTGCTGCTATAAACATGGGTGCACATATATCATGGTGGTATGACATTTTTAATTCTTCCAAAGAAATACCCAGAAGGGGAATAGCTGGGTTAAGTGGGACTTCTGATCCACCGTCTCTTTACCCACGGATTATTGATGCTTTCAATCCCATAGCCTTTCTGGGATTCTATGTCATTAATATACTTGCTTCTTTCTGGTTCACATCTTTTCTGGGTTACTTCTCATCTCTCTTTGAACTGTTTCAGTTAGTACTTGGTGATCGGATTTCCGATCTCTATAAAGTAATTGATACATCTCGCTCATTACAGTTCCCTCTTTATTCTTTCTTATAGTCTGTGGTACTATACAGAATACTCAAGGATGGGTAATTTAGAAGTAGGAATTTATTAGTCACAGTTCCTGAGGCTGAAAAGTCCGAGATCAAGGTGCTGACTACTGAGGGCAGTCTTCCTTCCAAGATGAAGGCCTTGTGGCCGTGTCCTCACGTGGCACAAGGCAGATGGGCAGGGAACGAGCAGCCTGCAAGTTCCCGGCGGCCCTTTGGTAAGGTCGCCCGAGCCATCTCCAGCTGCTGTACCCAGATCACTGGAGCATCTCCTAAGGGCCCACCTACCGTTACGTTGAGGGTTCAGTTTCAACGTGAATTTTGGAGGGGACACATACCTTCGAACCATAGCCTTTTGTTCGTTTCCTTCTCATTATTTTCTGGGTGAGATTTTATGAGGAAGCAAAGGTAAAAACAGTTTAACATACTGTATTTGTAAGATACTTTCTAAGAGTTTTAATCACAGGTAGCTTGTATGCCGCACTGATCACTTATTAAACATATAATTAATCGTTTTTGGCATATTCACTGAGTTATAGGTCCATCATAGGAATATTTTAGGGTGCTTTTCTGACTTTATGATGCAACCTTGTGACCTTCAGTTGTCGGCTGTTTTACCCTCAGTCTTTCAGCACTAACAAAGCACAGATCTGCTTTTAGTATCCGTACATGTTCCACTGTGGATATTTCATAGAAATGAAATCATTTGATGGACACTGGGCTGTTCCTACTTTATTAGAAGTAGTACTACAGTGACCGTTGATGCATTAGCTTCTGTGTAGACACGTTTTCGTTTGCAAATATTGCGTGGAGTGGAATTGCAAGGTCTATTTGGTAACTCTTTAACATTTTTTGTGTGTTTGATTTTTAAGATGTGGTTTCACTGTCACCCAGACTGGCCTCACTGTGGTTCTCCTGGCTTAGCCACCCAAGCGCTGGGGCGACAGGCGTGTACTATCACACCTGGCTTCTGTTCGAGCGGTGACTGAACTGTTTGGTGAAAAATGGCCATGCAATTTTACATTCCCACCGGCAGTGCGTGAGACTTCAGCCGCTTCACACTGTCTCAAACACTGAGTGTTATTAGCCCGCTTTCCCTTGCTGAGACAAAATACTTGGTGTTCACAACTTAAGGGAAAAGTTGTTTATTTTGGCTGATGACTTCAGTTCATATCGGCTGACTCTGAGGCAGAAATAGCATGGCAGAAGAGGGTGGTGGAAGAATGCTGCTGTTCAGCTCACGGCATCTGGGAAACAGCAAAGGAGAACACCCCCCCCCCCCCCTTTCCGTGCAGGGGCGGGGCCAAGGTCACACCCATGACCCACCCATACACACCCAGAAGTGTGCTTTGCTAGTCACTGCTGTCTCCCAAGCCAACCAATTTGATGGTCAAGATTCATGCTTGCATTTAGTATCTGATTTTTTTATTCTAACTGCCTTAGTGGGTGGGAAGTATTGTGTTATGGCTTTGACTTATATTTCCCTGAGGAATAATGATACTAAACCACTTGCCCCTCATTCTTTCCTTGCTATACTTAGCCAGAAGTCCAGTTGTCCTTTTTATTCTTGAACTATTTCATTAATATTGATGCTGTCTAAGGCATTCAATTTTTAATAGTTTTTTCATTTGATGTCAGTATTTGAATGATTTGTTCTGTAGGATGCCTCCTTGACGGACATTAACTCCTTCAGCCCTATGATGCCAACGTCGCCTTTATCAATGATCAACCAAATCAAGTTTGAAGATGAGTCAGACCTGAAGGATCTCTTCATTACCGTCGATGAACCTGAGAGCCATGTCACTACAATTGAAACGTTCATTACTTACAGAATCATTACCAAGGTAAACAGTGAATAAGCATTTTCTTGACTGTGGGTGCTCTCCCTGGACTTTTAGAAGTGCTTCTTGCTCATCATAACTCTTAATTTTACAGGATCTTAGCTGACTTGACTTATTTTTTCAACTGTTGTTGGGTAAGACATTGCATCCTGTCGGCCCTTTGCTTGTTCTGTATGAATCATGTGACATTTGAATAGACTTGAGAAATACTCATTTCATTGTATTTATTAGTATAAGAACATTTAGGTTTTTACACTAATTATAAAGAAATGCCTTTAGAAAAGAGTCTTAGGTTGCAAGTAAACTAAATGATAAAAAACAGGGCAAAATATTTTATATTTTTATTTCTTATGATGATTACAAAATATAATACCACTTGTTTTCCAAATAGGAGTAAGTAGCTGTTTTGTCTTATATATGAAGTACTATTACTTGTCTAGATAATTCAAGGGCAGAAGTACATGTAGAACTGAAATCTTTTTAATCCTCTCCAGAAATACTTTACCTTAGACAAAATAAATCAACCAGATAGCATCATTTATGTTTTACTAAATTCTTTACTTGATGGTAGTCAATAAAAAATTCTGTTCATAAGTTAGAAAATGTGTTATACTCCTCCTCTAAGCCCATGTGGTTTATAAATACAGAAGGACATCCATCTATTTTGAAGCTACTAGGTGATCCTGGGATGGCTTTATTTACTTACGTATTACCTATTTACACTAAATATTGGACCCAGGACCTCAGGTTCACTAGGCAAGCATTTCTAACACCGAGCTACATCTCTAGTCCTCTTTTTTTAGCCGTAAAGTTTTTGAACTATGTCCTGTACATCTTCCACCGCAGCCTCCACACTGGTGCAGTTACGTTTCCTAAAAATTGTACATCTGATCTCCTCACTTAGTTGGTTAAATTTCATTTTTTGGCCCTTCATTTCTGACAGTACAAAAATATAAACCCCGTACAGGGTGTGTAAAGGAAAAAGCTTCGTTGAAGGTTTGTCTCTGACTCCACGTGTTCAGAATCCCAGCTCTGTGTTAGAGCTGCTTCACAATATTCTAGGGTACTTCGTGCTTTCAAGACCCTGTGCTTTCCCTTCTGTCTGACGTGTAACAGGGACAGAGGAGCTGCTGTTTACTTTTCCAGACACAACTCGAAATGTCAGCTGGCTCAAAGGCTGCTCTGTTTATTGCCTCACCGCTGAAACAGCCGCCTTTGCTCTGCTTTTCCGCTGTTCCAACTGCAATTAAGGAATTTAAGACACTGGAATCAGTAGAGGAGAGAAGTTAAAATCATGCATTTCATCTTTCCAAGCCTCAGGGTGTTTTCAATCTATAAAACTGAGATGGTAGTACACCCTAGCTCTGCCTGTTGTCAGAATGGATTTAAGATAAGTAATCAATGTAGAACACTTAGCAGCGTGCCTCACCTGTGATAAATATGCAGCAGTTGCCCCTACCTGTTTTTATGCAGATGACTATGTGTTTATTTGTATTTGTTCCTGGTGAGTCCTCAGCTTTTCAAGGAAGGTGACTAAATCTAAAGTTATTACTCATTCTAGATACATTTCTCAGGACATAGTGAGGAAGCAATTTAATTTTTGGTAAAGGAATTAGTGGCTGAATTTATTGTATCTCAGCAATATCAAGACATGGTACAAAACGACAAAACTGAATTATTTTCTAACTGCTTTTAAGTCTCAGAAAGACCGTCTTTAGATTTTATTCTGATTAATAAGACCATATGATTTATCCATATTTACATCATACTTTGGACTACTTTTCTAGTCAGTCATAATAATATTGGAATATAAAAACCAGTTGATACTGACTATGGCTACTTTGCATTAGGTAATGTTCTAACCATTTTCTTCATATTAATTCATTTAAGCTCATAATTATTCTAGAATTTAGACATTATAACTTACCCTTAATTTATTAATGAGAGCAACATAACTTAGCAACAACCAAAGATTATACCGTATAATCTGCTGATCTGGATTTAAACCCAACTGACTTTCATACAGTATTTTTCCCATTATATTTTCATGTTTCTGTATATGAATATGGCCACTTTTTAATTGTAACTATTGTACACTTTGTTTTACCCGCATTGCTTTTGCTACCATCCTTATTGCACAGAATGATCCGTGTAAGTGGAAGTATAAATTACTGGTACAAGTATATCAGCACTTAATATACATTATGGTATTAAATAATCTTTGTTATTCACTTGTCTTCTTTTTTAATAATCTAAGGCTTTGTTCTGCTTGTCCCTCACTTGTTGAATGGGTGTTCTATCTGCTTATGTCAAAATTCTAAAATACATGTATGCAGTTAGTTACATAAATTGTTTTTATTTTCATTGGTGCATGTTTGCGAAATATAATGATTGCATTCATCTAGGGAAATTGGGACATACACACGGTGCATCGTGAACAGTTTTACTCCCCCTCCCTCCATGCTCCTCTCTCTCTCCTCCTCCAGTCATTTATCTTCATTTATTCATTTAATAATTTACTCTATAAAGTTTTATTGCATGCCTGTTGCTTCCCAGTACTGGCTTGTATGTTAGGATGACACTATTCATCAGGACAGACCTGAGAGAGGACACTTTTTCCTTCACAGATCTGTCAGTCAGGGTGATTGGTAGGATGACAGTATTAAAAACCAGTTATTTAATTATAGTTATAAGAGTTGTAAAGGAAAAATACAAGATATTGTGAGTACCTCGTCTAATGGACGTTTAGAAATGCCTTCTTCAAGCAGGTTTTAGTTATAAATATTTCTATTCGTGGGCACTGAGGCTGGTAAGATGAACGCACATACGGATTCACACATACACGGACAGTCTCCTGCATAGGAATGCTTAGGAATGATTTGACTATACATAGTGGTGAGCACCAGGACACCTGATTCATGGCATCTGTCCTTATGGGAAATTTCCTTATGGGAAATTACATCTTACTCTCCCGGTCAGATATCTAACGTGACTTAGTGCTTTAACGAAGCAGTACATACATACTTTCTCTTTTGAAGGTCTAGAGGGCCCTTTCCCGTACTAGTGTAGAAGTAGAAGCGAAGAGGGTTACCGAGGGCTTCTCTGCCACACCCGCACTGTGAAGACAGGTCTGTGAATGCCTAGCAGCATGCAGGGAGGGGCTCCGTCATTTTCTTGATGGGCTGAATTGATGACTAGGATTCATTTTTACTCCAAACCAGTTTTTTAAATCTTTAGAATTTAGAATAATTTTTCGCAGTTGACCAAAGGCCAGTGTTTATTGAATCTTGGTCTATAGATTATATGGAGTTTATGGAGGTCAGATTTCAAGTTTCTGAGGTTTTATGGTCATACAGAAACAGATAATCGTCCTTTACAATATTGCTTCCATGTAAAAGTGCCTTCTAGATTACAAGTAGTGTTTCTACTTCAAGTGAGCTTCGTGCGACACATGTGCTTTCTACGCTGAACGGATATCCTGAAACCCAGTTATTCTCGTAGTTCAGAAGCTCTTGTCTGTCTTCTAATGATCAAAGTTGGCTACGCTAGCGGAGATAATGATTCTCTGCTGTAGGGAAATTACGCCTGATGTAAACGCAGCTGCTTTTGGCCGTTTTCCTTGTCCCGCCCCTTCAGGAACTGACTGAAGTCTTACACAGACAGTGCATTTTTCTTCGTACGTATACTCACCCTCTGTTCTCTTCGTCTGTGGGTACGGTACGGTAGAGAGTTCTTTGAAGTCAACGAAAGAATGATGAGAACAGAATGAGCCAAATAATTGACTTGATTTTATATCTTTTTCTTTCTAAAATTTACACCAGAACATCTTATGTTGCTAAAGCGTTGGAAATACTTGAGGACGTGTACTGCTCATCTTACTTTAATTGCCCATTTTTGAGTGCATTTATTGTCAGTTATGCCAATTTATTTTCTTGGAAATTGGTATTGAACCTGTACATATGTGCCTGGCACAGAGACGTGCTCTGTGAGTATTTCTTAATGAGTGACACTGCACAGTGTTTTGTATGCACATGTATGTATACATGCATGTGTGTGTTTGTGTACATATGTACACATGCCAGTCAGTGTGTATATATTGTTAAACTGTGTGTCAGCCAGATTCAGTTTCCCTGTCTTTACCATTTCCATACCTTACACCCTTTGGAAATAGTCTTTTGTAGGGTTTCATGAACATTTAGTTTCTTAAACTTCCACGTCTCATTTACCTCCACTTTTTCACACTACAAAGGGAATATTTTACTAAGCTATAATGTGTGCTATTTTAAACATTCATTTTAAAAGATTAGGCTTTGAAAATATAAGTTTCACAACTGATTTTGTGACAGGATTGCATCTTATGCCTTGAACTACCTGATTTTACAATTGGTTTATCTATGTGAGTGATATTTTTGGTGAGAATGTGATATATTAACAATTTTTTTTCCATCTTTAGTGCTTCAGGAAAATTTCAGCTTAAATATTACTGCATGTAATTTTTAATACGTAAAAACTCAGTTAAGGTGTAGGAAAAACAATCTGTTTTCTAATGAGAGGTAAGTATGCACTGCAGAAGCCATCTATTTGTTTCTGGTCTGAGATTGAGGCAGTACATGTGAAGCTGATATTATACTCACGTACTTGTCATATGTGATGGTGTAGATTTTTGGGTGGCGAAGAACAGATATCTTAATGTATTCACTTAATTTTTAGGAGTTTGGGCACGTAACTCAAAACTCCTTGAGAAATGACAGAATGATTTTCTTTTCACATCAAATATCCATTAATTGCATTTTTAAAAATGCAGTGATAAAATCACTCTGAAAAATGTTACAATTTTTATATACTAAAAGCAAATTTTAGCAAAGCAATTCATTTGAGCAAATGCCAAGAAAACATTTTTCTCAGTCACATCCAGGTTATTTTCCAAATTGTAAAAATAGGACTTTCCTCAAATTCTGAATTCTGATCATCTCGTGAAAAGAAATATATTTGAAACCTAATTCGGAGCACACTTTTTTCTTGAGTGAGAAAATCATGCCAAAGAGAATAGTAGTTAAAATCCTGTGGAAAGCAGATGGCTGTTGTAAGACAGATTTTTCAGTTTGGACTTTAAATTTAAGCAGAATGTTTGCTTTCTTTCTGGAAATACCAGAAAGTTTGCTTTATTTCATCTGCTACATGAATAGATGACTAAAAAAATACAGGCTGACAAACACTGAATAATTACAATTTGTTAATTTTTCTCAGAGACTCATTTACTTCAGAGTGTGTACAATAACATTAGGCAAATGTCTTACATGGCTTGTGCTGTTATTTTCTCCGACTTTCCGTAGACGTCTCGTGGGGAGTTCGACTCTAGTGAATTTGAAGTTAGGAGGCGTTATCAAGACTTCCTTTGGTTGAAGGGCAAACTTGAAGAAGCACACCCCACTCTCATTATTCCAGTAAGTCCGCACGTTTTTTCAGGGTTTTCTTCCTCTTTTTTCTTTCTTTTGGAATGCCTAAAATCTAACATGAGATCTCTAAATCTAGCGTAATCCATATCTTAGTCACATTTGTCTTAGATATGTTTATTTCTAAGTATGTAGACTGTGTAATAAAACTAGTATAATATGGACTGAGGTTTTGGGCTCTAACATTGTGAATTTTCAAAAGTTGTTATTACAAGAAATAATTTGATGTTCCGCTAGTCTAGCCAAAAGAATAAGTGTAGAAGTCCCTGTAAATTTGTGCCATACTATGCTCAGATAGCTCTCCTCTTTGTGTTTGTTTTCGGTCTCAGCCATTACCGGAAAAGTTTATAGTGAAAGGAATGGTGGAGCGTTTCAACGATGACTTCATCGAGACCCGCAGGAAGGCATTACATAAATTTTTGAACAGAATTGCTGATCATCCCACTTTAACATTTAATGAAGACTTCAAGGTTTTTCTCACTGCACAAGCTTGGGTAAATAATTTTGATTTATACTCACATAATCGTGCAGTGTTTATGTTTTGTAGTTTGTATGCTTCCTCTTGTTTACTTTTACAAATCAGGCAGTAGTGTCCTTGAATTGAGGTGGAGGTTTTAAAAAGCACAGGGGCTACATGCCTTAGCGGTAACCCTGAGGCAGATCTACATGGGAGCATTACCAGGGTCTTATGTCTTCCTCAGATATACCTGCTTTTACCGTTTTGGTTGATATTTTTTTAAGTGCCAGAATGCTCATTGTATCTATAGGCAATACTACACATGTGTAAATTATTTTATTGACACTATTTTGAATAATAATGGGTGAGGACTTTTCAAGCTA
>NW_004955435.1:3487946-3489175 GCF_000276665.1 Chinchilla lanigera
CCGCTGAGCTAAATCCCCAGCCCCCTGTTTCCTGATTTCTAATACAGCAGCCACCTTATATATTTTACTTCTGTTTGTATTTTCTCCTATGAAGCTGTAACTCTGCAAGGAAGATAATACGTAAGACGCAAGGTCAATATTAAACAGTTACTGACCAGTGTTGAGTTTTATGTCTCTCTGTTGTTCTCAAAGTGGTAGAAGCTGAAAAACACTTTATCTCTGTCGTGACAGAGAGTCCTGCTCCCTGGAAGCCCTTGTGACTTAGTGAAACAGGTTTGTGGCCTGGCTCCAGAACCTTCGGAGCCGTTAGAAACAGTCCCCGCAGCCAACAGCCGCAGTGCCACTGTGCCGGCTGTGATCTGCGCTCTCTCTGATCACGTTTTCTCTGCCCAAGTAAAGCTGGCTCTTCTGGATGGACGTGTTGCTGCTCAGTGATGGCATTTGCTACTATTTATGTACAAAATCATACTGACTTGGAAACAAACATGATATAGATATCTGTAAGACTATATCTGTTTACATCTATATATCTATATCTATATTTGTATATTGGTAACGCACGTAAATGCCTAAATATTTAAGACTTTCAAGAAAGGAAAATCCTGGAGAAAGGTATTCAGTATTTGGGTAAGTAGTACATAATGTTTGAATCTGTGAATTAGGTGACTAGTATTAGTCTTTATAGACTTTTTTCTTGTGAGTTACTCTTCAGCTTTTATTTGATCCTGTTCCCAGGTTTTGGGGAGCTGGCGTCTCCTTCTGGAGGTGGTTTCTAGGTTCTTTCTGTCCTGAGCAAAGAACTGGTCAAGACAAGCACACAAGTGGTAGCAAAGTGTTGCATTTATTAAAGGTAGAAGAAGAAACAGGCTCTGCAGAGTGAATCTGGGTCACATAAAACAGCGAAAGAACCGTACAGAGAGAGTGGGCTGCGTGAGAGAACGCAGTCGCGGAGACTGCGGCGTGGTCCGTCCGTTCTGTATCGCCTGCTCCTCCGGCTGACCTCAGGTCCAGGCCGTCCTGTGGAAAGCCTGCTGGAGTCCCTGCAGGAAGGTCACGTGGCAGGGCTGTGGGAACTGCTCTGTGCTGAGTCCTGGGATTTTGTAACGGACAGATAAGCGTGCTTTCCCAGCCAGTTTTGGCACGTCTTAATCTCCTGTCTCAGTATCTTTTGGGATTGCCCAAACCTATTTTCCACGAATGCTACGATCATCACCAAGTTGGTCCCTTGT
>NW_004955435.1:3489402-3500261 GCF_000276665.1 Chinchilla lanigera
ATTTTGTGAGCCTGTAGCTGTCCTTCCTGGGTGAAGTCTGGAATGATTAGTTGCGCATCTTATTAAAGACGTTTCTCTGCAGACAGCCAGCCAGGGGAGGGGGTGTCACAGTGTAGCCACGTCAGTGGAAGAGCCGTGGGCAGGTAGTGTTTACACACTGTTCTAACGGTGTTAGGGAGACGGAGCAGGTTCATGATTAACAGTGAGGCTGCTGCAGTCCTGCTGCCAGGGTTCTGATCCTGCTCTGCCCCTTATTTAACTGCTCTTAGGTCTTGAACAAGTTTCATAACCTTGCTGTGTTCCTTCTGTGAAATGAGGGTAAGAGTGGAGCCTACCTCGTAGGTTTACTGGGAGTTATGTATATAAAAGTGTCAACACAGTGCTTAAGTGTATTAAGTTCTCAATAAATGTCAGCCGTTATTATAGCTAAAGAGCTAACGTTTTCCATTTTTTGCAGCAAGTAATGTAGGCCCTGACGAGTCTCTCAGTCATTTTCCATTAAATTCCTGTTAGAAAGTACACATGGTCTCTCAGGTCATCCTCTCTGCTTCTCTGAAATCTCCCTCAGCACTTCCCCCTGTAAATTGTGTTCTTTCAAAGGTTTGTGTTCAAGGAGAGACTGTCCACTTGCTTTACCTCAGTCCTTTGAGAAGGACTGTTATCCTCAGGGTGGAGGCGTGGAGGAGACACCGTACCGTAGTGAAATCCGTGCACTGCGAGCTGACCTTGAGAAAGTGTGTGGGAAGAGCTCTGTCGCCCTGACCTCACTCTCGCAATTCGGGTCCTTTTCCCTGAGCCTCGGAGTGCTGGCACTTTTCCTCACAGACGGGTTGTCTTCCCTTCTAGGAGCTCTCCTCTCACAAGAAGCAAGGACCCGGGCTGCTGAGCAGGATGGGGCAGACAGTCAGAGCCGTGGCGTCCTCCTTGAGAGGGGTGAAAAACCGCCCAGAGGATTTCATGGAAATGAATCACTTCATTGAAATATTTAGCCAGAAGATTAATTTAATAGATAAAATATCTCAGAGGATTTACAAAGAAGAAAGGGGTACGTAGAGTCGCCGATGTGTGATTTCAAAGCTGTGTCGTTTCTTCTGACCCTTCACCTTTACTTTCTAATACGGCCACACCTGGTAGGATTGTACCTTCAAGACACAGTTTAACCCAACTGTGAAGGAAGAATTCCTGCTTCCTACGTGGTTCTGAAGGTAGTCACTGCCACTCTTCCTTTGCTTCTATCAGTCAGAAGCTATTCCAGCCCGCATTTATAGGTAATAGTGGTAAAGTAAGCCTTGAGCTTAAGATTTTGTTCGTTTTATTTTGTTGGAGAAAAGGTATTGATGTGCAGCCCAGGCTGGCCTCCAACTCACAGCAGACCTCCTGCCTCAGCCTCCTGAGTGCTGTGATTGCAAGCATGTGCCACCACAACTGGCTCCTGAGTTTAAGATTCTGGATGGGGTTGTGGGGAGTCATTATCATCTGTTCAACATGGACCGTATCTTAAACTCAAAGAAATGGATGATGTTCCAGGAAAGAGACTCTCTGTGTTTTCGAGTCCTTTATTTTGGTAGTGGTGGTGATAGGAAGTGGTACTACTCCAAAAACGGTAGAAAGAGTTATATGTTGGAAATTATATGTTGGAAAATGTCTTTTCACATTTTCTATTAGTATTCCTTTTGTCACTTTCTGTTTTTTCATAAAAAAAGAATAAGTTAGAGTACTCCTTGATGATGCTTCTCTAAGTCCTTAGAGATTCTTATTGTACTTTTCTAATTGCATTTGCTTAAACTAAAAATAGATGGCTGAATCGGCAGCATATTTCCTCATATATGCTAATGTTAGAGGTGAGGAAATGCTTACAGATAAACAAGAATCCCGGTGTCCATGGCTTATTTGAGTCCATCACTAAATTGCAAGGTCCGTGAGAATAACCAGGGAACAGATTTATTTTATTTCGTCTTTTTTCCTAATATATAGTCAGTAGATAGTGCCTAGCATAATATGTGCTCAGTTAAAATTTTTTTCACTGGTCAAAAAAGTAAATGAATGAACATAAGCTTTGGAATAGTGGTGGGAAAATTTGCTGAATCAAGAAGTGATTATTGTAAAGATTTCAGAAAAGTTATGGCGAGTATACTTTGTCCTTTCTCTTCCTTATTTTTGTGCACTGACACTTAGTAAGATCGTTGTGACGGAGCGCAGTTTCATAATTTGGGTTCACCCTCCTGGGTTTGCTCTTGTATTTGCCATTTACCATTTTTCCTTAAGTAGGTTCTGTGGTTCCAGTTCCGTTGAACAGATTCTGGATGCATAGTTAGGTTGACTAGCAATTAAAAGAAGCCTCTGCCACTGAAGATCTTCATAGGATACCAAGATGCTTATATGCGCTGGTGCAGAGATAGTTTTAAAATCTTTGATAGGCTATGATGTTTGTAAAATGTTCAGAGAGATAGGTGATTTTTCCATAGAATTAAAAAATCAGAGCTCTTCTTCTGAACAGCTACTGCCCCAAAGTTGAGGGGCTCTTAGTCTTTGCAGTATGAAGCCTCTTTGTCAAGATTTCACTCAAAGGAATGGAAGTTCTTTCTGTAGCTTTGGGAATGTAACCTATGTAGTGTGAATCATGTATATTCATATTAGGAGGAATTTGGTAATCGCGATTACTGGTTTCTCTTTTGCTTTTTTGAACTCTTAATTTTTCTTTTGATTTAACTTCATTTTACATTTTCTAGTTCCTTTAGCAGAATTGTATTGACCACAGCTTGTGTTACTTCTCTAAGCTGGAGATTTAGAGAAAAAGTTAAAGATTTTTCCATGCTTCAGCTTACGGTCTTGTTGGGAAATAAATATATTAGCAGACAAATGGCAGCGTGGCCTGTTAAATGTTTGCATGTGAATGTGAATTGAGTGCTGGGTAATTTTAGGGAAGCTTTGTATGTGGAAAGACTTACTCCTTTAATGATGCACACTGACGTGCACATAAATTAAGAAAAAATACAGAATACTTTCTTTTCTGGAAATACTAGTTTGCTCACTGTTTAACAGAAACTATGGGCCTAGGCTTGAGAAGCAGTTTAGATGTCATTAAACTTTATACGTTTATTAGGTGACAACTGATATTTCTGTCGTTTTTAAATTTAGCTTTTTCAGTTTGCTCAATCAGAAGTTTTAATAGTTTAGTTTAGAGCAATATCATACAGTTTAGTGAATTCTAGTGAGTAGAAAGATGGTTAAACGTAAAGAGTTTCATTAAACTTTTATAGACATTAGATAAAAATGCTTTCTGGGTATGAATTCTCCATATAAAAAGCTATATGTCATTAAAGCTGATAGTGTGTCCAAAAAATTCTGAAGGATATTCTAGAAAAAGACAACAATTTCGTAGAATGAATCCACCAGGCAAAGCAAGCAACTAAACAGAGGGGAAAGAAAGGGAACCAACAACAGAAAAATAAGATGACAAGGGTAATTCCATTCTTACCAGTTATAAACATTATGGTTTGGCTGTGGGTGTCCTCCAAAGTCTCACGCAGTCATGGGGCAGGCTTCTAGAGTTTATGATTGATTCGTGGGTGTGAGTGCTGCACCCGCTGTGGGGCGGATTGTTTGCATATGTAAGGCAGGGAAAGAGGCTGCTTGCCCCCACTCCTCCCTTTTGCTCTTCTTGCTTCTGCTATCCTCCGCCGCCATGAACTGTTGCCCTCTGCCATGTGCCACTCTGCCTTGGAACCAGCCGAGTATGGACTGAAACCTCCACAAACTGTGAGCTAAATAAACCTTTCCTTCCTTAATTCTGGGTGTCGGGTATTTTGTCTCAGCAAGGAGAGAAAAGTAACCAAGACAGCCATCAATGTGAATGGTCTCCATTCAGCAATCAAAAGAAGCAGACTGGCAGAATGAATCAAGAAATAAGAGTCAACAACATACTACATACAAGAAATACATTTAACACAAAGAGAAGTTCATTGACTAAAAGTTAAGGGGTGAAAAACAATACTCTATGTGACAGGAACCCAGAAAAAGGCAGAAGTAGCTATTCTCTTTGCACAAAATGTAGATTTCAAGCCCAGACTGTTTAGAAGAGATAAAGAAGGTTGCTACATACTTATTAAGGGAACAGTCCAAGAGGAAGAGAAATATAAATATATATGCACCAAATACCAGCACATCCACCTATATAAAACATTAATGGAATGAAACATCATTTAAGAATTACAGTGGGGAAACTCAATACCCCACCACCTCAAATAGACAAAAGTATCAACAAAGAAATATCAGAGCTCAGCCAAACCTTCGAAGAAATGGACTTAGTAGGTGTTTACATTGTTCCATCTCAGAACAGCAGGAAACATGTTCTTAGCAGTACATGGGACTTTCTCCAAAGTAGACCGCAGACTAGCTCACAGAACATGCTTCAGTAAATGCAAAGGAATTGAAATTATCCCATGTGTATTTGCAAATTATCAGATTATAGTGCAGTGAAATTGGAAGTCAGTGGCAAAAAACTCCCACAAAAATGAAAGACTTTCCTTTGAGGAGAAAGCCATACAGTACCATGTTCCAAAATAGTGACCGCGCCAGGTTCTAGAATAGCCCTGGCGTAGAGAATTTGTTCCTCAGAATCAGGCTCACAGAGCCCAGCAATCTAGGCACTCGACCCGTACAGCCAAGAGAGGAGGAAGCCCGGCTACCCCTCCACCTGGCAGCAGACCTTGGCATCATCCACATGGCGCTGGTTTTAGGTGCACGCAGAATGCAAGAGTTGTGGAGTTAAGGCTTCCACCCCAGTTTCAGAAGGCCTGAGAGGCCAGGCAGTGTGCCCCCAAGTGGGAGTATGTGAAGCTCTGAGTGTGAAGTGTAAGGTACAGTGGAGACCCCAAAGGTTAGAAAAGCCAGCAACGTGAATTGTCTAAGTAAAGCTGCAGGGAGGGAGCAAAGTAGGCCTGAGAAAGAAGCCGTGGGTGCTACAACCACTGGAAGTGCTGTAGGAGTGGAGTCACTCAAGCCGTTTGGAGCTCATAATTTGCCACAGATTGCTTCAGGTGCTGGACATGGAACTATAGGGTTCAACGTTTGCCCTGCTGGATGTTGGACTTGCTTTGGCCCCAATCCTTTGTATTCCTGTTCGTTACTTTTGGAATGAAAAGATTTATCTTGTGCCTTTGAATGTTGGAAGTGTTTAACATGGTTTTCATTTGTACAGGAGCTTGTAGCTAAGAGTTTGCCTTCTCAGAGGAGACTTGGGACTTGGACTTTTCAGCAATGCTGAAACTGTTAGTACTTTGGCAACTCTTGCAGATGAACTAAATGCCTTTGCATAAAGAAATGTGCATGAGTCTTTGGGGGGCCAGGGGTGGAATGCTGTGTTTCTAATGTAATATAATGTTGATAAACTTAATACTGGTTCTTTTTTCTTTCTTTTTTTGGCGGGAGGGGGGCTGGTGGGGAGGATCTCACTATGCAGTTCAGGCTGGTCTCGAACTTGCAGTGATCCTCCTGCCTCAGCCTCCCGAGTGCTGGGATTACAGGCGTGTGCCACCATGGCAAGTTATTGAAACTGGTTCTTAAGAATTGTTAAACCTGTTTTATAACATTCAAGTTGTGAAATGATAAGACTAAGTATGTCTTTGCATCTGTAAACTGGTTTAAAGAAATGTGTCTGTTGCCCAGTTGACAAGGGGAGGATTGTAATGATTGATACAAATTGTGTCAGTTTGAGAAGTTTATCTAAGTGATTCAGCAGGGAGCCAGGGTCCGTCCTTTGTAAACAACCTCATCCTGTCTAAGAGGAGGGCATGGAGATTGTGTGAGGGCCACACGCACCCTGGATTACAATATACAATAAAAGGGAGGAAAAGAGGTTTGCACCTCCTTTTGCCCCTTTGGCTCTTGGTGCTTTTGCTGCCTTCTGCCACCTTGAACTGTTAACCCCTGGGCCATGCCCCCCTGCCTTGGAGCCGGCTGATTATGGACTGAAACATGCACAAACTGTGAGCTAAATAAACTGTTTCTCCCTTAATTTTGAGTATCGGATATTTTGTTTCAGCAATGAGAGAAAAGTAGGGAAGACAGACATGTTTAAATATGGCATTGTTTCCTTTGTGTGAGAACCTCAAAGGGTAAATAAGGACCAAAATGGATGGTGGATGTCGGGAAGTAGGAGGAATATGTTCAGGAAGGGGAACAGTGGAGGGGGAGGGGACAGGGAAGGGAGGGAATAGGGATGAAAAAGAGTCAAGGTGTAATATGTGTAGGTACAAGTTCCCTGTGATGAATGATTAGTGTGTGTATTAAAAGTGTACCAATGAAATTAATTTAAAAAATAAAGTTGATAGTGTAAAAGTAAAAATGGAACAATACTAACCTTTAAAAATGAAATCCATAATTTTGAATCCACAGTACATCGTGCATTGAATACTGCTGCTTCTGTATTCATTCTCTCATTGGTGGAAAAATGCTTACTGCATACATTATTTATGAGACTTTCAGATACTTTCAGACTTTCAGATCTTTCAGATACAAAAATAATAAAACTGAGCAACTGCTTTAGGAGTAGGTGACATGACAATCAATTATAATAGAGTGGGATAATCCTTTAATAAAAGTACAAAATACGATAGGCACATTGAGGATGTACGCAACCTAGAATCCTGTAGAATGGAATCAGAGGAGATGTATTTGAACTGGGATAGAAAGAATTAGAGGTGGTTTGTTGGGTGATAGACATCGTACAGAGCAAGGCAAAGGGTATATGTAAATGTTTCAGAGAAATCATGAGATACTCATGAACAAATAGTTATTTGGGCTTGAGTCAAAATATACTTGGCTGCAAATCTTCAGAGTTGGACCTGGAGTGGCAAGGAGGGGTTGATTATAAAAAAAAAATCAGCGTTTATAGATTATGGCAGTAGTGGAAAGAGAGAGAGCAGTTAGGAGTCCTTTGCTGCCGTAGTACAAGCCAGTGCTGAGGGAGGGAAGTAGACAGTTTTAAGTCCTAGAAATAGTGAAATTAGTGATTGGCTATTTGCAAGTATTGGCTGTTTGCTAGCATGATCTCCGTCTTTTTATGCTTAGATCTCTGACTATGGATTACTATTTGAGTAGGGTATAAAATCAGAAGGAAAGGAGAGAAAAGACAAGTTTTGTGTAGGACCTGTTGTCTGTGAGACCCTCAGATGCAGTTAGTGCGGTAGGGGGAGTTCGTAATAGATATGATAATCATAGACTGTTTTCTAAGCCAAGATGTTTTTGACAGTGAAGGAGAACACGTTATTGATTACCCTGGGGCAGTAGTTGTTCAAAGACTGGCTTGGTCACTTGGGATGGTGGCTAGTTGAATGGAGGAAGACGTGACTGCCGTGCTCACAGGTGAGCAAGGACATGATAGATAAAACCCTTCCGTGCCGTCTGTCACGTAGGGGTTTTGAAAACACTCGTAAATCCATGAACTCATTAAGTCATACGTTTTTATTGTAGAATACTTTGATGAAATGAAGGAATACGGCCCAATTCATGTTCTGTGGTCTGCGTCAGAGGAAGATCTGGCGGACCCTCTGAAAGGCATTGCCAGCTGTATTGAGGAGTGCTGTACGGCCATTGAAAAGCGGATGTCCGGTCTCTCCGAGGCCGTGCTTCCGGTCATGCATGAGTACGTGCTTTACGGTGATGTGTTAATGGTAAGAGCGTCTAATTGCAGTTATACACAGTGCCTAACTTGATTCTAATCTTTAGAACGTCAGTTTTTAATTTCTGTTTGTATGCCACTGCTTTCCTGGGTTCGCAGGATGTTTTGCACATAGATGATCCAGAAGTATTTTTTCACTGTACAGGTGACTGGAAGAACATACTGATAAAAAGCAGAAACACTCCATAATATCACCAACAGTTTACAAGATTAGCATAGAAATATCTCCAGTCAAGGTTTACTTAGGAAATACAATTTTTTCAATCTCGTTAAAATTTTACTTTAAAAAAATGGGTAGTGCTTTGCCAGTTTCTTTTCATGAGAGTTGCTTTCCGGAACACTTCTCGGTACATTTGATTTAGCAAGAGATTTAATACCATTATGTGGAAAGTACTTGAGTAGGATCGTGATGTTTATTTTGCCTTCTGCTTGCTACAAAAGGAAATCCTTCACGTTAAAATGGTTTTCTTTCACTATTTGAAAAGGCTTTTATTCCTGTTACTGAAAGTTTTGTGTTTTACCTTCTCAGTTCAAGTGACAGATTTCCACATATTTGGGGTTTAGTGATGCTGTCTGCAAAGCTAATGTTTTCGTGTGGTATTATCCTGTGCCCGCAGGACTTTGCGCAGACTGTCACCCTCTGGTCTGAAGCATTTTGGGAGAGCAGTGGAGGCAGAAGCCAAGTTACAGTTAGATACAGCCTTTCCTGCCATTTGTAATTTGAGCTGTGTCTCGTTTTTGGTGTTACGCGCCCTGGATTTCTAGAGCTTTTTAGCTTTATCTCAATATTGATAAGGAAAAGTGTCTTAGCTTTGCAGCATAAACTCCACCCGTCCTTTGTTTATCACTCTCAGGCTTCTTCTAGATGTCTGCTGCTACCCGACTTCATTGGAGCCCTCCTGTAAACACACCTTGCTTGCTTCCCAGACCTCTTCAGTTTCACTGTGGAGGAGTCTCATGCTTTTCTCAGTGAATCTCTTTGACACATCTCCTGGTTCCACTGCATTATTGCTCTCCCCTTGGGGGCTCATCAGGGAGGTCTGATTTGTACGTTCTTTTCCCTTGCTTGGGTAGTGTCTTTCCTTATCTTATGTCAAGATGGAACTTAATCCTGTGTTGTTAAAGGTGTACAAAAATATAGCAACGACAAAGATTCACTGTGTAGGCCTCAGTTAATTGAATAATTTTATAGATTTCTGTGGTACTCGGAAGTGTGTACTTCACATTTCTGGTGTTGATTCATGCTGTGTTTTCTTCAGTGTGAGCTTAAATACGAATCATAATTCTTTGATAAAAGTCATTGAACTTGCGTAATTTTTACTCGCTATTTCATGAAGCAGCCTCTTACTCAGAGTATCGCTAAGCCCAATACTTCACAGAAAGAGCCCTTAAATATGTGGGACTGAACTGCAGGATGAATCGTTCGGGTAGAGAGAGGCAGGCTTCTTGACTTCAGTGACACATTGCACAGTGAGGTAAACTGAAAGAGATTTATGATGATTAGGTGAATTTTCCGTTGGCTTATTTGACGCTGAGGACTATGTTCACCTCTTGAATATTTTAAGCACGGTTCTGCTAGATGCACAACTAGATGGGTGGTTCTCTAGATCCTGTCTGAGTGTCCCTCAGTCTCCTTCCAGTGCTGTAGAACCCTTGTATGGCGTCCATGTAACTGAGCTTCATTTAGAGTCTTCTCTTTGTAGAGCGCGCAGAGGGTTTGTATCTGTCTGAGGCCCTTCTGCACTTTTTGCTCCGACTGACTTGTTTGCTTCCCCAGAGTCCATTTTATTATCGCCTTAATGTGTGTAGGCCATTTGTGTTATTGGAATTTTATTATGAATATTGTGAGTACTAGTGAAAGCTGATTACAAGTGAAAAAGAGTCCTCATGGATACAAAGTCGAAGAAAAGTGGATCTCCAAGCAAAAGATAAAAGATTGAAAAAATGACTGAAGGTACAGGTTGATTATATATTAACAGTGCTGCACAGGAGTGTTTCAAGTTTAAAAATACTGAAATTCTGGTTGCTCAAGAAAGTGAGATGAAACTATTAAAAAATAGACCATGATTTCTCATCAAAGTAAGTGTGAATAGGTGATGAATATTTATACGTTTTGAGTAAAAATAAAATGATTAAGATGTGAGTGCATGCTTCGGTTTCTTGAGAAGACTCCCTGTGTAAGTGCCCTTTGGGGTCAGAGACGAGGGCTTGTGCTGACTTGGTGTTCCCAGGAAAGTGGCCTGTGACTCCTGGCTGCATCAGGAGGACCACACCGTGTGTTTGCAGTGTCCCCATTGACTGCTTTGCATTTTGTTTGCTTTTCTTGAAGACGGTTCTTTCCAATATCGAACATACAAACCTTGCTTAAACTAGTGAAATACGCGATAGGAAAACTAGTAAAATATAAAAGATCGTGTGGGGTATTCACTTACAATTGAGACTGTAAGAGTAAGGAAATCACCTTTGTGTAGGGAATCTATTCCTGATGATTGTTTTTACTCAGAAATGTATTTTTTGTTATAGAAATATTAATTAAACTAAGTGCAACTTGCTTTATCCTTGTTTTATATAAAGGGTGTTATGAAAAGAAGAGACCAAATACAAGCAGAACTGGATTCCAGAGTTGAAGCTTTGACCTACAGAAAGGCAGACGCTGATCTGGTAGGTTTCTAAGGTTCTTTGGTTTGTTTGTTCGTTTTAAATTTTTAGATAGCGTAATTTAGAAGCAGTCATCTGCAATTTCTATTAGCATTGTGGTATTTATTATACGGTGGTCTCTAAGCATTCAGTGAATGGTACTAAGCGTTCTCGTAAGCGTGAAGCACCCTGTGAGTCTTCATGGTGGTGTCTGTCTTGCCGGCCTCGGACCGGGCTGCCCGTCCTAGAGCGAGAACGGAGGGGGAAGGTGCCTGTCGCGTTAGTCGCCTTCTAGCGGGTGAAGAACACTTCAACCTTTCTGTTAAAGACGTAGGTGGGCATTGAACACATTTGAATGCGTGTGTTGCAGGGGAGGGGAGTCTCTGAAAAGCCCCTGCGAGTCTGTAGTACTCGCTGCACCCTACTTGGCGGAGGCCGTCGTCCCTCCTCTGTTTTAATTTCCTGCCCACTTTTAATTATTTCACACCCTGGTACGTGGTCTCCTAGTTGATTTTCTTTATAATCTTTCTCTTTCTCTGTC